>NW_028327172.1:162203764-162515128 GCF_987537825.1 Furipterus horrens | reverse complement strand
TGCAGTGTTTGAAGAAGGTGCTGTGACTGATTGAATGTGTCAGGAGTGATTTGTGAAGTTTTGTGCTGGAGATTTCTTGCTGGATGATGCACCACGGGGCCAGGAAGACCAGTTGAAGTCCATAGTGATCAAATTAAGACATTAATTAAGAACAATCAATGTTATACCACATAGGAGATAGCTGACATACTTAAAATATTCAAATCAATAAAGTTATTGGTGAAAATAGAAAATGTGTCTTTCATTTTATGAAAAAAACCATACAGACCTTTTAGCCAACTCAATAATATCACATATCTTATAGGAACACATGTATTAATATATATAAAGTATTTAGAACAGTTTCTGGCACACACCAAACTTTATCTATATGCATAAATGATATCAGCATCATGGCAACATAACACATTTTTCCTCTTTGTCATTCCGTTTTCAACAAAGAATCAGACACCTATCTACTAACTAAAGCACCCTTGTAAGAATGTGGGATTCAGTACAATAAAAACTTATGAGGCGTTGCCTTCTCGTAAATTCAGTAATAGGCAAAAAAATCTGGGTTTTGGCTGTGGAACCAGCAAGCAGTGAAGCTGACCTAGCCCTTTTGCTGGAGAGTGCTCACCTCGATAGATACCCACAGGTGAGAAAGAAATCACAAAGTCCAGCCTCCCAGCTCCAAAATGACAAATCCAGCACACACACACACACACACATGCACACACACACACACACCCATACATATTTGCAGGGCTGGGAAAAGGTAGGTTAACAATAATAAATAACATGATAATTAATAAATAATAATACAAGAATAAACTCGTACTCACAGTAGTACATATGCAAAACAGGCTTTACTCATATTATTTATTTGTTAATTATTGCATTATTTATTTGTATTATTTGTCCACTTTCCTTAGCTGATCTTTTCGCCTGGGCTCTACATGGACTCCTGTGTCTGTCTCATCTTGATAGATGCTCTTGATTTCTGATCGCCATGTACAATTGTAAGCAGCTCAGTCAGGGACTTAGCGACTGCATTTTAGCTAGCATTTTTAAAGCACTTATCTGGGAAAGAGGGGCAATATTTGACCACTACAAGCATTTATACCAGGGCAAATTATATGAAGACTAAGGAGAAATATGCTTTTTTCTAATTAAAGTGTTTATTTATCAGAACATTGGGCCACTTACCTGTGATTTGATTACCATCGGTGAGTTCACATGTAAAGTTCACATGATGACTACATGTGGTTTCTTTTCACTTAAAATTTCACATCAGTTAGCTATTTTATTTTTAATTATTCAGGGTAAAGAGGATTATTGTGTTTTAAAAAAATGGTAAATAGAAAATCCTTTTATCATTTCAACAAAAATCATTTTTGGAAATCTTTCTGAAGTTCTGTTGTGCTTCAATAAGTACGATTTACTAAACATTTGCATCTTGGTGTTGAACTCCTGGACATCGTCTGTGATATGTGGTGCTGTGAAGGACAGGCAAAAACTAATTCATGAACTACTTTGGGAAGTATTAGCAGGGTTGTTCTTATTTCTGTCGCTCATTTTAGAAAAATTGAACCCTAATTGTAAGCTAGTTTTTTTGTTTTGTTTTGTTTTGTTGAGATTTGCTTCCTTTACCTGGTTTCTTCAGAGTTACATCCTGGTATCAGAGAAGGAAAACTCTGACTCCAAAAAACCTCCGCTGCCTTGCGGCATACCTCTTCAGGGGAAAGGCTAAGGGAGTAAACCCCGACAGAAAATCCGGAGCCGGAGTCCCTAAGGCGGTTTGACGTTGTAGTCAACACCGGCAACTCCTGCGGCGCACCTGAAGCCAAGCTGTATTGACTCCGTCTTTCCCTTGGACCCTTCAGCTGCGAAGAGAGGGGGGGTCTGCTGCATGGGCAACAGCAGACCCTCCATATTACCCTGCCCAGGCTCTGTAGCTTCAGCGTCATCGCAAGATGTCGATTCAACACGGGAGGAGACAGATACCGTGTCACTCCCGAGTCGGACTGCACAACCATTCTCGGCGGTGCAGATAGACTCTTAAGAAGCTACACCATCGTCTCTCGAGACGGACGGCTGCCGACATTTGTCCTCTTCCTCTTCTTACCATTGTTATAATTTGTATCTTTACTTATGATTTATCTCTTAGGTAATGAAGGCTGGTAATTTAACCTACTTTTGCCCTGTCTCTCTCTCTCTATATATGTATATGAGATTGGATGCAGCAGAAATAGTAAGAACTTTACCAGTGCTGTTCCTTCCTCCCCTACAATGTAACATGGTAACACTGCCAGGGGCTGGACTAGCAGGTAGTGGTGACTTCTGCCACAGTGGAAAAGGAAAGCTATGAGTGCCCAGCTATGCTAGTTGTGTGAGATGCAGCTGGAGAAACCCATTTCACCTCAGCAGCATCCAGAGTACTGAAGTGTGACCTCTTTTACTAGAGAGAGGGAGAAGATAAGGAAAGTGAAGATGAGAATATCAGAAGGCATTATAAGGAAGCACTTTCTACTGAATGTACTCAGATGTTCAACGGGAAGTCCATCCATGAGCCTCTGGGAGTACCTCACTTAAGGATCTCCCTACCATGTCTACAGGCAAGCCTAATACCCCAGCGCTAAACCACAACTCCCCCGACTCTGCATCTGGCTTCTTGTGTGTACTCCTGAATGTGGCAACAAGCTTGTGTACCAGTAGACAGGAAGTGCACTCAGAATAACTGGCCAGAGTCTGTGATTAAGGGGAAACCACAAATTTGAGAGGTTTCTAATAGCCAGCTTGGTGAGTTGTAAGAACAAGAGAAGACATAAAAGTTTAAGAATTCTCCCAGAAGAGGGAGCGAGAAGAATAGAGCATACATACCCTTACAATGGTGGAGAAACCCCCAGAGAGTAATGTCACTAATGAACAGAAAACACAGCTGAAGGCAACTAGCAAAAATTTAAATAGGTGTTCGTTATTTCAAATGCAAAAGCAGCAATGTAAAATTACAAGGAACATGAAAAATCAAGGAAATATGTCACTTCCAAAAGCTAACAATTCCTCAATAACAAAGTTCAAAGTCACAGAAATTTGCAATTGTGCTAATAAAGATTTCAAAATAGGTGTTCTAAAGAAACTCAATGAGCTACAAGAAAACTTAGAAAGACAAAATCATAAAAAAACACATGAGAAAAATGAGATACTTATAAAAATACAAAAAGCATAAAATAACTTTATAAATAAATTCTGGAGCTGAAGAATTCAATTAATAAAGTGAAAAATGCAATAGAGATCAACTGCAGTAGATTAGAACAAATAAAGACAAAATAAGTGATTTGTAGGACAGGAAGATTGAAATAACCCATTTAAAGGAAAACAAACAAAAAAAATAATAAAAAAGAGCAAAGAAAGCCTATTTGACTTGTAAGTTTCATTATAAAAATTAGAATAATAAGGGATCCACAAGGATAAGAGAGGGCAAAGTGGAAGAAAGTTTATTTAAAGAAATAATAGCTAAGCATTTCCTAAACCTGAGGAGATTTGGTTCATGAAGCTAATAACCCCTTAATGCAAATCTTAATGCAAAAAACCTCCATGACAGATTACAATGAAAATGTCATTTTTAAATAAAAATAAAAAGAATTCCAAAAACAGCTATGGAAAGAAGAATCGTAATTGACAAATTATACTGACACCCATTAAGCTGTCAGTATAAATATATAAATATTTCAGGATGGTATATAAACCAACATATAGAAAGTCAATGTAATTTTATACACTAACAACTAAAAGAAATAAGAAGCAAAGAAAACTATCCCACTCATAATAGTGTCAAAAACAATACAATACTTATGAGTAAATATAACCAAGAAATGAGAGATCTGTATAATGAAAACTAGAAGACTTTGATGAAAGAAATGGAGAGATATTTCATGTTTATGGATTGTAAGAATTAATATTGTTAAAATGTTCATTCTATTCAAAGAAATCTATAGTCAATGCAATCTCAATCAAAACAATCATGAGAAAGAAGAACAAAGCAGGAGGCACCACACATCCTGATTTCATACTATATTACAAAGCTATGGTAATTAAAATGGTATGGCATAAAAATAGACATATAGGCCAGTGGAACAGAACAGACAGCCCAGAAATAAGTCCCCACACTTATAGTTAACTAATATTTGACAAGAAAGCCAAGAACACTCAACAAATAGTGTTGAAAAATTTTGATAACCACATACAGAAAAATAAAATTGGATTCTTATCTTATACCACTCACAAAAATGAATTCAAAATGAATTAAAGACTTAAACATAAGACCTGATACCATGAAACTCCTAAAAGAAAACATAGGAAAGATGTTCTTTGACATTGGTCTTGGCAATGACTTTTTTTTTTTTTTAGCTATGACACCAAAAACACAAACAACATAAATAAATAAATAAGTTGAAATGTGTAAAACTAAAAAGCTCCTCACAACAAAAGAAATAATCAACATGATGAAAAAGCAACCTGTGTAATGAAAGAAGATATTTGCAAACCATATATTTGATAAGGGCTTAATATCCAAAATACATAAGAAACTCATACAACTCAATAACAAAAATAAAACAATCTGATTAAAAAATGGGTAGAGAAACTAGACTTTCTCTAAAGACATTCAAATGGTCAACAGGTACATGAAAAGATGTTCAACATCACTGGTTATCAGTGAAATAGAAATCAAACCACAATGAAATGTCACCTCACACTTACTAGAATGGCCATCACTCAGAATATGAAGAAAAAAGAACCCTTGTGCCTGTGGTGAGAATGTAAATTAGTCTAGCCACTATGGAAAACAGTATGGAGATTCTTTGAAAAATTAAAAATACAATTACCATATGATCCAGCAGTTCCACTTCTGTGTATATATCTAAAGGAAATGGAAACAGGATCTCAAAGAAATACCTATACTGCCATGTTTTTTGCAGCATTATTCACAGTATCTAATAGCTAAGAAATGGAAACACCTTAAGTGACTATCAGCAAATTTGTGGAAAAAGAAGACATAATATGTGTGTAATGAAATAGTATACAGGCATGAGAAAGAAGGAAATCTAGATATTTGTGAAATGTGGTTGTACCTTGAGGGCATTGTATTAAGTGAGATAAGTTAGGTATTACACAGAAAGATAAATACTGTATGATATAACTTATATGTAGAATCTGAAAAACCAACACCTAAAAACAGAAAGTAGAATGATAGTTCCCAGGGGCAGAGGGGTGAGGAATTAAGGGAGCTTGTTTAGGTGTACAAATTTGTAACCAGTAGATATATAAGTCCTAGGGAGCTAATGTACAGCATAGTGATTATACAAAATATACTGTATTATAAACTTCAAAGTTGCTAAGAGACTAGGTTTTAATTGTTATCAATGCAAAAAATAACAATTATGTGACATGATAGAGGTGCTAGCTTGTGCTATGGTGATAAATACATTGCTATAAATGAGTGCATCAAATCAATGTTTTACATCTTAGTCTTATACAATTCATGTCAATTATATCTCAATACAAATGTTAAAAACACTGCATGTATTATTTATTATTATTACTGTGACTTATTAGTACTTAAAAATATTTTTATTTATGTGGAGTTCTTTGCATTCCTTTTTCCATCACCCATTATTTTGTATATACTTCTCATTTTTTCATTTTCTTATTATTTTTATTTTTATTATTGTTTTAATTTTATTTGTTTTTTAAATTATATATCTTTATAATTATATTAAAAAATTCATTCAATTATATGTATCAATTTACCTTTATATTTTCTTGTATTATTCCAGAATCATCTCAATCACTTGAATATAGAATTCTGTCTTCAATTGTTTTATTTTTTATTTAATTACTTGGAACATATTGTAGTGTATCTTTAAAGATGTAAATAAAGTTAAATTTCCTTCAATAACTAGGAAAAATATTGGTAAAAGTATGTGATTTTTTTTGGTCAAAAATCCCTTACAAGCAATTGTTATTATCTGCTGAATTTAAAAATGAAAAATAAAATAATAGATTTGTGAACTACACTTACAGCCTAAGAAGAAGCTAGTATTTTTAACAATTGTAACTTTAATAAATTGAATATTAACTTTAAAAATGTACATGATTAAGAAAAAATCAACATATTATTTTGATAAAATATTTACTCAAGAAAAAAACATAAGTTAAAAATTACTGTTTAAGTTACACATCTAACTTTAAGGGAAGTCACTTTAAAATTTCATAGTATCAGGTCTGAATGTGTATTATGCTTATTAATTTCTTCTTCTTTCTATGTTGCTGTCACACATTCAACAACTGACACTTTTTAGGTGGAAGAGACCAAGTAAAGGTGCAATCTTAATCAATGATTTTCCCACACGGTTTAATTGCACTTAAGGAAATTAAAATTTATGTTTGCCTTACACCTGCTGCAAGTACCAGCCAATACCTTAAATAAACCTTGTTTCATATTCACATGAACACACAGTCTCTCCAATAGTAGAATTAAATACTTGATCACATTTATTAGTACACCCTGCTTTGAAAGGAAGAAATTCTGTATTTTAAAATCACACAAGTTACATATTTTAAACATCCTTGATTGTTTTCTGGGATCTGTGAACTTCTAAAAGTGACTTCTAAGAAGATGAATATGAAGACATATCCTATACCATCTCTAGACATATAAATACACTTTCATTGCGGTCAAAGACTTATTCAAGAAATAATGCTGAACACTTACCAAGTGCCAATCACTTTGTTGAGCACAGAAGAAGCACTAGTAGGTAGAGAGGAAGGAAGGAAGAAATTTCAGCACTGTATGATAAATCTTATGATAGGAATGATCACAGTATGACAAATTGACACAGGTAAAATGTGCCTAAGTCAATCTTGGAGGAATAAAGAAAACTCTCTGAATAGGACAGTCTTCAAGCTGAAACTAGAAGGGGGACTAAACCCTACTAAAAATGGGAAATTTTTTTTTTTACCAAGTATAAGAAATACCATGTGCAAAGTCTAGAGTCAAGAAAAAGCAACTTCTTTGGGGGTTTCCCAGGTAACTCAGCATGACTGGAGCACAAAGGGATTGTGAGTAGCTGGGAAGCTGGAAAATAAGGTGGGTGTCTATTCACGAATGGCGTCTTGTGCCATGCTGAACAATCTGACTTTACTCTGCAGGTAATAAGAAGCAAAATAGATTTGCACTTTTGAAAGACCTTGTGTTCTGTTAGGAGAATGCACTGGAGAGAAACAAGACCAGAGGTAGGAAAACACATGTAAGGGTAATTCAGTAGTCTATACAAGAGGTGACTGTGGCTTAAACTAATTTAATGTCATTAGAAAATAGAAGAAAGGGGGCAGTTTCAAGACAGATCTGACTTGGCATTTTGCAGGCTAGGATTTTTGAAGTGAAGTAGTGAGGAGTCAGGGATGATACCCCAGCTTCTGACTTGGGCATGTGTGTAAATGAGCATTACCATTAGTGTATAGACATCTGCTGACAGATGAGAGGAAAGGAAAACAGAGATTGAATGTAGGATTACAGTCATTAAAATTTTGCCTGTATCTGTCTAATTGTCACATGGGATTTGAGCACTTCTGCTGGAGGTGAGGCTTAAATATGGAGGAAAGTAATTAAGCTACATGGGATTGGATCTACTCTGGTTTAGGAAGACGTGCCTGGCATCAGCTTGCAATTGCCAAAGTAATTGTTTCACTAATTAAAGAAGACTAAGATGATATGATAAAATTTTGGAAATATTTTCACCTATTCAAGATTCAGTTGTTATACTAGTGATGAGCTGATTCATTCTTCTTGCTCTCTCTGCAGTTACATAATTAATGCTTCACATAAGTAAATAGTTGTAAAAAATGTTTTTTTCTACTGTGAACTGTGTCATCACTCCAGAGGGACACTCACAAGAGCATCTACAAGCACTTTTTAAGTATTAACAGTATTGTATAACAAACCATCACATTTCTGTGCTTTGTTAGGCAGTATATGATGTGCCTAGATTTATAACATTCTCTCCTTCCTTCATTCATTCAACAAGTATTTATTGAATGTCCCACCAGGTTCCAGACCTTGTTCTGTACATTGGGAATAAAACAGACAACATTCCTATCTTCACAGGGCTTTGGCTGTTGAAGAGAGATGAAAAACAGATGTGCCAGATGTTAATAAGTGGTCTGTGAAGAACAATAAAGCATGGTAAGGAGAACAGGAAGTATGGTCAGTGGTGATAAAGGAGAGTTGTCTGCTTTCTAATTTAAGTTGAATGGTTATGGTAAACCTCTCTAGTAAGGTGATGTTTGAGCCAAGTAAAGAGCTGAGGGGGACAACTTTTTCTTTTTTTCTACCGACAGCGCTCGCGCCGACATGGTGAACGTTCCTAAAACCCGCCGGACTTTCTGTAAGAAGTGTGGCAAGCATCAACACCACAAAGTAACACAGTACAAGAAAGGCAAGGATTCTCTGTATGCGCAGGGAAAGCGGCGTTATGATAGGAAGCAGAGTGGCTATGGTGGGCAGACTAAGCCGATTTTCCGAAAAAAGGCTAAAACTACAAAGAAGATTGTCCTGAGGCTTGAATGCGTTGACCCCAACTGCAGATCTAAGAGAATGCTGGCTATTAAGAGATGCAAGCATTTTGAACTGGGAGGAGATAAGAAGAGAAAGGGCCAAGTGATCCAGTTCTAAGCTTCATTTTTGGTTTATGTGACAATAAAATCTTGAATATGTGTTCAAAAAAAAAAAAAAAAAAAAGAGCTGAGGGAATGAGCCATGTAGCTAGCCATGGGACAAGTGTTTCAGGTAGAGGGAAGAACAAGTGAAGATGCTCTAAGGGCTTAAAGAGGGAACATATTTTTGTGGTCATGGAACAACAAGAAGTTTTATATATATGTATAAATAGCAGGTTCTGTGCAAGGTTTAGAAGGGAAATGAAGATAAATAAATATAGCCCTTGCCCTCAAGAAACTTATACCTTAATACAGTAAATAAAGTGGTATAAAAAAGGTGTCAACATAAAGAAAAAGTTATGGTGGAAACATCCTACATGCCCATCTGTAGATGAGTGGATAAAAAAACTGTGGTTTATTTATACAATGGAATACTATGCTGCAGCAAGAAAGAAGGAACTCCTACCATTTGCGACAACAGGGATGGAACTACAGAGAATTATGCTTCCTGAAATAAACCAGGCATTGAAAGACAAATACTATATGACATCACCTAATACAGGAAACTAACAAACAACACAAACAAACAAGCAGAATTGAACCAGAGGCACGTAAACAAGGAGCAGACTAACAGTGACCAAGGGGGAGCGGGGAGGGAGAGAAGAGGGATAAGAAGGGAAAGGGTCTAGTCAAAGAACTAGTATAAATGACCCATGGACTTGGACAACGGGATGGGGATTGACTGTGGGAGAAGGGATGGGTGGTGTGGGGGAGAGCAATGGGGGAAAAAGTGATACAACTGTAAGAGAAAAACAATAAAAAGAAAAGAAAAAAAAGAAAAAGTTATGGTATTATTTCTGGAAGAATTGATTGGAAAACAAAACACCAATTAAGGACTGGAGTACAAATGACATCAATGTTGTATCCATATCCAAATGATATAGAAGGCTGACAATGCCTGAAGTTATAGTTATGTTCCAGTTTCAAGTTTATGATGTGATATGTTCTTGTTATGCAGAGCACACCTAGTTTACTGAGCAATTATATCAACCTTTTTCACAGGTTATTTAAAAATCAACTAGTAAGCTTGTAGTGCCCAAAACAGAGCCCAGAGATGGTATTTTTCTTCTTCCTGTTCTATTCTTAGCATGTATTATATGGAAGGCAACAGAAACATAGTAGGTCTTCAACCAGTATTTTATAAATGAATGGATAAGAGAAGAGAAAACAAATGCTCAGAAGTTAAGTGGTTTTCATGAAAACAGAACTAGTCAGTTTCATGATTAGTAAAGAGTAGAGTACTTGGAAAAGCTCTGTATATACTCTCAAAAATATGACATAGGTATAGGAAGTCAGGATAACTCAAACAGACCAAACGACATGGCATATATGCAGGAACTGCGGCTCTTTTGTGCAAAGATCTGGGACCAACTTTGTCTCTAAATGGATGTCCTTCAAACAATAGCATGTTCTGTGAAGAGCAGTTGCACCTGCACATCAAAAGAATCATCATGGCATGTACTGAGTGTTGAGGCCATTGTTCATAAATAGGCCTTTCAGCCACACCTGCACCTGGATTGTAATTAGTGTCTACTGTCATCCCAAGTATGACAGATAACATTATCATATACTCGAAGTACTGTGTCCTCATTTCCAAGGTTACTGTGCACAATCTCTCTGGTTTTCTGATGGTTTATATACAAAAAGTTTTCCATGATTTCACTGCAGTTTACTTGAGGCTACAATTACTTCTACACTGATTTGATCAAAATCTCTCCTTGTGTATTGTCTCATGGTGAAGGAGTTCCATGGTCCTAGAGAAAAAGACCAAAGTCTTAATGCATGGCACAGAGAATTAAAATTACCACCAACGATGCCTGAGTTTGACTAGATATGCAGATTGTTATCTTAATTGGAGACACCCCTATGTAGATCAATAATTTCAGAGCAATCAATGGATGCAATGTTTTTCACTAAATTTCTCTAAAAATATTCATCCTTTTAGGCACCATTATGATGCTTAAAACTATGACCTTACACTATTACTGCACTGCATTGGTTATATGTCACATTAATAACTTTCATTACAGTAATTTACTATTACTATAATTAAATTATATTTTGTGGTTCTAGAATTTATTAAAAGTTCAGTTACTGCACCTTTATATCAATAGTAATAGTGAATGGAAAAATGGTTATTGGGTATCAAGGTAATGCAGACATTTCTAAATAAATAGATTTATTTTTCTTATTTTTTTTTGCATAATTTGTTAGTTTATGTGAGAAACATGGAAGAATTATCTACTTTAAAATAATAGCTGTTCTTTCACAATTGCACCTCCCCGCACTTCCTTAGTTCCTAGCACAGTTCTTGGTACATAGCAGCAACCAAATAGATGTTTCTGAGTTGAACGGTGGATAAGTGAATGAGCATAAGTGTTTTGATTCCAAACAAGTCAAGCCATGTTGTTAGAGAATATTCAAGTTAGTTAGTATTTCAAAGAGCTTTATAAAGCATTGCACATTCTTTTCTTCTGAACCACATGCTTCTTGACCATCCTTAATACTCTTGTCCTTCCATCTCTTAGCTGAGTTCATGTTCTTTTTTTTTTAATGTGTTTTATTGATTACAGTGTTACATTTGTTCCAATTTCCCTTCCCTCTGCTCCCCTCCACCCAGTGTGCCCCCTCACTCCCCTTGTCCGCCCCTTTTAGTCCATGTCTATTGGTTGTACATATAGTTCTTCTCAACCTCTCTCTGTCTATTGCATTCCCTCCTACAATGTTTAATTCCTATACCATCTCCCTCCCTCTCCCCCTTCCCCCTCCCTGCTGACCTCCCCCCAATATGCTCCCCATACCTATAGTTCTTTTTCCACTCTCGTTGCCTATTTAGTTTGCCTTTATTTCAGTTTCCTAGCTTCTGTTGTTTCTTGTGATGCAGTTTTCATTTTAGTGTTCATAGTTTTGATCCTCCTTTTTCTAAACCAGTCCTTTTAATATCTCATATAACAGTGGTTTGGATCTAATGAACTCTTTCAGTTTTGTTTTGTCCTGGAAACACTTTCTCTGCCCTTCTATTCTGAATGACAGCTTCGCTGGATAAAGTATTTGTGGTTGTAGGTTTTGGATTTTCATTACTTTGAATATTTCTTGCCAGTCCCTTCTTGCCTGCAGGGTCTCCCTTGAGAAGTCAGCTGATAGTCTAATTGGGACCCCTTTGTACATGATTCTTTTCTTCTCTCTTGCTGCTTTTAAGATTCTCTCTTTATCTTTAACTTTTGACATTTTGATTATAATGTGTCTTGGAGTGGTTCTCCCTGGGTCCAGTTGTTTTGGAACTCTCTGTGCTTCCTGGACCTGTAAGTCTATTTCCTTCCCCAAGTTTGGGAAGTTCTGCTTTATTATATTTTCACTTAATTTTTCAATTTCTAGTTCTTCTTCTTCGCCCTCTGGCAATTCAATAATCCGTATATTCGATCTCTTATAGCTGTCCCAGAGGTTTCTGATCCTCTCATCATTTTCCTTGCTTCCTGTTTCCTCTCTCTGCACTGGTTGACTGTTTGTTCCTTCTCTATGTTCTGGTTTGTTGATTTGAACTCTGGATTTTATTTCCTCACCATCTGTCTCGTATGAGGTTTTGTTCCTTTCAGTACGAGTGTTTTTCAACTCTTTCTCATCTTTTTCCAGATCTTTTGTTAATTCTGTAAGCCACCTGATAACAATGGCCCTGAACTGAGCCTCTGACAGGTTTCTTATTTGTTCATCTGTCAGGTTCTTCATCTGTTGCCTGGTGAGCTGCGCCACCGGGATTTCTATAGTTGTCTGCCTCATTTTGACAGATGCGTTTTGCTTTCTTGGGCCGGCTATAGGGGGCAGTGCCTGTGTACTCGTCACAACCCAGTGACCGGCGACGATACACAACCTTTATAGACGCGCTGTGGTGCTTTGTCGTCACAACCCAGCGACCGGCGGTGGTCCAGCAACCTTTCTTGCCGCGCGTTGGCACTTTGTCGTCACTGCCCAGCAACCGGTGGCGATCCGCAACCTATTTCGCAGCGCTGTGGCGCTTTGTGTGGGGGCGGGGGTCCAAGATGGATTCCCGCAGTTATTCTGCTAGGAGACTGGGATCCATCCTCCTGCTCTCTGAGCATCACTGTTCGGGGTGATGCAGTGGCTGCCTTTCCCAGTGTTGGGGTCACAAGCTGCCAGGGTTAGACTGCAGCTGAGACTGCTCTCCCTGCTGCTGTCCCTGGTGCTACCGCAAACAGCTCCGCCCCCTTTTGCTCTTCTTACCTGCCCAAAGGGCACCGCTGGTTTATAACTTTGTACGTTGGGCTTCCGTGTAGTTTTATTTTCTGGAATTTCTAGTTATCTTTTGTTTTGAAGCAATTGTATTTCTCTCTATTTGTAGAGGGACCGAGCATGTCCGTCTAAGCCTCCATCTTGGCCGGAAGTCTGAGTCCATGTTCTTTATGTGCTGATTTTAGCTGAGAGTGTCTTAACCTATTTTTATTGAATGAAACACATGATTCCTAAAATCGTGGGCAAAATTGGTAAGCATATGTGCATTTGGACATTTTTCTAAAAAGGATGAGAGAGAAAGAGCCTAACGCTTTTATCAGTTTTTCAAAAGCATGCCATGTTCCAACACACATGAGGAACTACCTTTAAATGTATTTTTACATATCAACAAATAACCACTCATTGTGTTCTTTCAAGTGCTTGTTTTCATTTTTTCCTCCCAGAAATAATTAATAAGTATGCTAGAAAATACGAACAATAGCTATTTCAAATAGGAAATATGTTAGCAACAACAAAAAAACAACACTATTCATTTTTTCTCCTGAATACTGAGTGCATTTTGTGCAGAATAAAAGAAATTAAAAAAAAATTTATTGGAGAAGATGGCGGCAGAGCAAGTAGCAGTGTTGTCTGCTTGCTCCTATCGTGGAAAGCTTGGGAGATGGACAGGGAGACAAGTGAGTACAAACTTGGAACAGCTTGAATGGGGAAGGGAGAACGAAAGTGGAGGGGAAAAGGGCAGAAAGCCTGCTAACGCTCTCGGGAGGAGTCGCTGGACCCACCAGGCCCCATGCTCCTACTGGACCGCACCCAAGAGGGACAGCTGCAGACCAGCTCACCTGCCGGAATCTGCTTGGAGATTGCTGCCTACTGTGGGCTAGGCAAACAGCAGAGTCCCATAGGAAAACAATAGAAAGGTTTCTGTGAACCAGCCAGAGGTGTGGGAGGACAGCAAGTGGCCCAGACTGTGGGAAACTGTATGATCTAAATCTGGGTGGAGGTCCTCCAGACAGACAGGTCTGGGTTGGGTACCCCAAGTTCCCGGGTGCGCGCGTCATGGCGCCACTTAAGAGAGAAGCAGAAATGAGCCGGGAGAGCTGCGTTAGAAACACGGTCTCAGTCAGAGCTCCAGACCGGCAGGCCGGGTGCGCAGGCGAACGGGGAGACGGCGAGGGACCCAGACTTGGGGAAGCTGTGTGAACTGAGACTGGTGCTGGCAGCACCACATACTGGGCGCGCGCATCCATCACGGCACCACTGATCAGAAAAAAGTAGAATTGGGCCAGGAAAGCTGTGTCAGAAACACGGTCTTGGTCAGGGCACAAAGCGGGTGGGCAGAGTGCACAAGCCAATGGAGAGGTGCTGCCAGCCAGGGACCAACACAGCTCAGTGCTGAGGCTCGGAATACAGAGACTTCTTGGAAGGAGGAGCGAAGGCAGGATCCAAGGCAGGGTGGTGACTAGGAACATGCGCACTGGCGCGCCAACAGAACAGCGTTACTAGAGAAGCTTGAGGAGTGCAGGAGGGTGCCGCAGGACAAGTGGGGAAAGACCCAACACTGTGGCTCACAGCAGAGAGTTAGAGCAGGCCCTTGAATGAGAGAAAAGCAGCTGCAGAAACCAGCCAGATCTCCTCAGAGCCAGCCAACCAGAAAAAAAGTTTGAAACTCATGGAATTTTGGCCAGGTGTGGAACCAGAAAAAGAAGACTGCACACAAAGGTTGAACTGAGTAAAAACTTTCTTTTTAATTTTAAATTTAAGTGAAAGAAGGAAGGAAAAAAATTTTTTTAAGGGAGAAGAAAGAAAGGAGAAGAAGGGGAAAGAAAAAATTTTTTAAAAACTATCTCTTTAATTTGTTTTATACCATCTCTCCCTCCCATCCTTCATCTTTAATTGTTGTTTGTTTGATAGTTTTGTTTAGCCTCCCTTTCACGCTAAATATATAGCATACAACTACTATATAAATCTAATACTACACTACCACTTTCTTACTTTATCCTGCATTCTTCCCTCTATCTCTTTTCTATTTTTATTTTATTTTATTTTATTTCTATTAACATACAATGTAAATATTACTTACTGTCTTGCATAGTCTTGACACTACCTGCTACTATTACTAATCCATCATCCCCCCTCTCAAAAACCATCTCTTTCTTCATTTAAAACAACTCTTACCTATTTCTCCTATAATATAATAGTCCTAACCTCTCTACATTTATATTAATCCTGGCTCATTGGCTACCAATAGTGGGATAGAGGGTGGGGGATATTTCTGAGGGTGCGGGTTTCTTGCCTGGGCTGTGTGTTTATGTTTTTAACAGCATCTAAACAAAAGAACTCAAGACAAGGTGGGCAGAGTGACTCTCAATCAATTAGCCAGACAGAATCTCACATAAAATCTAACCATAAAGCTACAAGAACTAGAACAACAACAACAAACAAAGCCTAGGGCAAGAAGAAGGAAGGATATCATCAATATCAGAGCAGAATTAAATGACATAGAGACCAAACAAACAATTCAAAAGATCAACAAGAGTAGGAGCTGGTTCTATGAAAAAATAAATTCAATTGACAAACCATTAGCCAGGATCATCAAGAAAAAAAGAGAGAAGACCCAAATAAATAAAATTAGAAATAAAAGAGGAGAAATCACGACTGATACAACAGATACACAAAGGATTGTAAGAAATAACTACAAACAACTGTATGGCAAGAAATTAAAAAACCCGGATGAAATGGA
The DNA here is from genome assembly GCF_987537825.1 of Furipterus horrens. Taxonomy (NCBI): domain Eukaryota; kingdom Metazoa; phylum Chordata; class Mammalia; order Chiroptera; family Furipteridae; genus Furipterus; species Furipterus horrens. The sequence continues at coordinate 162,499,389 of NW_028327172.1, read as the reverse complement.
CAAATTTCTAGAAACATATAATTTTCCAAAACTGAATCAAGAAGAAGTAGAAAGTCTCAACAGACCAATAACAAAGAATGAAATTGAAACAGTAATCAATAATCTTCCAGCACACAAAAGCCCTGGCCTGGATGGCTTCACAGGAGAATTTTACAAAACATTTAGGGAAGAACTAACTCCTACCCTCATAAAACTATTCCGAAAAATACAAAAAAATGGAAAAATCCCAAACTCATTCTATGAAGTCGGTATTACCCTAATTCCAAAACCAGGTCAAGACACAAGAAGGAAAGAAAACTACAGGCCAATATCACTGATGAACATAGATGCTAAAATCCTCAACAAAATATTGGCAAACAGGATCCAGCAACACATTAAAACGATCATACACCACGATCGAGTGGGATTCATCCCAGGGATGCAAAGATGGTTTAATAGTCACAAATCAATAAATATAATACATCACCTTAACAAAATGAAAGACAAAAATCACATGATCATATCAATAGATGCAGAAAAAGCATTTGATAAAGTACAACACCCATTTATGATGAAAACACTCAGCAAAATGGGAATAGAGGGAATATATCTTAACATACTTAAGGCTATATATGAGATACTGGAAGCCAACATCATACTCAATGGACAAAAACCGAAAGCATTCCCCCTAAAATCAGGAACAAGACAAGGCTGTCCACTCTCTCCACTCTTATTCAACGTAGTGTTGGGAGTCCTAGACACAGCAATCAGACAAGACAAAGAAATAAAAGGCATCCAAACTGGAAAAGAAGAAGTAAAACTATCATTATTTGCAGATGACATGATAGTATACATAGAAAACCCTATACACTCCACTAAAAAACTACTTAATATAATAAGCGAATTTGGCAAAATAGCAGGGTACAAAATAAATATACAGAAATATAAGGCATTTCTGTACACCAACAATAAAATAACAGAGACAGAAACAAAGAAGAAAATACCATTTACTATAGCAACAAGAAAAATAAAGTACCCAGGAATAAACTTAACCAAAGAGATAAAAGACCTGTACTCTGAAAATTACATAACATTGAAGAAATAAATTAAGGAAGATACAAATAAATGCAAGCAAATACCATGTTCTTAGATGGGAAGAATCAACATCATCAAAATGGCCATACTACCAAAAGCAATTTACAGATTCAATGCAATCCCTATTAAAATACCAATGACATATTTCACAGACCTAGAATAAATACTTCAAAAATTCATATGGAACCAAAAAAGACCCTGAATAGCAAAGGCAATCTTGAGACAGAAGAACACAGCAGGAGGAATCACAATACCAGACATCAAACAATACCACAAAGCCACTGTGATCAAAACAGTCTGGTACTGGCATAAGAACAGACATATAGATCAATGGAAGAGAATAGAGAGTCCAGAAATAAACCCACGCCTCTCTGGTCAATTAATATTGGATAAAGGAGGAAAAAACATAAAATGTCATGAGAAGAGCCTCTTTAACAAATGGTGCTGGGAAAACTGGACAGGGACGTGCAAAAAAATGAAACTAGACTACCAACCTACACCACACATGAGAATAAACTCAAGATGGATCAAAGACTTAAATGTAAGCCGTGAAACCATAAAAGTCCTAGAGGAAAACATAGGCAGGAAAATTTCAGATATACCACGTAACAATATCTTCTCAGATACATCTTCTAAGGCAAAAGAAATAAAGAAAAAAAAATAAACAAATGGGACTACATCAAACTAAAGAGTTTCTGTTCAGCAAAAGAAAACATCAGCAAGTTGAAAAGGAAACCAACCACATGGGAAAACATATTTGCCAATGACATCACAGACAAGGGACTGATCTCCAAAATATATAGAGTTTATATGACTCAACATTAAGAAAACAGACAACCCAATTAAAAAATGGGCAAAGGAACTGAACAAACACTTCTTCCGAAGAGGACATACAGAAGGCTCATGGACACATGAAAAAATGCTCAACATCACTAGCCATCAGGGAGATGCAAATAAAAACCACAATGAGATACCACTTTACACCAGTCAGAATGGCCATCATCAACAAATCAACAAACAAGTGCTGGTGAGGATGTGGAGAAAGGGGAACCCTACTGCACTGTTGGTGGGAATGCAGACTGGTGCAGCCACTATGGAAAACAGTATGGAATTACCTCAAAAAACTAAAAATGGAACTGCCTTTTGAACCAGAGATTCCACAGCTAGAATTATACCCCCCAAATCCTAAAACCCTAATCAAAAGAACATATGCATCCCTATGTTCATAGCAGCACTTTTTACAATAGCTAAGTACTGGAAACAGCCTAAGTGCCCACCTGTAGAAGAGTGGATAAAAAAACTGTGGTGTATTTACACAACGGAATACTATGCAGCAGAAAGAAAGAAGGAATTCCTGCCATTTGCAACAACATGGATAGAACTAGAGAGAATTATGCTTAGTGAAATAAGCCAGGCAAAGAAAGAAAAATACCATACGATATCACCGAATACAGGAAACTAAGGATCAACACCAACAAATGAACTAAGTAGAACAAGGAGTAGAATAACAGTTATTGGGGGGGAGGGGGAAGGAGGGAAGGGAGAGAAGGGGGATAAGTAAGGAACAGGTTTAGTCAAGGAACGTGTATAAATGACTCATGGATACAGACAACGGGGAGGGATATGATTGTGGGAGAAGGAGTGGGACAGGTGGTGGTGGGGGAGCAAACAGGAAAAAAAAATGGGACAACTGTAATTGAAAAACCAAAATAAAAGGAAATAAAATCAGAACAGAAAAAAACATTTTATTGGATGCAAACATTTCAATTAACTAAACTTTAGTTAGATGTACTATCCTGTTAACTAAAGAGTGCTTATTATTATTAAATTTTAAACACTTTTCATAGACAAAATTCATTTTTGGTACATTATGATTGTATTTAGAGCACATACATAGGATATAATGACTATAGTCAACCATACTTTTTTGCACATTTGACTTGATACATATTAATGAAGTCTTGCTTTGCTGTTAGGCTCTGGAATATATCTTACACTTGAGGTACAATAGGAATAAGGCCCCAACATTTTCCTCCAAATTATATCCAGTGGTGGAGATAGGCAACGATAATACAAAGTAGAAGTCTTACTCTGAGAGTGCACTTGGGGTCCTGTGTGAACCAAGATCAAATGTGTAGGGAACCTTCAGAGAGGAAGAAACTCCTAAGTTGACCAGTGTGAGTAAAACAGACCCAAAGGAGATAGCATGGAGAGAAACTGGCAAGAAATCAATGAACCCAGCAGTAGGGGCAGCCAATATAAAGTCCAGACATGTCAGGAAGTTGATGCCTTCAAGGAACAATATATTTCTTCAGATTAACTGAAATGATAAAGGATTCAGTTTTATACCTCTTAAAAGACTTTTCTTGTCCCTTATTTAGAGTTGATGCAAATTGGCGACAAGAATACAACGGTGTTTATTATCTAGACACCTTTATAGACTTCAAGTTTGAATTTTATAAGAAAATTTAATTTCTCCTTCTGGCTAAATTGTACAAAGGAAAGATTAATAGATGTTATTCCTTTCTAAAAATTTCTTATAATTTATTGCCTTTATTTGCTCACTTTTATTTTCTATATTTAAACAGCATTACCTGGAAGCTTAATTTTTTTTGTCTATTTGTTTACTCATCTTGTTACCCCCAGCAGACCTACATCAATCTAACTGGGATGCTGTAACTGACTTAGAGAAATCCGTGTCACAGACTCGTGCCTGCTTGCACTTCCCAGCATGCTAGTATTAAACTGAAGAACTAACTACTAGCCGATGATTAACCAACCAACTTACCAACCAACCAAGTAACTAGAAAAAAAACCCCATCAAAGAACAGGATGTACATGATTTTTCTCTCATCGTTGTCTTAGTGCCATGGCTGTTTTCTCCTGAGTCAGTACAAATGCTCCAGGAAGCAGGTGATTTAGCTTATTCCCCTCAGTGTTCCACCACCTGGCTTCTAGATCTCAGCTCTCTGTCCTTGCTGTTCAAATGCAGTACTAGCATACAGTGAAGACATGCTTCACTGAATATATGTATTCATATATTTATATTTCTAGCCTAATTTTTCAAAGTTATTTATCTTGAAGAAAATTGACACAGTTATTTGTTTATAAAAATGCTAACAATGATTCCGCCTCCCCCCCCCCCCCATGTCATAAAAGGCCAGTTCTGAGGGATCTCCATGTAAACCTTAGGATACAATGATAAATTCAACCTTTTCACTTAAAGATGCGGAAGTAAACTGAATATGAGACAGTCACACAAACAAAGATGTAGAAAAAACTACTGGGCAAAATAACCCACATAGTTTAAATATTTAATCTTGGAGTTGATTATTATTCTTTCATAACTTCACCTTTATTAAAAATGAGTGGTTCTAGGATGTGAAGGTTTTTAAATCTCTGGTAAAGGTCACTTAGAGCAATCTCCAGCTTTGCCATAAAAATAAAGACTTCATGGTGAATGGGTGAAGATTCTCAAAATTCTGAGTTAGAGCATGTAAATTTACACATTTCTGTTATTGAAACATCTTAAACACAGAAGTCATGAAAATATTATGAAGTAAGCTTTAGGTTCACCCCTAATCCCTTCATTTCAAACACTTACTTCAGAAATATCCTTTTAAAAATGTAATATTTATTGCATTTTTCCTATTACCATGTAGTCCCCTTATTCCTCCTCCCCGCCCCCAGCACTCACCACACTGTTGTCCATGTCCACGAACCTTTGCCCTTTCTACTCAACCCTATTCAGACCCTCTTTGCCCTTAATTCTATTAAGAGTAACCCTATCAGGTTTGTGAATTTCCACTAGGATAGAAATGACTGATTAACTTATCATGTTAACCTAAAGAGAGCAAATTAAAGCACAGATGTGTTGCAGACTGGTCAAATATTAAAGTTGCCCCCAAACTGTTAGATCTTAAAAAATAGTAGCTTCTGTCAACAAATGAACATGATCTGGGTTAAGAAACATAGTGTCAACTCTATTAAATATAAGGGAAAGTAAAATGTAAACTTGCCAAAGGCAGGAACAATGGGGTTGCCATAGACATCTAAGTATATTTGCTTTGAGACAGGGCAGAAAAGACATGAGCTAAAGGACAATAGATACATTGCATTTCTTCTCTCTTCCTGTCTTTCTGACTTTGAAAAAAATAGATGTAAGGATAGGCACCAGTGCTAGGGAAAGTGCAAGTGAAATGATTCTTCCACCAGGGCTAGCAGAAGGCCGTTCTAGATAAGGAGGTTAGCTAAGGTGTAATGATAAGCGCTAATTAAAAACTTGTACCCAAGAGCTGCTGGCAGGAATTTGATGGCTTTTCAGTGAAGCTGGACTAAGCTTCAGAGTTAAGAAATAATCATGCTTTCCAGTATCTGCAGGCCATGACCTCATGAGGTCTTACTCTGCAAAAGCTGGCTGCTGGAGAAGCTGGACTGGAAGCACAGAGCTCTAGGTTTACAGTGAGAGGGATTATATCACATGACTTGAAGACACTGAGGAAAAAAGGGGAGAAAATACAATTGTAATAGAAGTGTAACTAGATCAGCATTTTTAATTAAAAAACTAACTGTTCTGTTTGATATTTTTGAAAAACTTTGTTTTTGAAAGTGGTACTTTCTTGATATATATTAATAGCTTACTTCTGTAAGTAATAAGATAATGCCTTGGCAATACAATTTTAAATATGCTTAAAAATAAATATGACAATGAGAATTTTAGAAGTGTCTTACAGCAAGAGAAATATACTGTTGAGTTAAAGTAATTTGAAATTCAGTTTAATTAAAAATTGTGTGTTTTCCACTAGAACTGAGACACCAGGTTCTAGGTCATAAAAAGGGTCAGGAAGGATATATACAACTCACACAATTTACTGATGAATTTGTTTTTCAGTAGGGTGAAAATGATTAAATTTTGGCATTAAAAAGCAGGCAAAGGCTTGGAGAAAGACATTTGGGCCTTTTCATTGTATGTTAAATGAGGAATTTTATCCCTTAACCTAATACGTTCTTCCTTTTGTCCTTACAATGTCTCCAATTTAACCAAATTCCATTTCTCCATTGTGGCCCTCCATATAACCAGGGTCATGAGTAATTGAACCACTTAACATCTTCATGATCAAATACATGTGTTGATTAAAATTAGGAAATAATTTTATATTTTGAATAATGCCATATATAAGGGAAAATTTAAACATCTATCCTCTATCCCTTACTTAAAGCACTCTCTCACTCTTTGGCACTTGCTGTTTATCTGCCTAGAATATTCTTGCCACAATTTATCTGCTGGATAAGTCATTCTTCAGGTGTCAGCTTATATGTCTCTTCATTGGACATGATCACCTAGACTAGGTCAGATCCCCTTGATATAAACATTATCTGAGCATTTTTCTTCTAAGCACCATCATCTTTGCTAATATTGTAGTATATGTATATTATGTGTTTACTATCTAATCCCTGCTAACAGAATCTCTTTCTCATAACAGATGTGTGCAGTGCAGCTGTGCTGCAGGAATGATGGATGAATTGTAAACACCATGAGAATGTGACTCTATTTAATTAACCAATGTATCTCTAGCACTTAACACAATCATGTTGCATATTTGTGGCTTAATGTATATTGCTGAAAGTATGGATTTGTTTCTTACTCCACTTTATTTTCATCATACTTTTCATATTCTTCTTTTCCAGTGACTGTGAAGATGTGTTCAATATACAAGGTACATATATTCTATGTCTCATATGTTTTCTGTCTCATCTATATGAGAGAGATATAAATATTTAGGATGAAAGTAAACCTAAGGGACTACCTGATTTCTTCATAAGGTCACAGTTTCTTGTCCTCTATTTAGGGTTGCATATGAAGGCATTCTTTGATGGTGGCTAAGAATGTCATTTCTTTAAAAACAAGTGCATCTCTTGGTGCTGATGACAGAAATGAGAGAAAATAAAGAGAACTAAAAATTGATAAAGGTGACTTTATCAAAATGTGTAGAAACATTAAGGATCAGCTAAAACTCTATTGCATTTTAAGGGGAAAATGATGCAGGCAGTGGCCATATTTCAGTCTTATGGGTGTGTGAAGAAGGTGAATATATGTTTATTCTCTCTCTCTGGCCAGGATATTGATGACAAAACCACTGTCTCAAAGGAATCCAAGTAAGAGGTAATAAAAAAGTAGATGTATTATCTAATCATGAATGCTGTTATCCAGACATACTAGTAATAATGTCATTTTGTATCCAGGAGACCAGGCATATTATTTTTTACCCACAAAAGCAATCAATGCATATAGTTATTCAAGATTCCAAATCTTCACATGACTTATGGGAAACAAAGCATATACCAAATACTAAGTAATATTTACAATTAAAATTAATAAGATCGATTATGTTTTTAAAACATGCTATCTTTATGAGAACATCAATCAAGCAGTGCTCTTTAGTGCATCAAAATAGTAATACATCAAAAAAACAATATTAACAATTCTTAAAAAGATAATAATATTTCCAAAGCACTCATAGTCAGGGTTTATATAAGTCAAATTCTTTCCTTTCTCCATTGAAATAAGATTAAGAAAGTGATTTTTTTCTATGTCACATCATTTAACTTATTTTTTCTCAGAAAATAAAATCACTTAAGGTCTTTTTTTGCTTTCAGTGTGGGTCACCCCACCAGGTGAAGAATCACAATCAGCTGAAGTGTTTGCTGAGGTAAATAGTAGCTATTACCACATGACTAGTTACAATAATGAAAAGTGTAATTGTCATGAATTTTTCTTAATTTTGTTATGAATATTTGTGCACACACATGTGTGTATGTGTTTGTATGCATATAATATCTTTGTTTTCTGTCTTCTCATACATTTTTATCATGTAACATAAGATGCATTGGCTTTCTACCATGATATTTAAGCATTGCTAACTTTACATCAGAACATTTAAGTTAAAGATATCAAAGAGAAGAAATATAACTCATAAGTGATGTTTATACCCTTTTCTCAGGGAAGGGTTAGTCCTTTTCAGTTCTCTGCAGAATAGTTGTATCATGATAGGCAGATGTATGACCCTTTATTGTCTTTATTCAGAAATAAAATGTACTTTAGGAGATGAATGTAGGTGTCAAGTTGACAGTGGGTGAATCTGTGATGGTTAATTTTTGTGTCAACTTGGTAGGCCCTTTACTCAGATAATTGGCAAAATATTCTGGAGGTTTTTCTGAGGATTTTTTTTTGGGTGACAGTAACATTTAAATCGGTGGACTTTGTGTAAAGAAGGTTACCTATTGTATGTGAGTGCATCTCACTCAATCAGTTGAAAAGCTTAATAGAACAAAGACTGACCTCCAATCAAAAAGAGATTTTGCTTTTTGAAGAAATTCCATACTGTTTTCCATAGTGGCTGCACCAGTCTGCATCCCCACCAGCAGTTCATTAGAGTTCCTTCTTCTCCACATCCTCACAAGCCCTTGTTTGTTGATTTGTTGATGATGGACATTCTGATGGTTAGTGATCTTGAGTGTTCTTTCATATGCCTATGAACCCTCTGTATGTCCTCTTTGGAGAAGTGTTTGTTCAAGTACTTTGCCCTTTTTTTAGTTGGTTGTCCATCTTCTTGGTGTTGAATTGTATAAGTTTTTTATATATTTTGGAGATCAATCTCATGTCTGAGGTATCATTAGCAAATATGTTTTCCCATATGGTTGGTTCCCTTTTCATCTTGCTGATGTTTTCTTTTGCTGAGCAGAAACTCCTTAGTTTGATGTAGTCCCATTTGTTTATTCTTTCTTTTATTTCCCTTGCCTTAGGAGATATATCAGTGAAAATATTGCTATGTGGGATATCTGAAACTTTCCTGCCTATGTTTTCCTCTAGGACTTTTATGATATCATGGCTTACATTTAAGTCTTTGATCCATCTTGAGTTTACTCTGATGTACAGTGTAAGTTTGTGGTCTAGTTTCATTTTTTTGCATGTCCTTGTTCAGTTCTCCCAGCACCATTTGTTGAAGAGGCTCCTTTCATTCCATTTGATGTTCCTTCCCCCTTTGTTAAATATTAGTTGACCATATAGACCTGGGTTTATTTCTGGGCTCTTTATTCTGTTCCATTGACTTATATGTCTGTTATTGCAGATGAGTGGATCAAAAAACTGTGGTACATTTACACAACGGAATACTATGCTACAGAAGGAAAGAAGGAGCTCTTACCATTTGCAAGAACATGGACAGAACTAGAGGAGGGAATAATGCTTAGCAAAATAAGCCAGGCAATAAAAAACAAATACCATATGATATCACCTAATAGGAAACTAATGAACAACACAAACAAAAGAGCAAAATCGAACTAGAGGCGTGTGAACAAGCAGTAGATTAACAGTTACCAAGAGGAAGGGAGTGGGAGAGAAGTGGGTAAGTAAGGGAAGGGTCTAGTCAAGGAACTAGTATCAATGTCGATGGACATGGACAATGGGGTGGGGATTGACTGTGAGAGAAGGGGTGGGTGGTGTGGAGGGGAGCAATAGGGGAAAAAGTGGGACAGCTGTAATAGAAAAATGATAAATAAATAACAGAAAAGAAGAGAAAATAAAACAACTGAAGGGGAAAAAAATAGAGAGAGAGATTTTGCCAAAAGATGGCTTTGGGACTTGAACTGCAACATGGTTGTTGGTTTACCTTACAGACTTTGGATTTGCCATACTTTATGATCATATGAGCTGATTCCTTAAAACTGGTTCTGTTTCTCTAGAAAACCTCAACTGATACTTCCTCCAAATCAGAATTTCTTTAGTGAAACCTATAAATATTATTTTTCTTTTTTCTTTATTTCTTTGTTTCTTTTTTCTTTCTTTTTAATGTTCACCAGAGCATTATGATGACACAGAGCTGAAATCTCTTCAAGTGGGAAGATTAACTGTAATCCTCCCTACAGTTATGACCTCTATCCCCATAACCCCACATCTTACCTTCATAATTAAATATTAGCTTCATTTTATTTATTTCTGGAAATAATATGTTTTTAGATCAAACATTTTTGATAAAATTATCTTGGAGTGGCTTGTTCAGGATCTCTTCTAGTCATAATTTCTTGATGTGCTTCACTAACTTCAATCTGAATGGCAATTTCACTGAAAGACTTCTGTGGAAAAACACTTATAAATTAACTTCAAAAGCTAAAATTCAGAGGTGAACTTTGGAGATCTCCAGAGGTCATGAGAGTTGCTTAAATAAATGTAGTATACAAAATCAGTGCTGCTTACATATAGTGGTCAAAAACCATATTGCATTCATGGGGCAACAATTATGAATTGAAAGCTGATATAGAAAAGCATTAGCTTCCCCAATTAAATATAGAATTACAGTGAATAAAACAAGTGAGAGATTTCCAACTATTACTGCTCTCTTTTATCTTATGAAATGTTTGCTCAGTAATAATCAAGATAGTAGGTAAAGCTCATTACAGTTTAAAGTGAAAAGGGAAGCATCATCATAAATGCTGAAATAGATTAATTATAACACATGGACATAATTGGGCTCCCACGTGAACTTTACATATACTCATAGAGGACTTTTCAGTTATTGTCAGTAACCCAAACCCTGGCTTAAGTAGAGCTTGGTCCCAGGCTATGAATTATATATACAATGATATTTTCTTATAAGTACATACTTAAATAAGAATTATATATGCAAGCACCAAATTAAGTGACAGAGATTGCTCATTTATTATTTCAGTCAACATTTTTTGAGTATCTACTCTGCCAGGTGCAGTGTGAAGCTTCAGTGATATACCAGAAGAGATGGACATGACCTTTGCACTCATGGACTTCATTGACAGGTTATGGGAGATGCAGAAAAGTAGGAGATTACAGCTCAACAAATCCAGAGTCCTTACCATGATATACACATAGTTGCACACTTTCCTTGTCTATGTGACCTGATCATTTTGGAATAACCCCATTGTTTATGCACACTAGCCACATCAACATTTGCAATGACACTTGCCTGAACTTAGAATTCTTTCTGTAGATGTTTGTGTGGCTAGTTATTCTGCTCATTTAGGTCTCCATTCAAAAGTTATCTTCTTTTCAGACTGGAATTCCTATATGGCTATGCCATTTTTTAAGTTCAAGGGGAATACTAGGTATGAAAGATAGGAAGAAGTCTGACAAGTGGCAGACTAAATTAAGTTTTTAAAAAAGATAGTTACAATATCCAGCACTTTCTCATGTTCTGGATTAAAGTTTTGCTTTCTTTTTGTTTAGGGAGGGAATACCTGGCTAAACTTCTTTGTTTGAGTTTGTAAATTTATTTGGAAAAAAGAATTGCTATTTCTATTGCAGTACCTATTTTCTGGTTTCTGGCATCTTCTTATTGTTGTTATTTTATTAACTGGTCATGCAGTTCATTAGGAATATTTACTGATGCAGAAAAAAATAGGACAATTCTACATTAATTTATCTTGCTCAATTAATGTTACAAGTTTCAAGAGTGCATTGCTTGACTCCGGTTATCACTTTGTCCTCTTTAATTCCCCAGAAGGCACACCAGAGGGTTACAGTGATTTCTCAAAGGCATTTTATCCTTACCATTTTAAAGCTGTGACTGTTCGGAAGATAAATAGAAGTTAGAAAGAGATTTGATCACTTGGTTGTCTTTCATTTAGAAATAGTGAAAGCAATAATTTCATTCTAATGATTTTTCACATTTTTATTTGACAATAACATTATACAGAGCTACTTTTGTACTTTATAAATTCTATACTTAGTATAACTGAATTTTAAAAATCGAATACAAGTTTTCTTATTAAATTGTGATATATGCAAGTTATTTTTATTCAGTTGTAATAACCTATATTCAATAGCAGATATGCAAAGAGAAATGTTCACCTCCTTCTACTTCTGCTCCTTGAGAAAATTTGCTCCTTGAGAATTTCTTTTCTCTAGGAATAATGAGGTATTTGAACATTTCTGTGGCTTCTAAAACATCTTCGTTTGAGCTGAACCATACTGCTTATGCTTCAGGGCCCAGAAAAAACATCACTACTCATTCAAAGTTCACTTAGAATGTCACCCTGTTTTATAAATTTTTTTCCATTTTTGTCATTTAAATCTGTTGTCCTCTGTGGTCAGTGTCCTTTTTACATGCTTCTCTCTATATATTTGCACAATGCTAGTGCAGTCTTTAGTCAAATGTCTCTTTTCATCTTATAAAAGTAAAGACTCTTGAAGAAGGGTTGTATCTGACTCATTTGGTAGCCACATCAGCCAGTACAATGTGTAGCAGATGCAATGTATAACAAGGTGAACTATTCCGGAGTCCCGAATTCTGGGGAGAGGTTTTCTGCACACAGAAAGTAGTAGGCTAGGGGATAGGATACTTAAACTCTAAATTGAACTGTTGTGGGAAGGTCATGTATGGCAGCTGGAAGATTTAGGTGGCATGGGAGTCACAGGACCAGGAAGGAGAGCGCCAAAAAGGAAGCAGCTTGTGCAGGGCCAGATTGGTGCAGAGGGAGAGATTTCTAGCAGCTGTCCTGTGAGACTAAGGTAAAATATGCCTAAGGCACAAATCCTCTATCATCTTTCCATTAAAACTTTAATTAAAATAAGAATTGCTATAATTTATATCTTAATACAAATACCATATGATTTCATTTATGTGTGGAATTAAAAAAAAAGAATAGTACCCAGAAATAAATCTAACTAAAGACGTAAAAGACCTGTACTTGAAACACTATAGAACACTGAAGAAATTGAGGAAGATACAAATAAATGTAAGCATATAATGTGTTCATGGGTTGAAAGAATTAACATAATTAAAATGTCTATACTACCAAAACAATCTATAGATTCAACACAATTCCTATTAAAATACCAATGACACACTTCATTGATCTAGAACAAAACTCCAAAAATTTATAAGTAACCCAAAAGACCCTGAATAGCCTCAGCAATTTTGAGAAAGAAGAATAAACTTGGAAGGATCACAATACCTGATATCAAACTACACTATGAGGCCACTATAATCAAAACAACCTGGTATAAGACACATAGATCAATGGAACAGAATAGAGAGCCCAGAAGTAAACCCATGTCTCTATGGTCAATTAATATTTGACAAAAGGGGCATGAGCATACAATGGAGTAAAAACAGTCTTTTCAATAAATGGTGTTGGGAGAACTGGACTGGTACATGCAAAAGAAATGAAACTAGACCACCAACTTACATCGCACACCAGAATAAACTCAAAATGGATAAAAGATTTAAACATAAGTCATGATACCATAAAAAGTCTTAGTGAATAACATAGGCAGCAAAATTTAAGATATCCCATATAGCAATATTTTTGCTGATATATCTCCTAGGGCAAGGGAAATAAAGGAAAAAATAAACAAATGGAACTGCATCAACTTAAAAAGTTTATGCATGGCTAAAAAATACATCAACAAAATGAAAAAGATACCAACTCTATGGGAGAATATATTTGTAATGATACATCAGACAAGGATTTAATCTCCAAAATATATAAAGAACTCATATGACTCAACACCAGAAAGACAAGCAATTCAATTAAAACACGAGAAAGAACCTGAATAGACACTTCTCCAAGGAGGACATACAGATGGCCCATAGACATATAAGAAGATGCTCAACATTACTAGCCATCAGAGAGATGCAAATTAAAGCCACAATGCGATATCACCTCATAACTGCCAGAACAGCTACCATTAATAAATCAACAAACAGCAAGTGCTGGTGAAGATGTGGAGAAAAGGGAACCCTAGAGCACTGTTGGTGGAATGCAGACTGGTACAGCCACTGTGGAAAACAGTATGGGATTTCTTAAAAAACTAAAAAATGGAACTGCTTTTTGATCCAGAAATGCCAAATCACCAATTCAAAACAACCTATGCACCCCTATGTTCATAGCAGCACTATTGACAATAGCCAAGTGCTGGAAACTGCCAAAGTGCCCATCAGTGTATGAGTGGGTCCAAAAACTGTGGTCGTCGTCGTCGGCAGCCGTCCGTCTCAAGAGACGATGGTGTAGCTTCTTAAGAGTCCATCTGCACCGCCGAGAATGGCTGTGCAGTCCGACTCGGGAGTGACATGGTATCTGTCTCCTCCCGTGTTGAATCGACATCTTGCGATGACGCTGAAGCTACAGAGCCTGGGCAGGGTGATATGGAGGGTCTGCTGTTGCCCATGCAGCAGACCCCCCCTCTCTTCGCAGCTGAAGGGTCCAAGGGAAAGACGGAGTCGATACAGCTTGGGTTCAGGTGCGCCGCAGGAGTTGCCGGTGTTGATCACAACATCAAACCGCCTTAGGGACTCCGGCTCCGGATTTTCTGTTGGGGTTTACTCCCTTAGCCTTTCCCCTGAAGAGGTATGCCGCAAGGCAGCGGAGGTTTTTTGGAGTCAGAGTTTTCCTTCTCTGATGTACCCTGACTGGAAGATCGAACCAGCGACACTTAGCTCGCAGGCCGACGCTCAATCCACTGAGCTAAACCAGAAAAACTGTGGTACATTTACACAATGGAATACTATGCAGCAGAAAGAAATAAGGAACCCCTACCTTTTGCAACAGCATGGATGGAGCTGGAGAATGTTATGCTAAGTGAAATAAGCCAGTTGGTTGAAGACAACTACCATATGATCTCACTTACAAGAGGAATCTAATGAACATAATAAACTAATGATCAAAATAGAACCAGAGACATGGAAACATGAAACAAACTGACAGTGACCAGAGGGGAGGGGTAAAGGGGATAATGGTGGAAAGAAGGGGAAGGAACTAGTCAAAGAAAATGCATGATGACCCACGAACATGGACAACAGTGTGGGGATTGACTGCGGAAGCAGGTGGTGGGATGGGTGGAGGAAGGCAAAGAGTGAAAATTGGGACAACTGTAATAGAATAACAATATAATAAAAATGCCTTGGAAACAAAAAACAAAACAAAAAGAGATACAGAGAACAAGCTGAAGGTTGCCAAAAGGCTTGCAAGTCAAGGTGATTTGCAAAATTAAAAATAAAATAAAATAAAACAAATACCTAAAAAATAATCAAATAAAAATATTTTATTCTAATTTTGACCAAATTTGTAATAAGTTTACTACTCTAACTCTATTAATATAAACGTTGGAACCATAAATTTAATTTCAAAGACACAAATTAAAAACAATTTAGATTAATTTTGAAAAAGATATAAATTGGTAACATACTGTGGAGAGTAACACATACAGGGTTATATATGAACTTACTGTATGTCTACTGAACTAGTAAAGTATTTTCTTCTGTAGAGCTATTCAAAATTAGTTAATTCCTGTCCTCTACTCATGTCAAACCTTTATGCTACTATAATTAAATTCATAATATTAAACTTTATTTTTGCTACTTATTTTTAACTTCACAAATATGGCATTATCATATGAAAAAGAATGCTAAAGTCCACTTTTACCATCACCCACAGACCCAGTTCTTTCCCTACAAGTAACTATTGCCAGTTCAGGTATACATTTACTGACTTCTTATGTGCTTACACACACACACACACACACACACACACACACACAATGTGTAGAATTCTTAATTTGTTTTTTTTTGTAGCTACTTTTATAAATGTTATATAATTTATTTTTTCTACAAACTAAAAGATACTTCTATTGAGTCAAATTGTGTTATAGTGTTACAGTGTATAAGTATGAAATAATTTATTGAGTCATTTCTGATGAAAGGGCATTTGGCTTATTTCTGTATTTTCTCTAACACAAACAATTCTGCACTAAAATACTGAAACTGCCTTCTGTGTACTTATGCAGGTATTTTTCTACAATAGACATCAAGAGCTGGCTTCTAGGGAATATGCTTGCAGTTTTAATTATGTTATTTACTACCAAATTTATTTAAATGGTGGCTGTAACAATTTTGATAACCATCAGTATTTTAAACACTTACCTACTCACTCTTATTCATTCCAATATTTAATATGGTTGTAATACACCACAATTAAAAATTGTTTTATTTATTAACATATCCCTTATGCCATGTATATTTTACTTGGTACACTGGTGTTCATTAAATACTTGTTGAATAAACTAATAGATTTATATATGTGGGAAGGTTAGTGTCAGAGAATCAACTTCTATAGATAGTATTTTTAAAAAATATTTATTTATTTATTTGTTTGTTTATTTATTTATTTTTAGAGAGAGGGGAAAGGAGAAAGAGAGGGAGAGAAACACCACTGTGTGGTTGCCTCTCACTCGCGTTTACAACTGGGGACCTGACGTGCAACCTAGTCATGTGCCCTGACTGGGATTCGAACCAGCGACACTTGGTTCGCAGGCCGATGCTCAATCCACCGAGCCACAGCAGCCAGGGTTTATAGATAATATTTTGCATTGTATTTATATCCTTTAAGTCATAATAGTTAGCCAAGAAACAACTACAATTATTTAAAATATCTGAAATATGCCCATATTCTATATTTCTCATTTTTTAAGTTGTATAATTGAAGTAATATAAAGATCATAGTATGTAAATTCTCAGACTTGACAAAAACTGTAGCCACAAAATATTTAAAAATAGTTTTGGATTCTGAAAAAATATAAAATATAGTCCATGGTAAATAAACTATTCTTACCAACTACTGTAAGCAATTGCACATTAGAAAGACATAGATTTACTGAATTCAAGCTTATAGGAAACCCTGAAACTAACTGGATAATGACTCTAATTTTCTATCTAGATCATCATAAATCGTAGTTTAAAAAAACAGTTCAAAGATAAAAATTGAATCCTTATTGGGGCAAAATATGACATGAGATAGACTTTTTAAGGATCAAATTACGTTACTTCAAAATTTTCTATTAAAAATTAACCAATAAAGGAACTCTAAAAATTAATTAAATTTACTGGTCAATAAACTAACTGTGATGTGAATCCTAAATACTGAAAGTACTATTTCTTAACCATGCCAAAAGGCTGGTGGCTCAAGTAATTACACTTTTATGGAATTCAAAATGTGCAGAAGACTTAAGTTAAGAAAATTTTGGTTCACAAATATTCACAACAATTTTCTGTTTTTCATATACATAAATTCAGATAGCTTTTTGCAAAGACAGCATCAGCACAAGGGGAAGCAATTATTCTTGGGAATTTGCTCCATATTGCCATCAACTCGTACCTAAATACTTAAAAGTAAAAACTAACTCAAAACCTTTGCCATTAATTGACTAACTTTCCTGAGTTTCAGCTATAATGAAAAGCTTGAAAAGAACATGAACCGTCTGCCTGTCAGCTACTGTAAGAACATATCCCCCAAGGAGCTCTTTCAGTACTTGAAAAATGGTCTCCAGGCACAGATTTCCTTTTTTACATAGGCACTTATATCTTCAATTCTTTACAAGTCTCTGAGGATTAAGAAGGGGAGGTTAATACTTTCATTGGCAAAATGGTGGCCTAGTGTCACTGAGGTTTTGATTTTACAACCTAACTCATTCCTGATCAGCATTTGTTTTATTTTTCATGGAGGAAAAGATTTCTTTTATATTACCAGAGAGTGATCTTAAAGTAACGTTCCATTTTCTTTGTGCAATAACCCTTTTTTAAACTTGGAAAGTAGGTTTTCCTGTTAATGAACATTTTAAATTCTTAATAGTAATAACTATGGTAATTCAATTTATACAGGCATCCTATCTTAATGGAAATGCCAGGGTAATTGAGTTTACTGCTTATCCAGAGAATTTCAAATTTTCTGGCATATTAAAGCCATGTCATCCAACTACACAAAAATTCATAATTTTTGTTCCTGACATAATTATAATATAGCCTATATTTGGCCACATTGTTACTCTATCTTCAGAGGTTGTCTACTCTGCCCTTTTTCTTTAAATAATAGTATAAAAATTATGAAAGGCAGATGGGTTTCTAAGTCACCTAGTAGCTATTATGTTATACAGATGTGAACTTGACTACTGGAATAAACTTAAAAGCCACTTGTGACTTCTGGCCAAGATGGATGTCTAGACAGACACGCTATATCTCCCTCCACAAATAGAAGGAATACAACTACCTCAAAACTAGAGACAACCAGAAGTTCCAGAAAATCAAGCTGCATGGAAGTCCAACAAACAAAGATTTAAAGAAGAAATACTCATCCAGACATGTCAGAGGGGCGAAGCTGGGATGAAGAGGACGCAGTGTGGTGAAGGCAGCAGTGGCGGCAGTAGAAGGTTGACGGAGATTGCAGTCACACATTTTAAAATGTAGGGAGGGACACCTGGGGAACACTCCCAGCACCAGAACAGAGCGCACAGTTCATGGTTATAGCACCGGGGAAAATAAAGCCTCATTGCTTCTGACTCTGCAAACCAGTGGGGGTTGAGGCAGAGGAAGAAATTGCCAGTCTCTCAGTAGAGTCCGCTACTTTAAAGGGCCCCCATTGTCCTAGAACGTCCTCACACCCACCCACCCTGGAACAACCACCAGGACAACAGCTAGAGAGGTGCCAGTCCCATATGGAAGTGAAAGAAGTGCCTGGAAAAGGCACAAGTGCTGAGCAAGTGGCATTGTTCTCTCTCAGACTCCTCCCCTACATACGGTGCCACAACGTGGTGAAATGGGTCACCCATACTGATGCATACCTAAGGATCCTCCCCTTACAATGTAACAGTTGTGACAGCTCTACCTAAGACACAGAGGCAAACAAACACAGAATCCTGTCAAGATGAGGAGCTCGAGAAGTATGGCTCCATAGGGGGAACGGATCAAGGTTCCAGTGGGAGAGCTAACCAATGAGGAGACAGCCAACCTAACAGATGAAGAGATAGCCAACTTAACATGTGCAGAGTTCAAAACACTGGTGATAAAGATGCTCACAGACTTGACAGATATGCTTAAGTATAGCAAATGCATAAAGGAAGAAGTGAAGGCTATGCTAAATGAAACAAAGAAAAATCCACACAAAATTAATGGTGAAGGGAAGAAAACTGGGTTCAAATCAATGACTTGGAACATAAGGAAGAGAAAAGCAGTCAACCAGTACAGAATGAGAAAACAAGAATTGAAAAAAATGAGGAGAGGCTTAGGAACCTCTGGGACAACTTTAAACATACCACCATTCGAATCATAGGCGTGCCAGAAGGAGAAGAGGAAGAGTAAGAAATTGAAAGCTTATGTGAAAAAATAATGAAGGAAAACTTCCCAAATTTGGTGAAGGAAATAAACATACAAGTCCAGGAAACACAGAGAGTCCCAAACAAGCTAGACCCAAGGAGGACCACACCAAGACACATTATAATTAAAATGCCAAAGGTTAAAGATAAAGAGAGAATCTTAAAAGCAGCGAGAGAAAAACAGAGAGTTACCTACAAAGGGGTGCATATAAGACTGTCAGCTGGGTTCTCAAGAGACACTTTGCAGGCAAGAAGGGAGTGGCAAGAAGTATTCAATGTGATGAAAAGCAGGGACCTACAACACAGATTACTCTATCCAGCAAAACTATCATTTAGAATGGAGGGGCAGATAAAGTGCTTCCCAGACAAGGTAAAGCCAAAGCAGTTCATCATTACCAAGCCATTATTATTTGAAATGTTGAAAAAAAAAAGATCATAACTATGAACATTAAAATGACAACAAACTCACAACTATCAACAACTAAATCTAAAAAATAAAAAGAAAACCCAACTAAGCAAATCAGAATAGGAACAGAATTTTAGATATGGTGATAATTTGGAGGGTTATCAGTTGCGAGGGAAAATGGGGGAGAAATGGAGAAATGGTGCAGGGATTAAGAAGCATAGTTCGTTGGTACAAAATGGACAGGGGGAAGTTAGGAATAATATAGGAAAGAGTGAAGCCAAAGAACTTATATGCACAACCCATGGATATGAACTAAAGTGGGTGGGATTGCTGGAGGGGAGGGGTTACTGGGCAGAAGGGAGCAAAGGGAAAAAAATTGGTACTACTGTAACAACATAATCAATAAAATACACTTAAAAAAAAACAAACAAAACCCCACCATGTCCTCTTCATGCACTCACACACACAGCATCTACTTTGTTAAACTCATCCCAATCCACCATAACTAAAATTAACTGTAAAATTAATTTATTTGCCTGGTAAAATGTTAATATATCATGAAATATACAGGTTATCAAATGTGTGCACATTTCATAAACATGATTATAGTAAGTTGGTAGAATATTTCACCATTAAATAAAATAAATACATATTTAAAATGCTATCTACCTATTTCCACATTTATTCTCCATGGTTTAGGTGCCTTTCAGGTAAGTGACCTATTATACTGCAAATACAAAATAGAACTTAAAACTGATTACATATATAGATGGTTGTTAAAGATAGCTGTCTTTAAATCACTGTAAATTAAAAAACAATCCTGAAATATTAAAATCCAGTAACAGTAAAAAGATATGTTTTTTATTTAATATTTTTGCCTTTAAAATGATATTCAACTGACTGATAATTTGATGTGGATAACTTTAAGAAATAATATTATCTGTGACAAAATTTCTGAATATATTAATAAATACTTTTTGTGCATGTGTTTTAAATATTTTATCTTTAGTTAATTAAATACATGTTAATTAAGTGTCCAAACTTTATTTTAAAGTAAAATGGAGAACTTACAAATACATGCAGTACAGTTATTTCATGTGAGATGAAGGTGGAAAAAAATAAGAGTGGTAAAGTATGAGCTGCCACTAGTCATAATTAATAAAATCCCCAGTGAATGTATAAAAGCTCTTTCCAAGTCTTACCAAAATTAGGAGTAAAGGGCAAAACTGCTTTTATTTATACAGAATAAAATGTTCATCTTTGCATCAATTTAAAAGGGGTTCTTTCTGATTTTGAATTTTCCCAACTTTAATGCAAAGGTCAGTGAATTTATTTAGGTTTTTATATCCTATTTATGCTTTTATAGTTTTTTGTTAATGTCACTTACTGTTATTTCCAAGTGAGTTTGCTATAAGGAGTCAGACACCTAGTGTTAGCCTCTATGGTTTCAGCACCCAGGACAGCCCTACTTTTAGTTAACTTATTCTTCGTTTCTATTTTCAACAAACTTATGTGGTAGGGGCAATAGAGGCAAGTGCAATACGGTGAGATAGGTAATATGATCAGTTGCATTGAGGTCATGGGAACATGTAGGTAGGATCCTAATCTTGATGTGATGTGGCACGGAGGGCTTCCTTAAAAAAATAAAGTTGAGTCCTGAAGATTAGTGGCAGGTAAACAGGAAATATTTGGAGAAAAAGTGGAGTGTTCTTGGCATAAAAAAGCATGCACATAGATTGTATAAAAGAATATAGTATCAAGCAAGTGAGTTATAATGACTAAAACATTGGTGGATGGAGGTAAATGGTATGCAGTAAGGCAGGAGAGTTGAGTTGGAATCACATGGGACAGAGGTTTTCAGCCATATTCAGAAAATTAGTTATTCTAAATACAAAGGAGATAGGTTAGAATGATTTAATCAGGGAAGTAAATAATCTGACTTTCAATTAAGAAAGTTAACTTGGCTATAAGAAAATGCACAATTTACTCTAAAAATAAAATGTTGAATGAATGCTGGCATTTATTTATTTATTTTTAAAATTCATTTTTATTGTTTTTCTATTACAGTTGTCCCACTTTTTCCCCCATTGCTCCCCCTGACCCAGCCCACCCCTTCTCCCCCAATCAATCCCCACCTCATTGTATGTGTCATTGGGTTATTTATACTAGTTCCTTTACTAAACCCTGCCCTTACTTACCTCCCTTCTCTCCCTTCCCCCCTCTTCACTGGTAACTGTTATTCTGTTCCTTGTTTAGATGCCTCTGGTGAAATTCTGCCCTTTTTTTGTGTTGTTCATTAGTTTACTGTATTATGTGATATCAAATGGTTATTTGTTTTTCATTGCCTGGCTTATTTCGCTAAGCATAATTCTCTCTAGTTCCATTCATGTTATTGCAAATGGCAGGAGTTCCTTCTTTCTTTCTGCTACATAGTATTCCATTGTGTAAATGTACCAGAGTTTTTTAATCCACTCATCTATAGAAGGGGACTTAGGCTGTTTCCAGCACTTGGCCATTGTAAATAGCGCTGTTATGAACATAGAGGTGCATAAATTCTTTTGAATTGGGGTTTCAGAATTTTTCAGGTATAATCCTAGCAGTGGAATTGCTGGTCCAAAAGGCAGTTCCATTTTTAGTTTTTTGAAGAAATTGCATACTGTTTTCCATAGTGGCTGCACCAGTCTGCATTCTCACCAGCAGGGCACTAGGGTTCCTGTTTCTCCACATCCTCGCCAGCACTTGTTGTTTGTTGATTGGTTGAAAATGGCCTTCTGACTGGTGTAAAGTGGTATTTCATTGTGGTTTTTATTTGCATCTCTGATGGCTAGTGATGTTGAGCATTCTTTCATATGCCTATGGACCCTCTGTATGTCTTCCTTGGAGAAGTGTTTGCTTAGGTCTTTTGCCCTTTTTTAATTGGGCTGTCTTTCTTCTTGGTGTTAAGACATGTAAGTTCTTTATATATTTTGTAGATCAATCACTTGTTTGAGGTATCATTGGCAAGCATGCTTTCCCATACGTTTGTTTCCTTTTCATATAACTGATGTCTTCTTTTGCTGAGCAGAAACACTTTAGTTTGATGTAGACCCATTTGTTTATTCTTTCCTTTATTCCTCTTGTCTTAGGAGATATATAGGTGAAAATATTGCTATGTGGGATATCTAAAAATTTCCTATGTTTTCCTCTAGGACTTTTGTGGTGTCACGGCTTACATTTAAGTCTTTGATCCATCTTGAGTTTATTCTGGTGTACGGTGAAAGTTGGTGGTCTAGTTTCATTTTTTTTGCACACCCCTCTCCAGTTCTCCCAGCATGATTATTGAAGAAGTTCTTCTCACTCCATTTTATGTTCCTTCCCCCTTTGTCGAATATTAGTTGACCATATAGACTGGGGTTTATTTCTGGCTCTCTATTCTGCTCTATTGATCTATATGTCTGTTCTTATTTCAATACCAGGCTGTTTTGATAACAGTTGCTTTGTAGTATAGTTTGATGTCAGGTATTGTAATTCCTCCTGCTGTGTTCTTCTGTCTCAAGATTGCTGTGGCTATTTGGGATCTTTTTTGGTTCCATGTAAAGTTTTGAAGTATTTCTTCTAGGTTTGTGAAATATGTCATTGGCATTTTAATAGGGATCGCATTGAAGCTATAAATTGCTTTGGGTAGTATGGACATTTTAATGATGTTGATTCCTCCCATCCATGAACATGGTATATGCTTCCATTTATTTGTTTCTTTCTTAATTTCTTTCTTCGGTGTTATGTAGTTTTTCGAGTACCGGTCTTTTATCTCTTTGGTTAAGTTTATTCCTAAGTACTTTGTTTTTCTTGTTGCTATAGTAAATGGGAATTATTTTCTAGTTCCTTATTCTGATTTTTTATTTTTGGTGTACAGAAATGCCTTCCATTTCTGAATATTGACTTTGTACCCCGGTATTTTGCCAAATTCACTTATTATGTTGAGTAGATTTTTAGTGGCGTCTATAGGGTTTTTTATGTACACTATCATGTCATCTGCAAATAATGACAGTTATACTTCCTCTTCTCAATTTGGATGCCTTTTATTTCTTTTGCTTTTCTTATTTCTGTGGTTAGAACTTCCAACACTATGTTGAACTGTAGTGGAGAGAGTGGGCATCCTTGTTTTGTTCCTGATCTCAGGGGGAGTGCTTTCAGTTTTTGTCCATTGAGTATGATGTTGGCTTCAGGTTTCTTGTATATGGCCTTTATTATGTTGAAGTATGCTCTTTCTATTCCCATTTTGCTGAGAGTTTTCATCAAAAATAGGTGCTGTACTTTATCAAATGTTTTTTCAGCATCTATTGATATGATCATGTGATTTTTGTTTTTCATTTTTTTCATGTGGTGTATTATTTTTATTGATTTGTGAATATTAAACCATCCTTTCATTCATGGGATAAATCTCACTTGTTGTGGTGTTTGATCTTTTTAATATGTTGCTGGATTAGGTTTGCCAATATTTTGTTGAGAATATTAGCACCTATGTTCATCAGTGATATTGGTCTGTAGTTTTTTTTCTTTGTTGTGTCTTGACGTGGTTTTGGAATTAGAATAATACTGCGTCATAGAAAGAGTTTGGGAGTCTTTCCTCTTCTTGGGATTTTTGGAATAGTTTGAGAAGGGTAGGCTTTAGTTTTTCCCTAAATGTTTTGTAAAATTTGCCTGTGAAGCCATCTGGTCCAGGGCTTTTTTGTGCTGGGAGTTTTTTCATTATGCTTCAATTTCACTCTTTGTTATCAGTCTGTTAAGGCTTTCTGCTTCTTCTTGTTCAGTTTTGGAAGATTATATGTTTCTAGAAATTTGTCCATCAAGTTTCTTGATGTACAGTTGTTTGTAGTAATTTCTTACGGTCCTTTGTCTTTCTGTGATATCAATTGTGAGTTCTCCTCTTTCATTTTTGATTTTGTTTATTTTGGTCCTTTCTCTTATTTTCTTGATGAGCCTGGTTAAAGGCTTGTCAATTTTGTTTATTTTTACAAAGAACCTGCTTCTACTTTTGTTTAACTTTTAAATTATTTGTTTAGTCTCTATGTGATTTAATTCTGCTCTGTTCTTGATGATTTCCTTCCTTCTGCTAGCTCTGTGATTTGTTTGTTGTTGTTCTTCTAGTTCTTGTAACCGAAGGATTATATTTTTTTATTTGAGATTCTTCTATCCTTTTTAGGTAGGCTTGTATTGCTATGAACATTCCTCTCAGGACTGCTTTTGCTGTGTCCCATAGGTTTTGGGCTGTTGGGTGCTCATTATCATTAGTTTCCAGAAACTTCTTGATTTCTTCCTTGATGTCATTGTTAACCCATTCATTATTTAATAGGATGTTATTCATTATCTATGAATTTGAATGTGTTTGAGTGTTTTCTTTGAGGCTGATTTATAGTTTCAAGGTATTGTGATCTGAGAAGATGCTTGATATAATTTCAATTTTCTTGAATTTGTTGAGGCTTGTTTTGTGTCCTACTTTGTGGTCTATTTGAAAATGTTCTATGTGCACTTGAAAAGAATGTATATTTTGCTTCTTTGGGGTGAAAAGTTCTATACATATCAATTAAGTCCATTTGTTTCGTCTCACGTTGTGCTGCAGTTCTCTTAAACCCTCTTTATTCTTTTTCAATGTTTTTTCATTTTGTTGCATTTACTGGGGATTTTTTTCTACGTTTTCCTCTAACTCACTGATTCAATCCTCTGTTTGGTTTACCTGCTTTTGATTGTTTCTATTGGTTTTGCAGTTCAGAAGTTGTATTCTTCATGTTTTTCCTGGTTCTTATTGATAGTTTCTACGTCCTTTTTTATGCTTTTGTAGTTCTCATTAAGTTCCTTGTAGATTCCCTTGAGTTCTTTGTAGTTTCCCTGGAGATTTTTGTAGTTCCCCTGGAGTTTGTTTTAGTTTTCTCTGAGTTTGTCAAGTTCATTGAGTTTCCTCATTACCATTCTTTTGAATTCCATGTCTGATAGTTTGCTTACCTCTGCTTCACCCAGCACTCTTTCTGGGGATTCCTCTTTTCCTTTCATTGGGAGGTTGTTTCTGTGTCTCCCCATTTTGGATGCCTCTTTTTGTTTTTGTTTCTTAGATTTGTCTTCTTTGATCTCCCATCTTCGTGGTATGAGATTCTCTATAGGAGAACTGGGGGATTCAGTGGTGTAGTCTCTTTGACCTCCTGAGCTTGATGCTCTTAGGATGCTCTTTATGCTTTTTGTTTAAGCTTCTGGTTGCATTTCAGTTACTCTTGGTTGAAACTTCCCTCTGGCTAGTTGATTGAGAGTCACTCTTCCCACCACGTCTTGAGTTCTGATGCAAACCAAAAATCATTGTGACTTGTAGAAGTAAGGAACATGAAGGGCTTGAGTGTGAGTACCTTGATTAATTCCAGAGACTGTCATTCCTTAGTGGGATGGCTCCTTCAGATCTCACTTCTGACACAATGTCATGCTAACCTCAGCTACAAGCCCACAGTTGAAGCGGTACAGAACATGAGCTCAGCCACGGCGCAGAGCAGATAACCAGATCTCCACCCCTCTATCTCTTGAATGCTGGTATTTAATAGCATACTTCACAGATGTGTGCATTTGAAAAAAATGATAAAAAATATAAGAATAAAAAGCACATATTTTAGATAGTTAAAGTAATAAAATTGGCAAAAGTAATTTCACTTTCCTAATAATTCTTTAATTAATTATATTTTATTTCTTAAAGTACTCCTAGGTGAACTAACTTGGTGATGGCTGCATCTCTGGGTTAAAATAACAGGCATTAATGCAGTAAAATAAAATTATACCCAATTATTTCACTTTGAAGAAGCCATTATCATTGGCACTATAGATTGACATTGAACTCTGCACTGAAAAGTTGTTCTCAATTTTATGTTTAAAGTTGGATTTTAGCATTAGAAAGTGCCCTTCAGTTTGTATTATATTTATAGTAAACCAAATACAGTAATAGTAAAACAAACATTTTCTTTGGTAATTAACTTCATTTTCCAATAATATAAAGAACTTCTTCTTTTCCTTAGCTTTGAAGTCAAATGGGTAACAATGAATATGCTTTTTAAAGATGTAACTACTGAGAATACTGACTTGATGCTCTCATAACAGTTAGCCCAGTCTGTGTACAGTGGGCAATAAATGGCTGTCTTTTGAATAAGGGCAAAATTTATAATTATTGAATTTATTTTAATTGTATACACACCTGAATGACAAAAGAATTGTAACTGATCAGTAATTGCATTTTTAATAACTCTAAGGCATTCTATTTACACTAATTTAAAATTCTATTTTGTGCTACTTTATACTAAATGTCAGTTTTGAATAATATATATCCTCCAGGGCCAAAGGTTTAAATTCCAGTTAAAGTAATTAAGCTGTCTAACTCCAGAGGTAAAGAAATAAACTACAGCAGTATATCTTGACATGTGTTGGTAAATGAACACAGTTATCTGAACCACCTGATGTTCTCCTTAGAAAGCAAAATTCTAAACCCCATTAAAGGCCTTCTGTGGTGTGTGAGGTCTGAGGATGTACATTTTTAACAGAGCCCCTAAATAACAATTGTAATAATGGAATAGAACTTTACTAATGTTAATAAATATTTTAAAGAATAGGTTACATTAGAATTGTTATCTTGTCTAACTTTTCTTCCCCTAATATGATGATATTGACTATATGATTAATTCCAGAATTATTTAAGTCCTTAATCTGAACTTCATTTGATCTATTATAAAAGTCAAATATAAAATCTCTTTTGACTATCTCCTCTCTATGGTGCTTTAAATTCCTCATTCTTCCCCAAGCCATTTCTGGGTCTATTTTGATAAGAAGGCATGGTAGATATAAAAATGATTCCACAAAGATGTTTTCATTTTGATCTCTGGAACCTGTAAATATGTTATCTTACAGCACAAAAGGTATCTTGCAACAATGATTATGATTTTGAGATAAGGAGATTATTTTGTATTAGTCAGGCAGGCTTAATCTAATTGTACGAATCCATAAAGCAAAAGATCTTTAGCTAGAGACATGGTCAGAGAGGGAGACATGACTATGCAAGGAAGACACAAAGAGATGCATTGCTGCTGATTCTGAATCTAGAAGAAGGGACCAGGAGCTGAGGAACGCGTGTGTTCTCTAGAAGCTGGAAAAGGCAGGAAAACAGGTCCTCCTCTAGGGCTGCCAAAAATGGATGAAACCCTGTTGAAATACTTATTTTTAGCTCAGTAATACCCCTTATCAGTCTTCTTATAAGATAAGAAATTTGTGCCATCTTAAGCCACTAAATTTGTGATAACTTGTCATGGCAGAAATAATAAACAAATATAGAGAACATTGGCTTTGATCCCACCTGTGTTTGGTTGTTTAGAACACAAGTACTGATATGACTTTAACTGTCATGAAAAAAAGATGTTCTACTTATTACCAATTCAACTTTTAAAATGTTATCTAAGGTTATTAGAGATTTATCATAAATACATTAATGTAAGAAACACACAAAGGCACCTAGAACTGAAGATTTAATCACCAAAATTATGTTTGTTCCATACACTGTTAACTGCTGAGAAATTGAAATATTTTAATAGATGTAGAACTAATCAAAAGTAGAACTAGATCACTTGCCTTAGCTTTGGTGGTCTTAACCACTCACTTCCACTTTCTGTGTACAGCATTTCTCATCTGGAAGATCATTATGCAGAGCCTCCATCTTTAGGTGCTCTAATTAAAATGTGACAATGCACTCGAAGGCAAAATATGAACTTTAAAATATTCTAAAAATGTGATATATTTTTAAATATTACAGTAAATTGTCCATGGGAATTAAGTTATCGTAAAATAAATCAGTGTAAACACAACAGGATTATGTGCATGGTATACTTGAATACAAAGGCACAATACACCTTAAGGTTCTTGGTCTCCTTCCAGAATCTAGAAGTAATGTAAATTTTTTGTGGAGGTTGTCTTAAATTTGTATTATGCCTTATATTTACCATCCCCATCTCATTTTAAGGGAAGAGAGGTGATTGTTTGAGAGTCTGCAGGGTGAGTTTAAACAATTCTCCCATTGGGTATAGAAAAAATAGACATCTATTTAAAATACATAAAACAGGTGTACTCAACTATATTCAGAAGCCCGTGGAAACAACTTTGCAAAATGTACATCTTGGATCCCACTTAAGAAAGTTCTTTAAGAATGATTAGACTGACAATACAAAATCAAGTGGTATATAAAAACATTGTGACACATAATATTTACTCACAAACTTAGTACATCCCTACTATGAACTGGCATTTTGCTGGGTTCCTGACCTACAAAACAACATATGTCATATACATGTGTGTAAAGTCTCTGATCTCCAAGTTTGATGAGGGAATAGAGTTGGGGAGGCCAATAAGTGATCCATGAAGCACACACATTGTGATTAGTCTTGTGACAGATGACCGAAATGTTCTTTTTGAGGAAGAGCAGCTCATCTTATGAAAGACAGTATAAGATTTTATTTGTCTAAAAGTGTAGGTAAAGTATTCCACGCAGGAAGGATAGCACGAATAAAGGCACGGATGTGTGAGTGCACGCCCTGTATGGCTGAGTTTAAAAAGGAAAATGACCCTGACCCTTCCTCAATTTTTTTTCATCTCCTGGGAAGTAGCAGGAAATCAGCATCATGGTTGTGTTTAAGGCCACAGAGGTGCCCCCTACTGCCACTGTGAAGTTCGTGGGGACTGGCACAGCTGCCCGCATTGCAGATCTCATCTTTCCCCTGGATACCGCTAAAACCCGCCTGCAGATCCAAGGAGAAAGGCAGGGGGCATGCGAGCTTCAGCCAGTGTACAGCACCATCCCAGCCTTGGTGCACAAATACTGTGCTCGCAGCCTCTACAACTGGCTGTTTGCCAGTCTGCAGGGCCAGAGGAGCTTCATCTTTGTCCAAGTCAGCCTCTACGACTCTGTCAAGCAATTCTACACCAAGGGCTCTGAGCACTGAGCATGTCGACATCGGGAGCCGCCTCCTAGCAGGCAGCACCACCGATGCCTTGGCTGTGGCTGTGGCTGTGGCTCAGGCCCCTGATGTGGTAACTGTCTGGTTCCAGGCTCAGGCCTAGGCTGGAGGTAGCCAGAGATACCAAAGCACTGTTGATGCCTACTTGAAGAACACTGCCTGAGAGGAAGGGTTCTGGGGACTTTGGAAAGGGACCTCGCTCAGTATTGTTCATAATGCTATTGTCCACTGTGCTGAGCTGGTGCCCTATGACCTCATCGAGGATGCCCTCCTAAAGGCCAGCCTCATGACAGATGACCTTTCTTGTCACTTCACTCTGCCTTTGGGGCAGGCTTCTGCACCACATCATTGCCTCCCCAGTGGACGTAGTCAAGTTGAGATATGTGAACTCTTCCCTCGGCCAGTACAGCAGCACTGGCCACTCTGCCCCCATCATGCTCCAGAACGAGGGTCCCTGAGCCTTCTACAAAGGGTTAATGCCCTTCTTTCTCCTTTTGGGTTCCTGGAACATTGTGATGTTCGTCACTTATGAGCAGCTGAAACAGGCCATCGTGGCTTCCTGCACTTCCCAGGAGGCTCCCTTTTGAGCCTCTCCTGCTACCAACCTGACTACCTCTGGCTTGGCTTCGGCTACAGCCAGGCCTTGCTTCACTTTTCCTCCTTTCCTCCTTCCCTTCCCTTTCCTTCCCTCACACCTCACCCCTTCTGTTCCCATTTCTACCACCTCCCTTTCCCACATTCTCGCCTCTCTTCCCTACCTCATCTCCCTATTGCCTTTCAGTCCTGGTGGAGTTGACCCCAGTTGACGCTGTGGGAGCCCTGATACCAGCCAGGATCCCAAGCCTCTCAGTCACTTGAAAAATTCAACCCAAGTCTTCAAGATTCTGTCTCCAAGGCTAGAGAGCACATTGCTCATAAAAAAGCTCAACTTAAAAAAAAAAAGTTTGTTTAAAGTATTACTGACAGAAAGGACAGAGTGAATAAAGGTACATTGATGTGCCTGCATGTCCTGTATGGGTGAGTTTAAAGAGGAAAATGAAATAATTTTGAAAGCAATGGTATGGTAAACAAACTATTTCTGTGTATAGATACATATGTATGACACTTTATATATGTCATGTTATATGTATAAGACTATATATATATTACATATAATATTATTATTGTACATATAAAGTTAGATATTTAACTGGCATGGAGAGTAGATTGAGGTCCAAAGTGATTAGTGTAAAGCAAGAGTGGAAGTGGGGAGACAGAATAAGAGAGGACCTATAGGGGTATCACAATGACGATCAGGTTTTGGTGGCTGACTAAATGAGCAAGTGTGGCAGATGTTATAAAAGTGAGTACAAGTTTTTTTATATATGTGACTAAAATATACAAACTCTAAGAGAAACAGCAAATGATAGAAGGTAAATTTTTTTGGACTTTGTGGTGCCTGGGTCCTCTAGTTAACAATGTCCAGCAAAAGGTTGGAAACATGAAAGAAACTCCAGGAAAGATTTTTGGATTAGGAGTCTTATTTGCCTTTTAAATCACATTGGTTAGCATAGATGTACACACAAAAGATAAAAAATTGATCAAAGTGATGGATATAACTTGTTAATATACATTTTATGGGAGCTATAGTGCTACCAAAGTTATTTTATGAACTAATTTTTTATTCAAAAATTATAACACATTTTGGGAAGACCCTGAGAAAACTAGAATACGGTAGAACTCAAAAGACTGTTAGTTATTCTTTAATATTTAAAAAATTTTAAAGGATTACTTGTATAATTCAAAATAGTAAAAACCAAACAAACAAAAACAAGATGCCACTTCTTTCTAAGCTATTTTTCAAAACAGTCTTCTAGGATGAGAGGGATTAGGACCATCTTTGATAACTTCCTCTTCATTTCCACTCTACAGCACTTTGATTTCTATGCTTTCACCGCCTTTTCCAGTTACCAACACTGCTTATCACCATAGTGGTTTATATCATACTCTCTAATATGCATTAAATCCAGAGAAAATAAATATTGGGTATTTCTATAAGTGGTACTTTACCATTTCCTTTGCTGAGAGCAAGAGAAATCCAGCACAAGGTACATAGTTGCTTGGGCTTTTTAAAATTAAAAATATTAAGAAGTTGGATTACCTTTTCTATGGTATGTATATTTGAAGTAGCTATGAATATGTGCAGTTAGTTTATATGGCTTTGAAAGTATCTGCTCTATTGCTAGAGAAGCTCGTTGTAGGAACCACATCATGCCTTTTGTTTCATGTTTCCACATGAGGAAATGAAGAGACTAAATGACTCTGAGACCATGTATTTCAATACACAGTGGAGAAAGCACCTAACTGATTTAGGGAGGTGCTTAAGAACTTGAAAGTTTAAGCATGATTAAAGAATTAAGAGTTATTTTGAAGTAAAAACAAATGAGAAAATTAAATGATATTTATTGTAAGGCAAAGAGATGGTCAGTTTAAGAAGTTAAAAACAACAATGAAAATGAAAGTGTAATTTAAGTAAGGGAACCACAGTGTTTATTAAGCTATTCTTTTCTTAATAACTAATTCAAAAATTTTGGAGAAACAACACATACCAAAATAATTCTTTTCAGTAATGTAATTATACAGTTAGAATAATATTAAAAAAATAGCGGCAAATATTTATTGAGCACTTCCTTTAAGCTACACACTGTTGCAGTTAGATATATGCATTATCTCATATCAAAAAAATAAAAATTAGGTTTTTCAGTCAATTCAGAAGTCATAAAGGGATGCACTTATGTTATTATCTACATGGCTGACTCTTTGATAAAATATAGTTTATTTCTTGTTATCTTACCCATTCCCTGCTCCTAGTTTTCCATAGAGAGTAAAAAAAAAAAAAAAAACAAAAACAAAAGCCAAAAAACCAACAACTATAAACATTTAGAGAAATATATTTTTGCAATAACATGGGACCTGGTACATAATTGATATGCAACAAATATTATTTAAATGGACTAGTGAAAAATAAGATACAATAAATTAAAAAATAAATTTATTTTTGATATTTAAATTTAACTAAAATGATTTCTTTCATTTTTTTCCTCCTTTATAAGCAAGAGACAATGATTATTAATACATTGTCATTAATATCTACATTAAAAAAACCTGTCAGGGCATGGTTCAAAATTACTCAATACACAGCCTCACCTATTAATAGCTACTACTTTGTCTCTATACAGAAAAACATTAAAATCATATATACAAATTGGACTAGCACTTGGTTGATGAATAACTGCATTTCATTTGGCTGATCACTAGTTGTTATTCCTTGTCCAGCTGCATTCTATGACCAGAATCCTTATTAGCCAACAGCAGCCATACATTACATACCTGCATGCAAGTAAGCATAAATGTTCCTTCAAAATTGGCATGGAGACAGAATTTGTGCTACTTTCCTTCTGTGGAAATGTTTTATCAACATTAAATTTATTGTAGTAAGTGTCTCACAAATAGGTATGATCTGTTAACATATTCTTAATTTTGTATGAATACTCATGGGGTCATTTTGACATAAAATTTTCCTCAAAGTGGGGTTTTTAAATTCCAGTGAGAATTGAGATATTAGCAGTATGTTATATATTTTATTCTGGCTCTATTAAACACATGAAGTCATAGTTTTGTTTATATATAATACTTGTCCAAATCATGTCACACCTGTGCTTTCTACTTTCTGGGCTCTTTCTGTTTCCAGTTGCCAACATCTCATACTATGCCCTGGCTACTTGCAGGGCCCCACCAAGTCTGCCATCTGTCCTATTCTTCATAACCAATCTTATCTCTTTGATAGACTAATAGTTAAAAACCTGGAATCAGAGCCAGCATATTTGGTCCAAATCTTGGCTCTGCCATTTAATATTTCAAAAATTTTAAAATTATTAAAATTTCAAAAAGGTCTCATTAGGACAAGTTATTGAACACTCAGAGAGGCTCACTTTTTTATGTCAAATGGGAATAAAAATATCTCATAAGATGGTTTTGAGTCTTAAGTTTATGTGTGTAAAGCACTTAAAATGATGCTTGGTACACAGTAAGAATCATCTAGTTTTTAGTTATTATTATTTCAGATAAGTATTCAGATAAATAATTCATAAGAACATACTATACCTATTTACATGTATAAAATACAACAGTCAATTATTTATTTCTTAAGCTAAAGGAACACATTTTTAGAAAAGTTCATGAGTCACAGGAGGCCAAGGGGCTTTCTTTTTTTTACCTACAGATTACAATATAAAGATTATACTGTATAATCACCTATTACTTCTAAGCCCATACTATAGTTATTGACCTTGTATTTAATGATACAACAAAAGTTAACTACAGCAAAGAATCTATTTGAAATACTGATGCATTAGAAATGAAAAACAGAAGTAGCCAAAAAATTATAATTCTGTAATAACACTGATATTACTATTTGATATTGAGAAAAAGATTAAGAAGCCAATTAACTTATATTATCATTTAACTCTCATAAAATTCAATGACAGAAAATTTCAAAAAGGTCTCTGTGAAAATCAGAGTATATTTTTTTCTCTTAGAAGTTACTAAAGTTAAAAATATTTTTCAATTGAATTATGGGTGAGCACTTTGTCATTACCCCAAATTAATTCCTGTAGAATTATCTCCCAAATTGTGCCAGTTTAAATTTGAATAAATTAATTGAAAGTGCTTCTTATAAATGCTTATCATTTTTTGAAATAGAATCAAATGTTTGGATCCTTGGGACATCATTAAAAAATGATTCAGCTGTGAGGTGCATATTTAAAAAAATTAAAATTAAGGTTATATTTCAACTGACAAAAATAATTATATCTGAGATTTTTTAACATCTTACTAATATAACCATTTGGTTCTGCAATAATTTATTTTCTGAAATGGCCAGAATAGTGATGTCTTTTACAGAGGGCTAATTGAAGCATACTAGTTTAACTAAGTAAGAGTGTTAATTGGATGCTTTAGCAAGTTATTTTACAAACAAAAAAGACTACTGCTTTGGTCACATAAGAGAGTATGAGGTAATAATAGTGGCAATGTGCATCAAAACTAGAAAATACATATAATATAGCTAGAGCTCCTGGGAGACCTGGTCTATGATAACGGCCAAGAGGAGTTCTGCATGGTATGCCTCAAACCCAGGAGTGACCCCCTCTAAATAGAAAAGCCAAACGTGTATCCGAAATCCTGAATAAAAACTATTCTAAAGAAGACACAATCCAGAAGCCACAAGAACAATATTTCACAAACTTGACTTTATAAAAAATATAAACTTCTAAAAAAATAGACATTTTAAAACATTGAAAGCCATATGACAGGATAGAATAAAATATTTGCATCATATATATTAGACTAAGGTTTATCATCCTAAATGCACACAAACAGCCAGAGAGAAAAATCTCAAACTCAAAAGGAGAAAAGACAAAGGAGATGAACAAACAATTAAGTTTTAGCAATACAAATGGCTGAAAAACAACCAAAGGTCTTGCTAGTAATCCAAAAATGCAAATTAAAATAGCAATGAGTACCTTTTTTTCCTACTGCCAAAAAAAATAAATAAATAAAACTAAATAAATAAATCCAGTATTGTTAAAGGCAGGGGTGAAATGGCACTCTTGGGGAAAGTGTAACTTAGTTTTATTTCTGAAGAGGAATTGGGAGCACCTATTAAAATATAAAGATAAAGATACTGTTCCTGGAAAGTCCAACTCTAGGGATTGATTCTAATGATAATAATATCAGCTGACCTTAACTAAGCACTTATTATATGCCAGATCCCACATCAGGCACATTACATGGATCACCTCATTTACTTCACAATATAGCTTATTGACTGTAGGAGAAACAGAGGCTTAGGGAAGTTAAGTTTTCCCAGCTAATAATTCCTGAAGCCAGAATTTAAACCAGGCAGTCTGATTCCAAAGCCTGCACATATAACAGCTCCCTTAACATGTCTCAAACATACGCATGAAGAAAATTATATATCTATATCTATATATCAACATTATAAAACATCTATATTTCTACATGTCAGCATTATTATGTAAATAAACTTTTATATATTAAAAATTGGTTAAGTAAATTGAGGTACTTGATATAGTGGTTTTTTTAGTTATCTTTTAAAATATTTTTATTCTCAGAGGCATGAGTATAATTATTCATATTCCACGACAATGCTTCATTATAAAGGTATAAGAATATTTTGGATTATCTGCCATGTAAACTTTTTGGCAAAATTGCTTTGTTCACAATTTGTTTAGATACTATTATCTTACATGTTTCGTTTCTGTGTCATAGCTACAAAGGAGCAGGCAATTTGGTATGAGCAATAGTGTGAGTGCCACTACAATAATATGTACACTGGAGTTTAAAAAAAAATAGAGGGCTCATCCATCATTCCTATTACCGATTTTGACAAAACTTCTGCATCCTCCTGGGACTGCTTTAACCACCATCTTTTCTAAAATATTTCACTTTCATGAAAGTATCTGTCTACAGTAGTTCCTTTCTTTGTTAGGTGGCATTTGCTTTATTACGTAATATTTGCCATCTTTCTGAAAATTATACTTCAGAATGAATGAAGAATAACATTTTTATCCCCCCAAATTCAATACGTTCACATTACTATGGCTCTCCCTTATAGGTCTGACAGATTTCCCTCTCCTCCCCACTTTGACCTCTCCACTTGGGTCTGTTGGCCTTCTTTCTTCTCATCCTATCCTACTCCCTGCCAAGTTTCTGCTGTATCTCCACCACTGCATGTGTCCATGCTTTTCTTTGTCATAAAATGCAATTCTCCATTCCTTTATTTCTTATCTTGATTATTTTAGTAGTGGAAAAATCATGGTTTAGAGATCAGTTGATCTGGAGTTAGCTTCCTGTTCTACTTAGAGATCAGTGAACTTGGGCAAATAATCAACTTACCTGATTCAGTTTTCTCATTCATAAAATTGATATTTATAAGTGTTAGTTAAGGTGATATATTTGATCACCAAATTTCTAATCAGGTATAGAGTAGCCAATATGTACACAACCTGTTATTACTTTATGATTAAAATAAAATCTTATCTCTTTGGTTAAGTCTTGCCTGACTTGTTGCATCACATTCTTTTACCCTGTTAACTACTACTGACTGACATTTTTAACATTCATGTGCCACAAACACACACATACATACATTTTGCATGGTTGAAAGTTTTACATTGCCTCAACTTTACAGTTCCTAATAATTGTACTCTAGCAATTAATTCATTAAGGTTTTTGTTTTCCACAAAAATATATGAGCAGGTTTTTTTTCCACAAAAATATACGAGTAGGTATTTTTTCCAAAAAATCGAATTGTATAGAAAATCCTATAATGACAAAAAATCTATTGTGTCATGATTTTTTGAAAATATTGTACTCCCATATCAATCACTCAAATTTAATAGTTACCAAAAGTTTGCCATTCTTCTTATCCATTCCCTTCTCTTTCTTACCCATTATCAACTGGACTGTATTTAAAAGCAAAGTCCAGACATAATGTTAGTTCATCATTTTATACACCAGTCCATAAAAGGAATTAAGTATGAATTTCTTTAAAAAGTATGAAAATGTTTATTATGTAATATAAAGTCATTATCTTACCTAATATAATTCCTTGATTTCATCTTAAATTCAGCCCATATTTATATTTTCCTATTTACCTCACAAGGCTGTTTGACTCAGAACCCAAACAAGATCCACATAATACACATTACATTTAATTATTTGTTTCTTCAGTCTCTTAATATAATTTTGTTACGGTTTTTGAAGAAGAGCTTAATTTGTGAATTCTGTCTATCATTTTGACCTGGAAATTCAATTACAACAGCAGTTTTGATTACCCACATATGTTTAAAATTTACATTTAAGGAGGAAATTATGAGTTCATTACACTCTGCTACTTTTCCAAACAACATCTTTTAGAAACTTTCTCAGAAAATTTTACAAAGGCCTATGAAAGTCTTTGTTCATTTCACACCTGAATCTTATATCCCTGTAAACTTTTTCTGGTACCGACATTATCAAATGTCACTGCCAACATAATTTATCTCACCTTTTTTTTTATTTATGAGCAATTTTCCATTCTCACCCTCATTTCTTTCTGCATGAAATTACTCATATTAGATTCATAGACCTCTACCTGTTTGTCCCATAGAAATCAGCCCTCTTAATCTTATGTCTATATCTTTTTATATAGAACAGTAAACTGTCTTTTCTTTTTGTAGATACACTACAAATTTTTCTTATAATAAAATAGATTATTTTATATATTCTAGGCTATTTTATGTACTCTGTTTAAAACAAAGTTCAGTTCATTGTTATTCTGAATCTTATTTTTACAATGTGTTAGGTTTCAGGGTGTTGATGGAGGTAGAGAAGGCCAGTAGCCAAATGTTGAACAAGATGGTTTACTGTGTATGTGACACGGTGGGCCGGGGTCTTGGAGTCAGACACCAGAGCCAGGGTCAGGGCGGGGTTAGTTTTAAGGAGTTCTGAAGCTTGGAATGCGGAAACATTACAGGATAGGCCAAACTGCCTCCTTTTAGGGCCAGCAGGTTGGCGATTGGCCCAGTTGCAACCTCCTGATAGCTGCCTGAGTCTAGGGCAGCTAAGGGTGGGTGGAGGAAGATGAGCTGCCTCATGGACGACTTTTGTTTGGAATGGCGGGCTTTTGAATGGCTTTTATTTAGAATGGTGGGCTTCAAAATGGTGGGCTTCTTCTTCACACAATGTAGATTATAGCTTTTAAAAAATTATTCAGTATAAAAATCAAAAATTCATTTCTTTCACTCTCTTGATTCCATAAACCCATGGCAAGTAGCTAATTGATCTAAAGATATATATCATGCCTATTACTGTGACTTAAACCTATAACTTGGTACTTAAATATTAAGAACTAATATTTGTAATTTATTGAAATATCTAATTGCATAAATGGTACTGCTCTGTGTAAAATCATGGTACTCTTTTACAAAGGTTAACTAAGTCGAAGCTCAGCTACCTCCCACTACACAAATGCTTTAGGTTTCTAGATACATACACAGCAGAAAGTGTAATTTTTAAAACATTTTTATATCCCTAAGTAATCACTGAAAATAATAAATTAAACATAGTTTTAAAAAACATTACAAAATACGGAGACTTCCAGTCAAGATGGAGGTGTAGGTAGACACCCTTCACCTCCTTGTGTAACCCCAAGAAGAATCACAAGTACCCTCAGAACTAAAAAGCACCCAGAATTACCAGATAATCAAACTGTATTTAAGTCTGACAAACAAGGATTTAAAGAAGACAAATTCACCCGGGGGTTGGAGGGGTAGAGACGGGGGGTGGGGGCAGAGAGGATGTAGTGTGGCACAGAGCAGTGGTGGTGGCAGCAGTGGTGGAAAAGGTGGTCCCACAATCACATATAGTGGATAAAAATTGGGAGGACTACCTTGGGAGTGAGCAATCCTAGCCCCAGGCCAGATCATGCAACTGAGGTTTCCAGCACTGGGAAGATAAAGCCTCACAATTTCTGGCTATAAAAACCAGTGAGGGTTGGGGTGGCAGAAGAAGCTGCTGGTTACTCAGGAGAGTCCATTTAAAGGGCCCACATGAGCTTAGAACTTATGCAAACCCACCCACTATGGGAATAACCACCAGGGCAACAGCTAGAAAAATGCCAGTAATATAAAGGAGGTGGGTGAAGTGACTGGAAATAGGGCATGTGCCAGCCAAGCCTCCAGAAGCTGGGCAGTAGAACTGTCCTCTCTCCAACTCACCGCCCCTGCCCCACAGAGTCACAGAGCAGTGAAGTAGGTTGCCGTCATAACGCTCCATGCCATACAACATAACAGGTGCACTAAGACAGGGAGTCAAAGCGGCTCTACCTGATACAAAAAAACAAACACAGAGAGGCTTCCAAATTGAGGAGACCAAGAAATATGGCCCAAATGAAAGAAGAGAACAAAACTCCAGAAAAACAACTAAACAAAATGGAGATAACCAACCTATCAGATGCAGAGTTCAAAATACTGGTGATCAGGATGCTCAGAGAACTCACTGAGTACAGCAAAAACATAAGGAAAGAAGTGAAAACCTCACTAAGTAAAATAAAGAAAAATCCACAAGTAACCAACAGTGAAGGAAAGGAAGCCGGGATTAAACTCAACAGTTTAAAACATAAGGAATAAATAAATATTCAACCAGAACAACAAGAAGAAAATATAATTTAAAAACAAACAAAACAGGAACAAAAACATGAAGAGTGTATAAGAAGACTCTGGGACATCTCCAAAAGTGCCAATATCTGAATCATAGGGGTGCCAAAGGAGAAGAGGAAGAGCAAGAAATTGAAAATTTATTTGAAAAAAATCATTAAAGAAAACTTCCCTAATTGGTGAAAGAAAGAATCATACAAGTCCAGGAAGCAGAGAGAGTCCCAAACAAGCCAAACCCAGAGATAACCACATCAAGACACATCATAATTAAAATGCCAAATGTTAGTGATAAAGAGAGAATCTTAAAAGCAGCGAGAGAAAGGCAAAGAGCTACCTACAAAGGAGTTTCCATAACACTATCAGCTGATTTCTCAGAGAAACTTTCCAGACAAGAAGGGACTGACAAGAAGTATACAAAGTGATGGAAAGCAAGGACCTACAACCAAGATCACTCTATCCAGCAGAGGTATCATTTAGAATGGAAGAACAGATAAAGTTATTTGCAGGCAAGATAAAATTAAAGGAATTCATAATCACCAAGCCATTATTACATAAAAGTTAAAGGGACTCATTTAAGAAAAAGAAGATCAAAACTATGAACATTAAAATGACAACAAACTCACAACTATCAACGACTGAATCTAAAAAATAAAAATAAATTAAGCAAACAACTAGAACTGGAACAGAATCATAGATATGAAGAGCATTTGGAGTGTTATCAGCTGGGAGGGGGAAGGATGAGAATGGGGGAAAAGGTACAGGGATTAAGAAGCATAATCAGTAGGAACAAAATATCAGTGGGTTGCTAAGAATAGGAAATGGAGAAGCCAAAGAACTTATATGCATGACCCATGGACATGAACTAAGCAGGTGATTGCTGGAAGGAAGAGTCATACTGGGAAGAAAGGGCAAAGGGGGAAAAATTGGGACAACTATAATAGCATAATCAACAAAATATACTTAAAAAATAAAATATAAGAATGGTTTAAGAAAAAATTACAAAATACATTTTGTACTTTATAACACTAGGCTTGCTGATTTTCTTCAAATAAGTCAAGAATGCTTTCATCACTAAAAATATTTCTCTAGTTAACATTAAGCTGAAAATTTATGTGAATAAGTATAAATTGTTTAATAAATTTAATCTTTACTGGGACATGATGACAATGTCCACTACGTAATTTATATGTTGAAATGTATGTATCTCATTGATTTCCATACATATTTCAGTAATACTACTGATTACTTGGAAACTAGGAAAAACCAGATATTCAAACATTTTAAAGTTGAGATTATGTGTCATTCAGATTAATATTCCTTAACTTTTTATTCTACTATATTTATGAAATATGCTGGGTAACATTTTGTGTAAAATAATATTTAAAAATGAGGAATTATTTCATGATAAAATAGTTGTAAACAAAGATAATTATCTTAGAAGATAATAAAAATCTAAAATTTTTTGATGAAGAAGAAAATGACTTCTAGTTATACTTCCTTTTAACATCTGAATCTTATTTTTCTTTTTCATATTTAAGTTCTTGTAATTTCTCATATACAGCAGAACATTCCTTTAAGATACACTGCTTTGATTTAGACTTAGATAAATTGATGCTTATGTCAAATCAAAATTAGAAAGTCTAATAAGCAACTGTATATGTTGTTCACCCACTACATAATGTACATGCCACTACGTAATAATTTATTTCATAACTGTTGTTCTAAGTTAAAACCTTTGATGGTAAAAGTTCCTTACAGATGAATAATTTTACAACAATAAACAATAAGTAGCTTCTAATATTCATAACAACAAAGTCCACATTTTTCTCTATATCCTGTAATTCATTGCTTCTTTCTTTTCACTGTCCTCTACTTTGTGGCTGTCCAAAACATACTGAAGTGTTATGATCAGGATGTGATATATATATTCTCTTGGAATTTACCATGCCTTCTCAATGTGAATTTTACAATA
Source organism: Furipterus horrens (assembly GCF_987537825.1). NCBI lineage: Eukaryota > Metazoa > Chordata > Mammalia > Chiroptera > Furipteridae > Furipterus > Furipterus horrens. The sequence continues at coordinate 162,457,505 of NW_028327172.1, read as the reverse complement.
CAGAATGACTACAAAGTAACTCTATATGACAAAATGTCAGTATTTACAAATTATAAACAGATAAAACAACTCTTTTGCTATCCAAGTATAGATATAAATCCAGGAGAAAATTGCTGAGTGTTGAAAAGGACATAAATAGCCAAATGAAATGTTCTCTTTCTTGAAGAAAAGAGCTGTCTTGTCTTGCATGTAATGAAAGTGAGATATATTTTTCCTTACTTCTAGTTCTCAGTTCACATAACCATTGAGTCACTTGGGTGACAGGGTTCCATTGTTCCAATAAAAGATACAACTATTGTTGACTGGAACCAACAAACTAATTTTCTGAAATTATGAATTACTAGTTAGTGGAAAGTCTCAAGAATATATCAAAGTTGTAAGAAATAGATCCTTATGAAGACAAACAAAAGTGAAAAAAAGGAAGGAAACAAACAATTGTACTCACTGAATTATTATCTTAGGTATGCAAATAATTTGTCAAGGTCAAAATGTGAAGACTTTTGACTTTTAGAAGTTCAAAATAAAAATGTCATGTCAAACTGATTGACAATATCAATAATGCCACAGTAAAAACGCACTACATATATCCTAGGTAAATAAATCTATTTTTAAGATTTTATCATAATGGTATTGGAATCTATTTATTGCTGTTTATTTGTACAATACTTCTTTAGTTTTTTCAGAAACTGTAGTGGTGTTAAACTTCAACATGCCACATATAGAAAGCCTTGTGCTGTTCTTATGATTAGATTTCAGGTTGTTGTGTCTACCTGAAAAACTTCTGGACAGATAATGAAGTTTATGTCTCAGACAACCTGAGAGTTTAATACACTATTAAGATCAGATGAAAATTAGAAGCATTGCTGGATACGATTAGAGGGTGGCTGATTATAGACCTGAAAGGTGTTGCAGCAATCAGAATACTCTGAGACACATTTGAGCTGATTTTCCAAGGGATTTGCAAAGATGATTTAGTAGTAAATAAAGTGGCCTTAGCAATGGCTTTTTCCAGCAGTGTTATAAAGCAGACCCTGCACCTATTCTCCAGGTTTTGTGATCATTTCTAACATTAAGGCCAGCAGTTCTTAACCAATAATACTAGGAGCAAATCAATGGAAGGCCAATAATACATCTAAGAATCACACTATTCCTCATTCATTAAAGAAAAAATAATGTATCCCAATATTTGTAAAATATTTTTGAATATTATAATTCTTGCAAATAGAAGAGGTGGAAAAATTTAAGCTTACACCACTAATAATTATTTTCTTAGTGTAGATTTGTTTATTTTGGAGTTAACTGAGGGTTGTCGTACCCACCTGTGTTGTTTCCTTGGTTCTCTATAAATTTTCTATGGCCTCTGTTAGTCTTTAGGATTTAAAGCTTGCACTTCATTAATTTATACTGTTTTTTTTATTCTTGGAGATATAAACCCATTTTCTTAAATGTACAGATCAAATTGTAGTTTATAGTCAGGACTCTAAACCATTCCATTCAATTATCAGTGTGTCCTTGGTATATACATTCTTCTCTCTGGTTCATTATTGAATTAATAGGCACATATTTTCTGATAGAAGAAAATATCCACCACCAATTCAGTCTAGCATATATATTCTTCTTTGTAAATCAAGCTGTTTCCTCTTTGGATGATTATGAATATAAAACACATACAGATACACAGATATTATTTTTTAACAAAAACATCACAAACAGTAAACACATACCTATTTCTGATAAGCTAATTGCAGTGAGGAATCTCAATCCCTACATTAATTAGAAACACTTTGACTTTGAGGGAAATAACTCAGACGTAAAATCTAAAAGTATTAGAAAAATTTTCTCTTACTGTACAAAAGAATAGATGTGACTACCAAAAGTCAGTAATGCAGAGATAATTCCTCTGTCACAATATTATTTACACAGTTATTTGCCTTAAATGAGAATGTCCAAAGAATCAAGAAACTTCTTGTATTAAAAGGATAATTATAGCTGTATATATAAAAAAGAAGTCTCTTGTAAATTAAAATTCTATTATTAAAAAAAGCCTATTTAGAAAGGGAAAAGAGAGTGATAGTAATGTAGACAGAATACCTACATTATGTGATGTGCATATTGTCCAGGTCACAATTAAGAAAAAGATCTCTACAAAGTTGGGTTGCATAAGCTCTGTGCCAGTCGCCATGCTCAAGCACGCATCCTTTTATTAATGACATTAGAAAGAGAAAAGCCAGGTGCAAATTAAGTAAATATATTAGAGAAAGAAGTATAAATGATCTAGGTAGTTCCACCTTGGAGAGGAAAGAGGAGGAGTATACCAGGGGTTTGTGAGTAGGACAAAAGACAAGGGCAAAGGACCGTGCTTCTGAGCTTGGATTTATGTGTCTGTATACTGAGGCTTGCTGTTCAGAAACTTACTAGATATTCATACCTGTCACTTCCCTTGAGGGTTTTCTCACTCTTTGTAAGAAATGTATGCAGGTCATACTGATTTATCTGGTGGTCACTCCTGCATAGAAAACCCTGGACTAGGAAATTCTCCTGGTCATTGGGGCTGTGTGTGATTTGGGTGACTAGCAATTTTACCAAATTGATGTCTTAATTGTTTGCCCTCCTTATAACTACTAAACCCATCCAAACAAGTTAGAATAAGTAGAGAGGGAGGTTAGCACTGTGAACAATATAATTTATAATGTATGTCAACACATAATATTATACATATAACATTATTGTTCTTACTATTCTTATTATTTTCAAATCATCATTTTTCTACAAAAGGAAATGAACAAATGAAAATGGAATGAAAACAAAGAATAACCCAAAACACTCCTCACCCACCACCTTTCCAGCCCACTCATTTTTACTCATTCTTTGAGACTTAAATACATTGCCTATAGGATACTTTTCTTGACATCGTGCTTCCTAACTTTTCTTCCTCCATCCAAACATTTTAACACCCTGGATACCTATCACAGCACCGATCATACTAGATTCACCCAGGAAGCTTTTTCTGGAAAATCCTCACAGCCATTCAACTGAGTATGACATGGTTGGTCTGGTCCATCAGTATACTATAATATTGGATCGATCAATACCCTGGATTCATGTATGAGTAAACATTAAAAAGAAGCCCATTTTATTCTCTGAATTGAGGAGAATTTACATCACCTGGAGAACCAATTTTTTCAAAACTCTTGGGTAGCTAGTTTATTCCTCTTCTCATTCAGGTTAAGTACAAATAAAGAAACATATGTTTTTTAAAAATCCCTCAGAGTTAGGAGTGGGTGTCCTCATATTACTAGTTGTACTGGAAGCCTATATTCAAATGGAAAACTCTAGACATAATCTAAGTCCTTGAGAAGGGCAGCCTAGATAAGGAAACTGACGAGGGCCTGGAGCTATTCTTCCAGTTGTTTGTGTCTTTCCAAGCAATGCTGTCATTCAATCATACCATTTTCCTTTATTCTTCTATTCTTTTCTATTTTACCTTAAGAATTATTTGAAACCTCATTTTGCTTTATATGCTTGTTTGTTGATTTAAAAAAATCATTGAGAAGATTACACTAAGTGAAATAAGCCCGTCAGAAAAAGAAAAACACCACATGATTTCACTCATATGTGGAATCTAATTAACAAACTGAACTAACAAGGAAAATAGCAACATGACAGTTAATGGTGGGGGGAAGTTAGGGCAGGCAGGGACTGAGCAAAAAGGAAAAAGTACTTGTGGACATGGACAACACTGTGGTGAATGCTGGGAGGGAGAGAGCTATAAGTGGGCTAAATGGTAATGGAAAAAATACAATAACAAAAAAAGGATTAGGATAAATAATAAAAACCATTGAGTTCTCAATACAATGAGATGTTGACTACATCTCTTAAAATTTCATTAAATTTTAATTCCTTTTTAAGGGCATAGAGTTTTTCAGTAATTGTCTCAGTGTCCCTTATAGAAAAAGAATCTTAATGCCTAATAGTAACTGTAAGATATCAAGGCAGTTAGCCCCTCCTTTGTGCAACATGTATCTCTGGCATCGATATCATTTGAAGCTCCAAATTAAGTTAAAGGTTGGTAAAGTGACCCACTTTGTCTGTGAAATTTGGATCTGTTTCATCAGCAATACTTAATTACTATATTGGACTTAAAATGACACTCCCATTAATTAGCTCAGGTACTAGCATTAATCATTCTTTTGGCATTGTAGCAATTCACATTACAGAGAAGTTGATATGGGAATGATAAATGACAACAGGCTACTTAAATTGTTACTATCTACTGAGCCAAAGTAATGCAACTGCAAACAGAAGTGTGCAGAGGAAAACATTGCAGGAACATGGTAATAATATCAAGTGTAATAAAGTGTCATAAACCATTTGGGGAACTCTTCTGTACCTAGTGAAAACAAAATAGGGGTCTTCACTGGGGAAGAATTGAAATGGTTCAGACATCCCACCCAGTTAAATCTAGAAAAGTCCTTAAACATGACTGATCACCAAAATTATCTGGAAGTTTTTCTAAAAAGGAATTGAGATTTTTGCCTTCCTTCCTTTCATCCTTTCTTCCTTCCCTCCTTCCTTCCATTTACTCACCTATGTTTCTGAATTGATAGTATCTGTGTATTTTTATAAATATCCCAGGTGATTGTGATACAGGCTTGGGAATCACAAATTTAGAACATAAGTGTATAATACATATGCTTCAGTTCACTTAATGGAGCTGGTGTGTTGGAAAGGCATTCTGTGGCAGTTCAGTGTGGCATTATTTGAGGAAAGTAGTATTAGAAGTATTTACATTGTCTTTGCAGAATGGTATTTTCACTGATTATAAATTAAGCATGAAATTAATATATTGTGAATTTCTATGTTTATCAATGCTAGAAAATTTTCTACTTGTATTTACTGATCTGCTGAAATTTAATTTTTAAAATATAAAAGTTATGAGATTTGGATTTTTTATAAGTTTCTGGTTTCAATCAGTTAAATTCCAAAAGTTTTGCTCTAACAGCCACCTATTTTTACAGATTAGATCTACCTTATTCCTATTAGAGGGGCCTGTTGGAGATAATTTGTATATTAGTCACACATTGTCTAATTTTAGTGAGATGTTTATATACGATATTGTTTTTTCTGAGATTTCTACAAGAAAAGCCAACTTGTAATTTGAAAGTGCAAAGTAAATGTGCTTTATGTACTATATGAATAAGTGGCCTAAATACTCATTAAAAATTCTAGCTCTTCTCCCCTATTCCAGACCAGCTGAATCAAGATATCTTAGGCTAAATCCAGGAATTCATATTATTAAAAAGTGTCTCTCTACTCCCTCCCGAGGTTCTTAAGTATGCTAGAAGTTGAAACTCTGCTCAGATTGAAAAGTTTATATTTGTTGTCAAGTCTTTTTCAATAATGGAAACTTATTTTATACTTTTTGGTTGTTACATAATCAAATATTTAAATCTTAAACATTTTCAAAACTGGTGTCCTATTTTCCATTCTCAGGAATTACTTCAAGTATAAGGAAGCCTAAAAGGTGGTGTAGATGCTTGGAATTCCAAATACATGGAAATAGAACAATCTTCTTTATTTTATATGACAGTCCTTCTCTCCAGAAAGATGAAACTTGCAAAAACAAAAGAAAATATCTCGACTATATTCAAATTATAGTTCTGTAACATTTGTAGGCCAGTTTAATGAAACATCACTTACTTATTGGCCTAACATGCAGAAAGACTGAGTGAATAAATTGGCATTTTTTCCTAAATGACTTCTCATTTAATTGTTTACATGGTTGAGAAAATGTTATATACGTGTTTCTTTGGAGTCTGATATTTATCATAATATTTTCTCTAAGAGTTATTGTCTTAGATAATACAAAATTATTAGTATCAGCCTTTCCTTGTTTTCATGTGCATTGACTGTGTGGGTAATTCATTATTTCAACATTCTGCTATATTTGTACCTTTAGGTTGTATTCCAATTTTCAGTATTATAAATGATGCTCAAATCTACTTCCATGTTGCTGAAGTGTTTAGTAATTTATGGTCAAAGATTATGAATATTTAAAAGTTCATGATAAATACAATAATATTTTTTTCAGAAGGCTTAAACCAATTTAAACTTCCCCTCGTAGTGCATGATAAAGCCGATGTATGAAATCTCACAAGGCTTAGCTTTTAGTCTCTTTTGAATTTAGTTAATTTGTTATAAATAGGCATGTACTTTTGCATAGGCTATTTTTAGTTATATAACAAAAAATAAAGGTCATATTCATAGGCCTATGTTAATGCCTAACAAAAAGAAAGCCAAAATGCTTGATTTATATATTAAACCTTGTCTGTAAAATAGAAGAACTGTCAGACCAATGGAATAATAATAAACATTATTAAAATATAATCAAAGACCAAGAATTGGATCAAATAACTCTAATAACACACATTATTTTCTAAATGAATTTAAATTCTATTCTGAATTATTCAAAGACCTTAGAAGTGAAACTACTGAAACAGTCTCAGAAATACTTAGCTAAGCCAAACTGAAAAATATTATATATTTAAATACATTATAGCTTTATTCTTTTTCTAATCTATTACAGTTTATTATTTCTAATGCATTTATATTAATTTCTAATTTATGCTTATTTGCTTTGTATGTGTCAGTAATATTTTTGGTGTCTGAAGATTTAGAACTTCATTGTGACATAATTTACACAGTTGTAATTAGCAAGTGACCTTTCTTATCTTTTTTAAAGACTTTTATTAACAGATGCTTGCAGTTTGCTGAATTAAAAAGAAAATCAAGTTGTAAACTTCTATTACAAATTAAAAAATAAGGTTTTAAAAAATATGAACTTGACCAGATTGTGAAACAATTTAAAAATCTTTAAAGGTGCATTGCAAAAAAACAGTCCTTAAAAAAAAAAGTCATTGCCAAAGAGAGACATTTTCAGGTAAAAAATAATAAAAATCCAAGCTGTATACATAACATAGATAATTCTAGTTACCTGGTCCATAGGCAAAAAGTAAGCACTTAAGGCCTTCAGCACCAATATTTTGTTCATTTCTTATTGCTGGAATTCCATATTCATTTCATCTTGTTGGATGACTAAACCAGATAAGAACAGCATTTACTCAGCACCACCTTGCTAAGCCTAAGAAAAGGATGACTTCTAAGCTGGTGGATCGACTGCTTTTGTCTTTCTGCCATTTTGAGGTTTAAGGTTTTCCTTCCTGGGGGTTTGCATCGGTAATGAAGTTGCCATGGTACTGACATTGAGGGTGGCTGCTGACCTTGGGCCTCATCTTCATTTTCCTTATCTTCTTCATTGCCATCCTCTTTGGGCTGTCTTTGGTGAGGAGCTCCCCTGGGGAGCCTCACCAGTAGCCCCATACATACACTGTCTTATTGGTCTACCTTGTGCTCCTGCATCCTGGTTGCCATCATCCTCCATTATTTCTCCCTGCACAGGAGGGTCCGAATACTGTGGTGGACACTTATATGTGGTCTCCTATAGTAAGGTGGGAACGGTCATCTGACGTAGTGCTGACACTGTGGAGCCTGGGCTTCTAGAGAACTCTCCCATCACTCATTCCTTTCCCCACGCTCACAGTTCTGGCAATTCTGCTGGTAATTGTGTGGAGGACCCACAGACATGGATAGTGACTATAATGTTTATGGTCTGCTACACACGTACTTCCTTGTATTATAACTCCATCAGGGCCCGTAATTTGCTGCCTCTACCCTTTCTGCCTCCCTGGCCTCCAGTCCCTGCACCGCTGCCCACAGGTTCATGGGCTCGGTGTCTGCCTTGTTGAGAGTGGGGGTGTGCAGGGATGAATGTTGAGGGGTGGGCAGCTGCTGGGTTCCAGTCTAGCTGCTCATGGTTCTGATGATGGTGACTCTAGCCAGCTTGGGTGGCAGTGGCCCCTCTCAAAGTGTAATGGTCTGTAACTAGGTCAGTGGCAGGGAGCTATGGGTCAGAGCTCTCTGGGTTGCTCTCTGCTCCCACCTCTGATGAAATTAGCCTGGCCTTATCTTCTTTAAAGCTGTTTTGCAATAACATCAACTTTGTCTGATAAGCATTATAGCATGAGCATGGCAGTGAAGATCATGGGCTGTGGAGTCAGGTTGCCTAAGCTGGACCTCAGCCCTGCCTTCCATATGCTGTGACACCCTGGGTAAATCTGTTAGCTCCCTATTCTGCAGTGTGTAAAATGCCAACAATAATAGTCCCTATTCAAGGGGTAAAAATAATTAAATGAGCTATCAGGCACAGGCTGAAAGCTTACAAAAGTGGTGCATCCATGTTGGTTTTCCTTGTTATAATTTTAAATTTATTTCTTCCATCCCTCCTTGCTCCTTCATCTTTTTTTTCCTCCAGAATCTCTCTCTCTTCTCCTCCCTTCCTCTTTCCTTTCCTGGCTTCTCTTTGAACTTCCTGATAATTTTGCAAATAATATATTTTTAAACTCTCTGAGGTATTTGAATAGATTGTATCATCCTTAGTGTATAAAGCACTATTTTCATACATTGTAATAAAGTGTATAATAATTGACAATATAAAATATTTATTTCATTATAAAAATGTCCAATTTCTATTCTTATTCCATATTTTTTATTTTTATGATTTTCTTAATATTATCTTCAAATTCCATTGTTTTTACAAAGATTTATATATGTTTTTCCCCACTAGTTACCTGGAGGAAATATGAACTGGTAAGTTACATTTATAACTATACATAATATGCTTATTTTTCAATGTATTGACTTCAGTTATTAACAGTGTCTGTTATCATACTTCACCCTGTCATTTTCTTTACGTGGCACATTTTTGTAAACATATTGTCTTTTTGTAACAGTGAAATATCTTTAATATTAGTTTATACTATATTTCAAGAATTAAACCTGCTTCCATTTTCAACAATTATTAGAGCTTTATGACTAATATTTAAATAATTATATTTACCTCCATGTCTTTAATACCGTAAGTTACCTACTAAGTTTAAGTATTTGACAAAAATTTATTGAAATACATTTTCTAATATTGTTTTTCAGAAGGGCTAACTAGTCATTTATATCCTGCAATATTGCATGTTTGATACTGTTTGTATATCAGGGTTACCACATAGCTTGGTAACACATGCTTAACTAACAGTTTTTCCCTCAGTACCTGTAGATTATGACACACTGCTTTCTCTTAGCTAATATTGGTAAGAACATGTGAGAGTCTAACCTGATATTTTTTTTCCTGTAGTGACCTCCCTCATTTTTCCTCCTGGCTTATAAGATTATTTCTTTACCCCAGTTTCAAACTGTTGATGTATGTCTCAGCCACTTAAACTTTCTTTGAGTATAACAAACTCTTGGACTTCTGGTCAAGATGGAGGCATAGGTAAACACAGCTCACCTCCTCACATAACCACAGTAAAAATTACAACTAAACTACAGAATCATCAGAAAATCGAGCTGTATGAAAGTCCAACAACCAAGGAATTAAAGAAGTCACAGTCATTCAGATGGGTGGCAGGGGCAGAGGCACAAAGGAATGGGAGGTCCCACACCCATGTTGTGGGTAAAATCCAGGAGGGATATCTTGGGATTGAGGGATCCCAGCCCCAACCCAAGTTCCCCAGCCCAGGGTTCCAGGGCCAGGAAGTTAAGTCCCCATAACTTCTGGCTGTAAAAATCAGTGGGGATTGTGGCAGAAAGAAACTGCAGGATTCTCAGGAGTCTCCTCTTAAAGGGTCTACAAGAAACTTAAGACTTATGCAGACTCACTCCCTCTGGGCTCCAGCACCAGGGCAGCATCTTGAAGGGCACCAGCAGCATACAAGGAGAAATTAAAGTGTCTGGCAAAGGTTGAGTGCTGGAGGACAGTTCCTTCCCAGACAAAACTCCAAAGGCCAGGCAGCAGCCATTGTCCCTTTTCTGAGCCCTGCCCCCACAGAGCCACAGAGCAGCAACACTGTATCTGAGGCTCCGTTTCCTGGGTCAGACTGGGGGCCCTGCCCAGGCAATTACTTAAGGCTCTGCCTCATCCAACTTACAAGTGCGCCTTTCTATACATTAGGTCAACCTTTGCCAGACTTAACTTAAGACCACTTAAGTTAAGGGGGTCAAAACACTGGTTATTAGGATGCTCGAGGAACTCACTGAGTACTTCAACAGCATAAAAAAGACCCAGGCAGAAATTACACTATGTGAAATAAAGAAAAAAATTACAGGGAATCAACAGTGGAGTGGATGAAGCCAAGAATCAAATTAATGGAACAAAAGGAAGAAAAAATATTCAATCAAAACAACAAGAAATAAAAGAATTTAAAAAAATGAGGATAGTGTATGGAGCCTCTGTGACAACTTTAAACACACCAACATTTGAATCATAGGGGTGCCAGAAGAGAAAGAGCAGGAAATTGAAAACTTACTTGAAAAAAATAATGAAAGAGAACTTCCCTAATTTGGTGAAGGAAATAGACATACAAGTCTAGAAAGCACAGAGTCCACCAGATGGATCCAAAAAGGACCACACCAAGGCACATCATAATTAAAATGCCAAAGGTTAAAAAGAGAGAGAATCTTAAAAGCAGCAAGAGAAAAGAGAGTTACCTACCAAGGAGTTCCCATAAGACTATCAGCTGATTTTTCAAAAGAAACTTTGCAGGCGAGATGGGATTGACAAGAAATATTCAGAGTGATGAAAAGCAAGGACTCAGCCAAGATTACTCTATCCAGCAAAGCTATCATTTAGAATGGAAGGTCAGATAAAGTGCTTCCCAGACAAACTAAAGCTAAAGGACTTCATCATCACCAAGCCATTATCATATGAAATGTTAGAAGGGACTTATTTAAGAAAAAGAAGATAAAAACTATGAACAATAAAATGGCAGTAGATACATATCTATCAACAACTGAATCTAAAAACAAACTAAACAAACCAGAAGAACAGAAACAGAATCACAGCTATAGAGATCATTTGGATGGTTACCATTTGGGAGGGGACTGGGAGTGAATGGGGGAAATGTGCAGGGATTAAGAAGCAAAAATTGGTAGGTACAGAATAGGGAGGGAAATATTAAGAATAGTATAGGAAATGGAATAACCAAAAACTTATATGCATGACCCATGGACATGAACTAAGCAAGGGGGTTGCTGGAGAGAAGGGGGGTACTGGGTAGAGGGTGTAAGGGGGGAAAAGATTAGGACAGCTGTAATAGCATAATCAATAAAAACATTTAAAAAACAAACTCTTCACATAGTTTCTTAAGAACATTGTCTCAGATAAGTTTTCTTATGTCAATTATTGCATTTTTCCCTGTCTTCAAAGTGCCATTTATTTATGTATTCAATCAATATTATCTTTCAAAGCTATATCTACCCTATCTATCATTACTTAGATTCTGTAGCTCTACAGTGTGTGTTATTTTCTCCACTCTACTTTCCTTATATTTTATTCAGCTTTTAAAAAATGCAAATCTACTTACTCATTGATGTTGCTAATGTGGGTTAAATTTTGAAATGATTTTACTTTTCTCATCAAATGCTTTGCTTAATTTTGCCTGCTTCCTTTCATCTCTTGAAGTCTTTTGTTTCTTCTTGTGATTCATTTCACAGAATTCACATGGTCTGTTTAATTTTCTTAAAAATTCAAAAACCTGCTTTTATAATTTTTTTCTGATTTTTTAGGATATACATTTAAATATGTACCTCTCATTTGCCTTTTGCAAGCTATTCCCTTTTGTGTATTTTTAACAAAAAATTTAGTTACCATGATACTGTTTTTGCTTTTGTTGTTTTTATATTTACTTCTGAATCTGGGAAGTTCCACCTAATAGTGTTAATTGTCCCAAAATATTGTTGACGGACTATCACTTTATTTCCACTTCCTTTTTAAGTAGATGTTTTTGGAATCTTTTCCTTTTTCTTTCAACTGAGGTCTTTATTTAGTTATCCTGTTGCTTGAAAGAGGGCGTAAGCAGAGCTTGAGGCAATGAACAACTGCATTCTAGTGGTTATTTCTGCCCATATTTTTTCCAAATTAGTTGACTGACCTGACAAGGAGCATATCTGGACTTTTTCATCCTTCAGCTTTAGCACAGTCAGCCAATCGAGCAAGATATTATGTCATAAAATTCTTTTTAACTGGACCTGAACAGTTCTCTTTTTGCAGCTACAAAGTTCATTCCCTTGCTTCTTTTTCTCTATCTTTTCTGACTCAGCTTTGCCTTCATGCCACAGTTCCTGGTCAAGAAGCTGAATGTGCAAACCAAAATAGCATAACCACATCACTTCATTTCAACTGCTGCACCTGAAATTTTCTGGCTGGTGTAGGTCTTAAGCTAGGAGTTTCTTGTCTTTTTTTTTTTTTTTTTTTTTTTTCCTGTGGGCCATCCATTGTTTAGCCCCCAGGCCTTACATCTCCACAGATTTTGTTAGTAGAGCCTTCTAGAAACAATTTCCTGTTTCTTATACATTTTACTTTCCTATCAATTTAGGTGACATATATCAGGGTCAGCATTCATCTTCTTTTGCCTAAGTAAAGTAATACCTGTAACACATTATGACTCGGAGGTATGGGCTACTGTTCCCTTATTTTCAGCACAAGTAATATTTCTTTATTTTATGTTTATCTCTGCCAGTGTGCTCTTATCATATATCCTTAGGATCTATGACTTCTGGTCCAGATCACTTTAGATATATCTGTTGTTTTTTCTAGAACTTTAGTGGTTGGGTGGATAGGTGAGAAAGGCTTCCAATACTAGTTAGGTATTTGCAGAAGAATTTATAAAGTTCATGGTAGTCCAGCTAATGACTTTGCCACTTTTACATGACTGTCATGATTTAGGGATAAGGATCACCCCTTAACTTTCCAAGGAGTGTTGGATGTGATCAGACTTCATGGATGAAATATCACCATAATATTTAAAAGAGTGAAGGTGTACAGTTTGTTTTACAGATAATGAGTTTCCTTAAGTGATTCAGTTTAATGCAGTGTGTGTTCTCAGCTTGTCTCCTGCCCACTTCTTCCCCATCAAATGTGGATTCTTGTGAAAGCACAGAAGAAGGATTATAAAGCGCAATTTATTTCTTTTTTTTTTTTTTAAAGGTTTTTCTGGTGGTCTTTTTCTTTTTAAAAATAATTTATTTATTTGTTTGTTCGTTTATTTATTTATTTTTAGAGAGAGGGGAAAGGAAAGAGAGGGAGAGAAACATCACTGTGTGGTTGCCTCTTACTTGCAACCCCAACTGGGGACCTAATGTGCAACCTAGTCATGTGCCCTGACTAGGAATCGAACCAGCGACACTTGGTTCACAGCCTGATGCTCAATCCACTGAGCCACAGCAGCTAAGGCTTGCAGTTTATTTCTTGTAAGAAATAGACTATAGGTAACACTGCTCAACATGGACTGGAGAATATTTTTCCACCTACAAGGTACTGAAGGATAGAAAAATGGCTAATGTTGGATGGGTATTTTGTGAAAGTGATTAAAAGTTAATATTGTTGGTAAATTCATAATTTTATTAAACATATAGAAGTAATAATTATTTTATATTATTTATTCATTAAGTGCTAATAAAATTCTAGACTGAAATAGTAAATTAAATTTGTATTTTCTTTTACTTTTACTTACTTCAGTATTATCATGACAGATATTGGATAAATTAACACTCTCATAAGCATTTGTAAGTGCTTATTAAAATCTTACATAGCAATGTTTATGATTGTAAACATAGTGATTTACAATGTATGTAGCAATTAAGGTAAGAATAATGCTACAAAACATGTTCTATTTGAGGCTTTTTACATGTTAAATGAATAGAAAAATAAAAATTAAGCAAAAGAAATATAATGTTAAGAAATATGTTAGAAAGTAAAACAAAATGAAAATAATTAGCTGTGACTAGTCATCTATTTAATTAAAAGCAAATAAAAATTAATACAAAGTGTGATGCAAAGGGCATCATCACTCACTACTGATGACCATGTATGTTACTTGGAAATCAATTTCACAGTATATGGCAACAGCCTTTAAATAGCCAATGCCCCCTCATCCAGTAATTCTCCTAGAAACATATCCAATGGAGATAAGCAAAAATATAATAAAATTGTTATTTACAATTGTTAGGCACTAGAAAAAAGCACAAAAAATTTACTAAATTATTAACCTCCATAAACTAAATTATTACATGGCAAATTAAAATAGTATTTTTAGTAATTATTGGGAAAATGCCTAAAACTGTTAATTCCAAATAGCACAACAAATTTTAAAATTAAGTGTTTTTATAAAAGTAAAACTAATGTTTATATTTTTATTATTCAGTAGCAAGATTACTATGATTTTAACAGTTTAGTTTGTTATATTTTTCAAATAGCCTACAACAGGCACATAACTTTTGCATTTAAATATTTGTCAAAATAAAGCATCAACTATAAATATGTTACTAAGAAGTTCTGAGAATACAAGGATAATATAAATTATTTTTTGCATTTTTATGATTTTTAAATTCTTATGAAATACTCAACTTCTTCAGTAAAAACAAATGTCTTTTCTTTCTTTTTTTTGATTTTCAAAAAAGTATACTATATTGATTATATTGTTACAGTTGTCTCAATTTATTTCCCTTTGCTCCCCTCTGCCAGTACCCCCACTTCCCTCCAAAAATCTTACCTCCCTTAGTTCATGTCCTTGAGTCATGCATATAAATTTTTTGGATTCACCCTTTCCTATATTATTCTTAACTTTCCCCTGTCTATTTGGTACCAACCAATTATTCTTCTATTCCCTACACCATTTCCCCATTTCTCCCCCTCCTACTTCCCAGCTGATAACCCTCCAAATGATCCCCATACCTATGATTCTGTTTCTATTCTGGTTTGCTTAGTTGGATTTCGTTTTTATTTTTTAGATTCAGTTGTTGATAGTTGTAAGTTCATTGTCATTTTAATGTTCATAGTTTTGACCTTCTTTTTCTTAAATAAGTCCCTTTAACATTTCATATAATAATGGCTTGATGAAGAAGAACTCCTTGGGCTTTGCCTTGTCTGGGAAGCACTTCATCTGCCCTTCCATTCTAAATGATAGTTTTGCTGGATAGAGTCATCTTGGTTGTAGGTCCTTGCCTTTCATCACATTGAATACTTCTTGCCTGTCCCTTCTTGCCTGCAAAGTTTCTTTGAGAAATCAGCTGATAGTCATAGAGGCACCCCTTTGGAGGTAACTCTCTGCTTTTCTCTTGCTGCTTTTAAGATTTTCTCTTTTTATATTGAAACTTTGGCATTTTAATTATTATGTGTCTTGGTGTGGTCCTCTTTGGGACTCTCTGTGCTTCCTAGACTTGTATGTCTATTTCTTTTGCCAAATTTGGGGAGTTTTCCTTCATTATTTTTTCACATAAGCTTTCAATTTCTTGCTCTTCATCTTCTCCTTCTGGCACCCTTATGATTTGGACATTGGCATGTTTAAAGTTGTCCTGAAGGTTCCTAAGCCTCTCTTCATTTTTTTCAATTCTTGTTTCCTCATTCTGTACTGATTGACTGTTTTTTTCTTCCTTATTTCCAAATAATTGATTTGGACTCCAGTTTCCTTCTCTTCACCATTGGTTTTGTATGGATTTTCCTTTGTTTCATTTAGCATATTTTTCACTTCTTTCCTTATGCATTTGCCATACTTAAGCGTATCTGACAAGCCTGTGAGCATCTTTATCACCAGTGTTTTGAAATCCACGTCTGTTGGGTTGGATATCTCCTCGTCGCTTAGTTCTATCATTGGAACCTTGATGCTTTCTTTTTTTAGGCCATACTTCTCTATTTACTCATCTTGACAAATTGCTGCGTTTGTTTGCCTCTGTGTTTTAGGTAGAGCTGTTACACTTATTATGTTGTGAGAGGCGGAGCCTTAGTTATGCATCAGTGCGAAGTGACCCGTTTCACCATATTGTGGTGCTGTATGTGGAGGAGGGATCTGAGAGGGAAAAATGCCACTTGCTCAGCACTCACCACTTCCAGGCACTTCTCCCACTTTCATATATGGGACTGGTGTTCCTCTAGCTGTTGCCCTGGCTGTTGTTCCCAGAGTGACTGGGTCTGCAGACATTATAGGATGGTGAGGACCCTTTAAACAAGCGGACTCTGCTAAGAGATCAGCAGTTTCTTCCTCTGCCAACCCTCCACTGGTTTGCACAGTCAGAAGCAATGAGGCTTTATTTTCCCTGATGCTGGGACCATGAACTGTGTGGTCTGGTCTGGTGCTAGGAGCACTCCCCACATGTACCTCCCCACTTTTTAAAATGTGTGACTGCGCTTTCTGCTGGCCTGCTGCTGCTGCTGTTGCCACCACTGTCATCACACCACGTCCTCTCCGTCCTGGCTCTGCCCCTCCTACCTGTCTGGATGAGTATTTCTTCTTTATATCCTTGTTTGTTGGACTTCCATGCAGCTCAATTTTCTGAAACTTCTGCCCGTCTCTAGTTTTGAGATAGTTGTATTCCTTCTTAGTTGTGGAGGGAGATGCAGCATGTCTATCTAGGCCTCCATGTTGGCTGGAAGTCAAAATGTCTTTTCCTTTAATACCTTTTCTGAATGTTAGGGAACAATTTACATCAGACCTTTCATCACAAATAAACCTTAGATTGCATTTAAAAAGCTAAAATATAGTCATTTTCTAATAAAATGTTGAAATTCTCATAATAAAAAGTTCTCTACTTATATTCTCATTACTAAATTATTTTAATAATTCTGATATTTTAAAATTATGAAACATTAAACACTTTAAATACCTGTAGCCATTGTTAATGGAATTAATAAAATGACAAATTTCTGCACAACATGAAAGCTGTATAAGAATATAGAAAACATGTACTCATTTTCTTTTTCATATTTAAGTGAAAATTAAGATGTTATCTGTAAATTGAAGGGCAAAGAATGTATAATCCTATTGCTCGCTTCAAATTTTATGATTCTTTATTATATTTCTATTAGTAAAGTACTGTGGATCAGTGGAAGAAGTATGGAATCAAACAAAAGAGACATGGATTAATAGTCCCAGCTATATCAAAAGGGAGTCACGTGTCTTTATGACTTTCGTTTAGCTTTTCTGATAAAAAAAAAAATTCCTCATTTAGTAGGTCCTTTTCAATCTAATGGCCTTTGACTATTATGGTTATATTGTGGAAAATATGATGGAATCATCATTATAAATTAAAACTATACACTGTACAGTTTTGAAGTAAAATATTGAAGGATGTCCTCAGCTTTTCTAAGAGAATTTCTTTGAATTATTTCATGCAATATTATTTTATTTACCTTCATAAATACTGTGAAGCATAGAAATGGCTGACTCTGGCCATCTACAAGGCATATGAGTGAGACATAATGCTTAAACCTCCCCAGGGCTGGAGGCCTTAGGTCCCTTTTACTTCTACTCAAAGATGCCATAAGTATACTCCATCCATGAAACTAGTAATATCTGTTTAAACAGAATTTAAAAATATACTTTGTATTTATTCAGGAAATCATCCCATTAGTAAACTTGAAAAAAAAAACTTTTCTTCAAAAGCTAATTAATGGAGATCCAAGATGGCGGAGGAGTAAGTGGAAGCTACACTAACCTCCTCCCAGGACCAGTCTGGATTTACAACTTAATTTTGGAGAAATCATCTGGAATAACCAACGGAACACTAGCTGGAAAGAAGTCTTATAACCACGGAGAGACAGAAAAGGCCGCTACATCACAACGTGACCGGTAGGGAGTGCGGAGACGCGGAAGGGCTGGCTGGGCTCACACGGGTGGCTGCTGAAGGGACTGAGAAACAGCTCAGCAGCCGGGGATTCCCCCTGAGAAGGGCAGGGTCTAAACCCCCAGCTGGGCTTCCCAGCCTACAGCGACAGAGTGGAAAGTAAAATAGTATCAGCTGTGAAAAGCGAAAAGCCACAGGCTTTCTTGCTAGCCGGAGAGAAACAGCAGGAGAAAAAGAGCTCTTAAGTGGATCACATACAAAAATATTTTGGCCACCACTTACCCTGGGCTCAAGCAGAGGGAAGGCAAAGAGAACTGGAGACACTTGGGGAGAATTTGGCACGGTGGCTTTGAGGGGAGAACTGGAGGAGCAGCTGACTGGGTCCCAGTGCTGACTCATCCCCAGTACTGCGGGTAGACCATTCCCCTCCAAGTGGCGTCAGCCTGAGGGGAAGCAAAAGCCCTGCCTGCAGGAATTAAGCTGCCACACCCACAGTCCTTAAGCCTGACAGCTAATCACAGATTGAATAGATTAACAATCAAAGAAGACAGACAACAACAGTAGATCCCTGGAAGTCTCCAACAGGCTGCCTAGGGCCAGACTGGTACATGATCTGACGCCACCAGAGGCAGATCCAGGAAGTGCAGATCATTCCAAGAAGCACCAACAAACAATAGGAGTCAAAAAAATGGGGAGACAGAGAAACAACCTCCCATCAAAAGGAAAGGTAGAATCCCCAGAAAGAGTGCTAAATGAAATAGAGGGGAGCGAACTATCAGATATGGAATTCAAAACATGGATTATGGAGAAGCTGAATGAGCTCAGCGGAAACTTCAAAGAACTCCAGAAAAACTACAAGGAACTCACAGAAAATTACGTGAGCATGAAAAAGGACATAGAAGCTATCAATAAGAGCCAGGAGGAAATGAAAAATACGATCTCTGAATTGAAGAACACAGTAGAAGGAATTAAAAGCAGGCTAGAGGAAGCAGAAGATCGGATCAGCGAGCTGGAGGACAACCTACACAAAAACTCCCAGACAATGCAACAAAATGAAAAAAGACTGAACAAGACTGAAGAGGTTCTAAGACAGCTGCAGGACAACATGAAACGTAATAATATCCGTATCATAGGAATTCCAGAAGGAGAAGAAGAAGAGCAAGGGATAGAAAACCTCTTTGAAAAACTAATGACAGAAAACTTTCCTAACATGACGAGAGAAAGAGTCACGCAAGTCCAGGAAGCACAGAGGGTCCCAATGAAGATGAACCCCAACAGGCCCACCTCAAGACACATCATAATTAAAATGGCAACATTCAAAGACAAAGAGAGGATCCTAAAAGCAGCAAGAGAAAAACAACTAATAACATACAAGGGTACTCCAATAAGGCTATCCTCAGATTTCTCAGCAGAAACACTACAAGCCAGAAGGGAATGGCAAAAAGTATTCCAAGCAATGAAAAACAAAGGCCTACAACCTAGAATACTATACCCAGCAAAGCTCTCATTCAAAATGGAGGGTGAAATAAGGAGCTTCCAAGACAAAAGAAGGCTAAAAGAATACATCTCCACCAAACCAGCAATGCAAGAGATGCTAAAAGGTCTGCTCTAAGAAGATAAAGAAACAGAGAGAGACAGAGAAGAACACGAGTACAAAGGGGAAAAATGACAATGAATAAGTACTTATCGGTAATAACCTTAAATGTAAATGGATTAAACGCTCCAATTAAAAGACATAGGGTAGCTGAATGGATTAGAAAGAATGACCCACATATATGCTGTCTACAAGAGACCCACCTTAGAACAAAAGATCTACACAGACTGAAAGTAAAGGGATGGAAAAATGTATTCCAAGCAAATGGACATGAAAAAAAAGCTGGGGTAGCAATACTTATATCAGACAAAACAGATTTCACAGCAAAGTCCATAAAAAGAGACAAAGAAGGGCATTTCATATTACTTAAGGGAAAAATCCATCAAGAAGATATAACCCTTATAAATATATATGCACCAAACTTAGGAGCACCCAAATATGTAAGGAAACTTTTGAAAGACTCCAAGAAAGATATAGACAACAACACACTCATAGTAGGGGACTTTAACACCCCATTGTCAACAATGGACAGATCTTCGAAGCAAAGAAACACCAAAGATATGGAGGCACTGAACAACACTCTAGATCAAATGGACTTAGTCGATATATATAGAAGTTTTCACCCCAAAGAAGCAAAATATACATACTTCTCAAGTGCACATGGAACATTTTCAAAGATAGACCACATGGTAGGACACAAAACAAGCCTTAACAAATTCAAGAAAATTGAAATTATATCAAGCATCTTCTCAGATCACAATGGCTTAAAATTGGAAATCAACCTCAAGGAAAAAATTCAAAAACATTCAAACTCATGGAGAATGAATAACATGCTATTAAATAATGAATGGGTTAACAATGACATCAAGGAAGAAATCAAAAAGTTTCTGGAAACTAATGATAATGAACACACAACAACCCAAAACCTATGGGATACAGCGAAAGCAGTCCTAAGAGGAAAGTTCATAGCAATACAGGCCTACCTAAAAAAGTTAGAGGAATATCTAATAAAAAATTTAACCCTACAGCTACAAGATCTAGAGGAAGAACAACAAGCAAAGCCCAGATCAAGTAGAAGGAAGGAAATCATCAAGATCAGAGCAGAATTAAATGACATAGAGTCTAAACTAACAATTCAAAAGATCAACAAAAGTAGGAGCTGGTTCTTTGAAAAAATAAACAAAATTGACAAGCCTTTAAGCAGGCTCATCAAGAAAAAAAGAGAGAGGACCCAAATAAATAAAATCAGAAATGAAAGAGGAGAAATCACAACTGATACCACAGAAATACAAAGGATTATAAGAAATTATTATGAACAACTGTATGGCAAGAAATTTGACAACCTAGAGGAAATGGACAGATTCCTGGAAACCTATAGTCTTCCCAAACTGAATCAAAAAGAAGCAGAAAGTCTGAATAGACCAATAACAGCTAGTGAAATTGAAGCAGTAATCAAAAAACTCCCAGCACACAAAAGCCCTGGACCGGATGGCTTCACAAGTGAATTCTACAAAACATTTAGGAAAGAACTAACTCCTATCCTTCTCAGACTATTCCAAAAGATACAAGAAGAGGGAAGACTGCCAAACTCATTCTATGAAGCCAGTATAACCCTAATTCCAAAACCAGGTCAAGACACAACAAAGAAAGAAAACTACAGGCCAATATCGCTGATGAACATAGATGCTAAAATCCTCAACAAAATATTGGCAAACCGGATCCAGCAACACATTAGAAAGATCATACACCACGATCAAGTAGGATTCATCCCAGGGATGCAAGGATGGTTTAACATTCGTAAATCAATAAACGTAATACACCACATAAACAAAATGAAAGACAAAAACCACATGATAATATCAATAGATGCAGAAAAAGCATTTGATAAAGTACAACACCCATTTATGATAAAAACTCTCAGCAAAATGGGAATAGAGGGAGCATACCTCAACATAATAAAGGCCATATATGAGAAACCTGAAGCCAACATCATACTCAATGGGCAAAAACTGAGAGCATTCCCCCTGAGATCAGGAACAAGACAAGGATGTCCGCTCTCCCCACTCCTATTCAACATAGTTTTGGAAGTTCTAGCCACCGCAATCAGACAAGAAAGAGAAATAAAAGGCATCCAAATTGGAAAAGAGGAAGTAAAACTGTCATTATTTGCAGATGACATGATAGTGTACATAGAAAACCCTATAGACTCCACAAAAAAACTACTCGACCTAATAAGTGAATTCGGCAAAATAGCAGGATACAAAGTCAATATGAAGAAATCAAAGGCATTTTTATACACCAACAATAAAAACTCAGAGATAAAAACTGAAAGAAAAGTCCCATTTACCATAGCAACAAGAAAAATAAAATACCTAGGAATAAACTTAACCAAGGAGGTAAAAGACCTGTACTCAGAAAACTACATAACATTGAAGAAAGAAATTAAAGAAGATACAAATAAATGGAAGCATATACCATGCTCATGGATGGGAAGAATCAACATCATTAAAATGTCCATACTACCCAAAGCAATTTATAGATTCAATGCAATCCCTATTAAAATACCAGCAACATATTTCACAGACCTAGAACAAATACTTCAAAAATTTATATGGAACCAAAAAAGAGCCCGAATAGCCACAGCAATTTTGAGGAAGAAGAACACAGTAGGAGGAATCACAATACCTGATATCAAACTATACTACAAGGCCACGGTAATCAAAACAGTCTGGTACTGGCATAAAAACAGACATATAGATCAATGGAACAGAATAGAGAGCCCAGAAATAAACCCAGGTTCATATGGTCAACTAATATTTGACAAAGGGGGAAAGAACATCAAATGGAGTGAAAAGAGCCTCTTCAACAAATGGTGTTGGGAGAACTGGACAGGGACATGCAAAAAAATGAAACTAGACCACCAACTTACACCATACACCAGAATAAACTCAAAATGGATCAAAGACTTAAATGTAAGCCGTGATACCATAAAAGTCCTAGAGGAAAAAATAGGCAGGAAAATTTCAGATATCCCACGTAGCAACATTTTCATTGATATATCTCCTAAGGCAAGGGAAATAAAGGAAAGAATAAACAAATGGGACTACATCAAACTAAAAAGTTTCTGCTCAGCTAAAGAAAACATCAGCAAGATGAAAAGGAAACCAACCATATGGGAAAATATATTCGCCAGTGACATCTCAGACAAGGGATTGATCTCCAAAATATATAAAGAACTCATACGACTCAACACCAAGAAGACAGACAACCCAATTAAAAAATGGGCAAAGGACCTGAACAAACACTTCTCCAAAGAAGACATACAGAGGGCCCATAGACATATGAAAATATGCTCAACATCACTAGCCATCAGAGAGATGCAAATAAAAACCACAATGAGATACCACCTCACACCAGTCAGAATGGCCATAATCAACAAATCAACAAACAACTTGTGCTGGAGAAGATGCGGAGAAACGGGAACCCTGGTGCATTGCTGGTGGGAATGCAGACTGGTGCAGCCACTATGGAAAACAGTTTGGAATTTCCTCAAAAAACTAAAAATGGAACTGCCTTTTGAACCAGCAATTCCATTACTGAGATTATATCCGAAAAATCCTGAAACACCAATTCAAAAGAACCTATGCACTCCAATGTTCATAGCAGCACTATTTACAATAGCCAAGTGCTGGAAACAACCTAAATGCCCATCTGTAGATGAGTGGATCAAAAAACTGTGGTACATTTACACAATGGAGTTCTATGTAGCAGAAAGAAAGAAGGAACTTCTACCATTTGCAACAACATGGATGGAACTAGAGAGAATTATGCTTAGCGAAATAAGCCAGGCAACGAAAGAAAAATACGTTATGCTGTCACCTATTACAGGAAACTAATGAACAACACAAACAAATGAGCAAAATTGAACCAGAGGTATGTAAACAAGGAGTAGACTAACAGTAACAAGGGGGGAGGGGGGAGGGAGAAAAGGGGGTAAGAAGGGGAAGTGTAAAATCAAAGAACATGTATAAATGACCCACAGACATGGGCAACTGAGTGGGGACTGAATGTGGGGGAAGGGAGGGGCAGGATACAGGGAAGCAAGAGGGGAAAAAAAAAAAAGTGAGACAACTGTAATGGAAAAACAAACAAAAAAATTTTTTTTTAGTGGGGGAAAATGAAAATATGAAGAATGGAAATGCCAGTTCAGTGAATATTAGGACAAAGATTTTCCTTCACGTTGTATATTTTTCTCCCTATTTGATCTCTCCAGAGTTTCGCATTCTAAACAAGTAAGTAATGACTTAAGTTTCTTTGCATAGACCTAATAAGACCAGTTGTTAATAGAGGTTCCTTTTTCTGAACAAGCCTTTGACTGGAATGTCAAGCCTAAAGGAGACATGCTTGGGCTCATGTTGTTACCAAAAAGCCCTAAGGAACTGGGAATGATTTTCAAAGGTAATAAAAGACCGCGAAATAAAAGGCCTGCTGCCATGGTTGGTTGTACGGTCCACAGCAATCTCTCCAGGGAAGGAACGAAGGTTGTTTTCCTGAAAGATGGCTAGAAGGGACCTTAAGGCACAATAGAAAACCAGAAAGACTTGGAAAGGACAGGTGTGTACAGGCAAGGATGAATGCCAGGTATGTGGCCCAGCTTCTGTGCACTGAAGAGCAGACTGAGGGCCACCTTAAATGTTCCTTGGGTAAGTTCCAGCAAAACAGAACTAAAGATCATAAGTGATCATTTGCTGCTCTTGTTATGCTTATGCAAATGAACAGGATAAATTAAAAATGGACTTAATGTAGTCCCTTTAAAGACAAGGAGAGTAATCTTAGGGAGAAAAATCAGTATTCAAGGAAAATCACAATGATCAGTGGCAGACTGTAAAGTAGGGCAGCTAACCGTCTTTAAAGTTTCTTCTCATTTAAAAAATGGTTTCACTTGAAAATTAAACCATATCTGTGATATCACCAAAGAGATTCAAGTTGCAGGCAAGTAGAATGTCAAGTGCCTTGCAACTGTATGTCTTCCCAATAAGACAGTCTTACAGATTTAGAGACTTTTTTGTTGGTTATGTTACATAAATTAACATGTGTTTTCTGTTTTCAAAGGGCATAAGCCTATGACCGCATTACCTGAGTGATTGTCTGTACGCATAAGCCTCACTTAATCCTCTCTGCAGCGCTGCCTCCGGAGACTCAACAGTTTGGCTGAACTAAATGGCTGAGTTGGTGAAGAATGGGGTGGTCTGTGGGCTTCACTTTAAAACTGAATTCTCTTTTCTATCCTAATGACTTGGACAGAAAAGGTCCAGAGGTCTGAGAGGGGGGAAACATAAACTATTTCCCTCAGCCCAAACTAAATAAAATGGGCAAAAGGGTTTTGGACAGGAGAGATGTGCCTAGCACACCTTCCTCCAAAGAAGCCCTTTTTTTTTTTTTTTTTTTTTTTTTCTCCTAATGTGGAACATTGAAAAATTAATCCCTGCCTTTTGCCACCTAGTAGTTATGGATTGAATGATGCTTTTTAACCCTTTTTGCCAAATCTGTTGCCCCCAGAACACAACAAGGATGCCAGCCTGCTAAACCAAGCACGCCGTTGTCCGGAGACAGCCAACTGACCTGGAGTCTGCATGATCCTTCCCCATGTGGGAAGGCCACCCTCCCCTCCACACCCCCACTCTTATTAGGGATTTCTGGACCCAAGGGTAGGTAGGACGACGACCATGTCCAGCTTGAAGCAGCTAGAGGAGCTTGAGACCTTCGCCCATTGTCCTTTACAAGATTACAAAGGGTCTTAATATCTGAGAGGGAGGGATAGTTATTTTTTACGAACCATGGGTATGGACTTGGGGGGGGATGCTGGGGGAGGGAGATACTGGGTGGAGGGGAGTAAAGGGGAAAAAATTGGAACTACTGTAACAGCATAATCAATAAAATATACTTTAAAAAAAAAAAAGCTAATTGATGGACTTAATAAATGCAGCAGTTCTCAACTTGGAGATGGAAAGAGATAAACACTAAATTAAATTCAGCATGGTATAAATATTCCCTCCTCCCATGGAGTTAATGTGATTAAATGAGTATTCCCTTGTCAAGTAAGAGGGAGATAAGATCTATTTACTGGTTTATTTATGTTGATTTTTTATTTGTTTGTTTTCTTGGTTGGTTTATTGTTTTAAGAAAATAGTGAAACACTGAGTTTATGTAAGTATTTGTTGAGTATCTACCACGTGAAACTGAGAATGGATAATAGAAAAAGATATGTAGACAACTTCACTTAATAAAGAAGGTTAGAAATGATAGGAAAGGGAAAGGAAACATAAATGTTATCCTGGAAAGTTAGAGGAAAAAAGTTAAGTTCTAATAATTCAAAGAAAGACAAATAAAGAAAGAAAGCAATTCTGTAAAAGGAGATAAATGTAAGGTATCTAATGGAGGTAAAAGTGTAAAAAATATCAAGATCAATAAAGAGACTATGAAATATTAGGATAAGAATAGTGATTCTTTTAAAATCCTCAATCGAGGACATTTTTTTATTGCTCCTAGAGGGAGAGGTAAAGAAAGCAGGGAGGAGGAAGACAGAGAGAGAGAGCGAGAGCGAGAGAGAGAGAGAGAGAGAGAGAGAGAGAGAGAGAGAGAGAGAGAGAGAGAGAGAGAGAGAGACTTAGTGGAAAGTATGAGACTGGCTGCCTTCTTGTACCCGCCCTGACCTGGGGATCAAACCTGCAACCTAGGTGTGTGCCCTGACCAGGAATTGAACCCGTAACATTTTGGTCTACAGGATGATGCTTCAGCCAACTGAGCCATGCCACCCAGGGCAAGAATAGTGATTTTTAATTTAAAAAAGGGCTAAATTACCTAACATGTTATTTAAAAAGGGCTACCAATAATACGTGCTAATAAAACATGGAGGAAAAAAACACCCTCTAAGGTGCAGATTCCTGAGAAGCATATGATTACATTACTGCTATGTACTTATCAAATTTATTTAAAAATGGCTATATGTATTATTAGTGGAATAGAATAATGTGATTTGGAGCAACAGGTATTCAGTAGATCTAGGGTAGCTGCACATACACTCAGTGTCTTGGGTATTGTTTGTAGATGCCCCAGGCCTTGATAGCCTCTATTTAACACAATGTTTCTGGCCATCTCCTCCACAACATCTCATACTGTTCATAGTGGCATGATCTTTCTGCTGCTTTGGTTTCACATCTATCACTGTCAATATTGCACAGTTTTCATTAGTGTTTCCGTGCAAAACTGCAGGATTTCTTTAGGGGAAGCTCTTCACAGGTTCACTCTTGCATAAGAACTCAGCATAAGACCTAGTCTAGTTCTTTTAGAACATGCAATCAGTACCATCTGTTAGGTGACACAGAAAAATTAGTTCAAACTTGGATGATGTTTTGGTAGCAAAAATAAACCATTGTAAGAATTTAGAATCTCAGATATCCACGTTAATTCAGACTAGTACTTCATTGGTGGTGAACCATCTTCCTTCATGATCATTCTCATATTGATTAGCTTTTAAAAATATTCATGTTCAAACTGCATTTTATTTTACCTACATTCTAGAACAACATGCTATAATAAGTCTCAAATATGAGTTCTTAAAAACCTGTCAGGTTTTAGACACAGTGCCTTATTCTCCTGGTTGGAATTTTTTTTCTGTCCTTAGAACCTGCAAAGCACACTGTGGTGCTTACCACTATCTAGTTTATATGATGGTCATCTATTCACATGTCTTATTTCTCCTTCCTGACTTCAAACTGCATGAGGGCAGAGCATTTATCTGGCCTTTTGTTGAATTCTCCATAGTGCCTACTGTGGTATGATGTATTTGGTAGACATTCAGTAAACATTTATAAATAATTGTGTTAGCAAATGCATATTTTTCTGTGATGATTCATATCATACAATGTGCACAAAATGCGGATATATTGCTCAGAGAAATTCAGTCCAATTAAAAGTATTGTTTTTAAAACAGTGATGATGAGATTAACAACTAAAGAAGACAGACAAAGGCAGTAGATCACTGGAAGTCTCCAATAGGCTGCCTAGAGCCAGTCTGGTACATGATCTGACGATACCAGAGGCAGATCCATGAAGAGCAGATCATTCTAATAAGCACCAACAAACAATAAGAATCACAAAAATTGGGAGACAGAGAAACAAACCCCCATCAAAAGGAAAGGTAGAATCCCCAGAGAGAGTGCTAAATGAAATAGAGGGGAGCAAAATATCAGATACGGACTTCAAAACATGGATTATGGAGAAGCTGAATGAGCTCAGCGGAAACTACAAAGAACTCCAGGGAAACTACAAGGAACTACAGAAAAACTACAAGGAACTCACAGAGAATTACACGAGCATGAAAAAGGACATAGAAGCTATCAATAAGAGCCAGGAGGAAATGAAGAATATGATCTCTGAATTGAAGAACACAGTAGAAGGAATTAAAAGCAGGCAAGAGGAAGCAGAAGATCAGATCAGCGAGCTGGAGGACAACGTACACAAAAACTCCCAGACAATGCAACAAAATGAAAAAAGACTGAAGAAGAATGAAGAGGTTCTAAGACAGCTGCAGGACAACATGAAACGTAATAATATCCGTATCTTAGGAATTCCAGAAGGAGAAGAAGAAGAGCAAGGGATAGAAAGCCTCTTTGAAAAACTAATGACAGAAAACTTTCCTCACATGAGGAGAGAAAGAGTCACGCAAGTCCAGGAAGCACAGAGGGTCCCAATGAAGATGAACCCCAACAGGCCCACCTCAAGACACATCATAATTAAAATGGCAACGTTCAAAGACAAAGAGAGAATCCTAAAAGCAGCAAGAGAGAAACAACTAATAACATACAAGGGAGCTCCAATAAGGCTATCATCAGATTTCTGAGCAGAAACACTACAAGCCAGAAGGGAATGGCAAAAAATATTCCAAGCAATGAAAAACAAAGGCCTACAACCTAGAATACTATACCCAGCAAAGCTCTCATTCAAAATGGAGGGTGAAATAAGGAGCTTCCAAGACAAAAGAAGACTAAAAGAATACATCTCCACCAAACCAGCAATGCAAGAGATGCTAAAGAGTCTGCTCTAAGAAGATAAAGAAACAGAGAGAGACAGAGAAGAACATGAGTACAAAGGGGAAAAATGACAATGAATAAGTACTTACCGATAATAACCTTAAATGTAAATGGATTAAACGCTCCAATTAAAAGACATAGGGTAGCTGAATGGATTAGAAAGAATGACCCACATATATGCTGTCTACAAGAGACACACCTTAGAACAAAAGATCTACACAGACTGAAAGTAAAGGGATGGAAAAAAGTATTTCAACCAAATGGACATGAAAAAAAAGCCGGGGTAGCAATACTTATATCAGACAAAACAGATTTCACAGCAGAGTCCATAAAAAGAGACAAAGAAGGGCATTTCATATTACTTAAGGGAAAAATCCATCAAGAAGATATAACCCTTATAAATATATATGCACCCAACTTAGGAGCACCCAAATATATAAGGAAAATTTTGAAAGACTCCAAGAAAGATATAGACAGCAACACACTCATAGTAGGGGACTTTAACACCCCATTGTCAACAATGGACAGATCTTCGAAGCAAAGAAACACCAAAGGTATTGAGGCACTGAACAACACTCTAGATCAAATGGACTTAGTCGATATATATAGAAGTTTCCACCCCAAAGAAGCAAAATATACATACTTCTCAAGTGCACATGGAACATTTTCAAAGATAGACCACATGGTAGGACACAAAACAAGCCTCAACAAATTCAAGAAAATTGAAATTATATCAAGTATCTTCTTAGATCAAAATGGCTTAAAATTGGAAATCAACCTCAAGGAAAAAATCTCAAAAACATACAAACTCATGGAGAATGAATAACATGCTATTAAATAATGAATGGGTTAACAATGACATCAAGGAAGAAATCAAAAAGTTTCTGAAAACTAATGATAATGAACACACAACAACCCAAAATCTATGGGATACAGCGAAAGCAGTCCTAAGAGGAAAGTTCATAGCAATACAAGCCTACCTAAAAAAGCTAGAAGAATATCTAATAAAAAATTTACCTTACAGCTACAAGAACTAGAGGAAGAACAACAAGCAAAGCCCAGATCAAATAGAAGGAAGGAAATCATCAAGATCAGAGCCCAATAAAATGACATAGAGTCTAAACTAACAATTCAACAGATCAACAAAAGTAGGAGCTGGTTCTTTGAGAAGATAAACAAAATTGACAAGCCTTTAACCAGGCTCATCAAGAAAAAAAGAGAGAGGACCCAAATAAATAAAATCAGAAACGGAAGAGGAGAAATCACAACTGATACAACAGAAATACAAAGGATTATAAGAAATTATTATGAACAACTCTATGGCAAGAAATTTGACAACCTAGAGGAAATGGACAAGTTCCTGGAAACCTATGGTCTTCCCAAACTGAATCAAGAAGAAGCAGAAAGTCTGAATAGACCAATAACAGCTAGTGAAATTGAAGCAGTAATCAAAAAACTCCCAGCACACAAAAGCCCTGGACCGGATGGCTTCACAAGTGAATTCTACAAAACATTCAGGAAAGAACTAACTCCTATCCTCCTCAGAGTCTTCCAAAAGATACAAGAAGAGGGAAGACTCCCAAACTTGTTCTATGAAGCCAGTATAACCCTAATTCCAAAACCAGGTCAAGACACAACAAGGAAAGAAAACTACAGGCCAATATCGCTGATGAACATAGATGCTAAAATCCTCAACAAAATATTGGCAAATCGGATCCAGCAACACATTAGAAAGATCATACACCACAATCAAGTAGGATTCATCCCAGGGATGCAAGGATGGTTTAATATTCGCAAATCAATAAACGTAATACAACACATAAACAAAATGAAAGACAAAAACCACATGATCATATCAATAGATGCAGAAAAAGCATTTGATAAAGTACAACACCCATTTATGATAAAAACTCTCAGCAAAATGGGAATAGAGGGAGCATACCTCAACAAAATAAAGGCCATATATGAGAAACCTGAAGCCAACATCATACTCAATGGGCAAAAACCGAGAGCATTCCCGCTGAGATCAGGAACAAGACAAGGATGTCCGCTTTCTCCGCTCCTATTCAACACAGTCTTGGAAGTTCTAGCCACAGCAATCAGACAAGAAAGAGAAATAAAAGGCATCTAAATTGGAAAAGAGGAAGTAAAAGTGCCATTATTTGCAGATGACATGATAGTGTACATAGAAAACCCTATAGACTCCACAAAAAAACTACTCGACCTAATAAGTGAATTCGGCAAAATAGCAGGATACAAAGTCAATATGAAGAAATCAAAGGCATTTTTATACACCAACAATAAAAACTCAGAGATAAAAACTGAAAGAAAAGTCCCATTTACCATAGCAACAAGAAAAATAAAATACCTAGGAATAAACTTAACCAAGGAGGTAAAAGACCTGTACTCAGAAAACTACATAACACTGAAGAAGGAAATTAAGGAAGATACAAATAAATGGAGCATATCCCATGTTCATGGATGGGAAGAATCAACATCATTAAAATGTCCATACTACCCAAAGCAATTTATAGATTCAATGCAATCCCTATTAAAATACCAGCAACATATTTTACAGACCTAGAACAAATACTTAAAAAATTTATATGGAACCAAAAAAGAGCTCGAATAGCCACAGCAATTTTGAGGAAGAACACAGTAGGGGGAATCACAATACCTGATATCAAACTATACTACAAGGCCACGGTAATCAAAACAGTCTGGTACTGGCATAAAAACAGACATATAGATCAATGGAACAGAATAGAGAGCCCAGAAATAAACCCAGGTTCATATGGTCAACTAATATTTGACAAAGGGGGAAAGAACATCAAATGGAATGAAAACAGTCTCTTCAACAAATGGTGTTGGGAGAACTGGACAGGGACATGCAAAAAAATGAAACTAGACCACCAACTTACACCATACACCAGAATAAACTCAAAATGGATCAAAGACTTAAATGTAAGCCGTGATACCATAAAGGTCCTAGAGGAAAAAATAGGCAGGAAAATTTCAGATATCCCACGTAGCAACATTTTCACTGATATATCTCCTAAGGCAAGGGAAATAAAGGAAAGAAAAAACAAGTGGGACTACATCAAACTAAAAAGTTTGTGCTCAGCTAAAGAAAACATCAGCAAGATGAAAAGGAAACCAACAATAAGGAAAAATATATTCGCCAATGACATCTCAGACAAGAGTTTGATCTCCAAAATATATAAAGAGCTTATACGACTCAACATCAAGAAAACAGACAACCCAATTAAAAAATGGGCAAAGGACCTGAACAAAAACTTCTCCAAAGAAGACATACAGAGGGTCCATAAACATATGAAAGTATGCTCAACATCACTAGCCATCAGAGGGATGCAAATAAAAACCACAATGAGATACCACCTCACACCAGTCAGAATGGCCATCATCAACAAATCAACAAATAACTTGTGGTGGAGAGAATGCGGAGAAACGGGAACCCTGGTGCACTGTTGGTGGGAATGCAGACTGGTGCAGCCACTATGGAGAACAGTTTGGAATTTCCTCAAAAAACTAAAAATGGAACTGCCTTTTGAACCAGCAATTCCATTGCTAGGATTATATCTGAAAAGTCCTGAAACACCAATTCAAAAGAACCTGTGCACTCCAATGTTCATAGCAGCACTATTTACAATAGACAAGTGCTGGAAACAACCTAAATGCCCATCTGTAGATGAGTGGATCCAAAAACTGTGGTACATTTACACAATGGAGTTCTATGTAGCAGAAAGAAAGAAGGAACTTCTACCATTTGCAACAACATGGATGGAACTAGAGAAAATTATGCTTAGTGAAATAAGCCAGGCAACAAAAGAAAAATACCTTATGCTGTCACCTATTACAGGAAACTAATGAACAACACAAATGAGCAAAATTGAACCAGAGCTATGTAAACAATAAGTAGACTAACAGTAACAAGGGGGGAGGGGGGAGGGAGAGAAGAGGGTAAAAGGGGAAGGGTGAAGTCAAAAAACTTGTATAAACGACCCACGGACATGGGCAACTGAGTGGGGACTGAATGTGGGGGAAGGGAGGGACAGGGTGCAGGGAAGCAAGAGGGGAAAAAAGTGAGACAACTGTAATGGAAAAACAAACAAAAAAAACTTTCTAGTGGGGGAAAAATGAAAATATGAAGAATGGAAATGCCAGTTCAGTGAATATTAGGACAAAGATTTTCCTTCACATTGTATATTTTTCTCCCTATTTGATCCCTCCAGAGTTTGGCATTCTAAACGAGTAAATAATGACATAAGTTTCTTTGCATAGAACTAATAAGACCAGTTGTTAATAGAGGTTCCTTTTTTTTTTGACCAAGTCTTTGACTGGAATGTCAAGCCTAAAGGAGACATACTTGGGCTCAGGTTGTTACCAAAAAGCCCTGAGGAATAGGGAAGAAAAAAAAAAAAACAGTGATGATATTACAATAAACATTTTTATATTATGCTGGTATAAGCAAAAGAATTGTTAAAGGTCATAGGCATATAATGCTATGCTATTGTTAATACATGCATTAAAATTAAATATATATTTTCATTTTTAACATTTAAGGCAACAAAGCTTCTTTTTATTCTTCATGCTATTAAGATTAGCTAGTAAACCACAATGAGATACCATTTTACACCAGTCAGAATGGCCATCATCAACAAATCAACAAGCAACAAGTGCTGGCGAGGATGTGGAGAAACGGGAACCCTACTGCACTGTTGGTGGGAATGCAGACTGGTGCAGCCACTATGGAGAACAGTATGGAATTACCTCAAAAGATTAAAAATGGAACTGCCTTTTGAACCAATGACTCCACTACTAGGATTATACCCGAAGAATCTTGAAACCCCAATTCAAAAGAACTTATGCACCCCTATGTTCATTGCAGCACTGTTTACAATAGCTAAGTGCTGGAAACAACCTAAGTGCCCATCTGTAGATGAGTGGATCAAAAAACTGTGGTACATTTACACAATGGAATACTATGTAGCAGAAAGAAAGAAGGAACTCCTGCCATTTGCAACAACATGGATGGAACTAGAGAGAATTATGCTTAGTGAAATAAGCCAGGCAAAGAAAGAAAAATACCATATGATATCACCTAATACAGGAAACTAAAGAACAACACAAAGGAACTAAATAGAACAAAGAGCAGAATAGCAGTCAATAGGGGGGAGGGGAGAGGGAGAGAAGGGGGATAAGTAAGGGAAGGGTTTAATTAAAGAGCCTATATGAAAGACTCATGGACATGGACAACGGGGAGGGATATGATTGTGGGAGAGGGGGTGGGTTGGGTGGGGGAGAGAATTTGGGGGAAAAGGGGACAACTGTAATTGAAAAACCAAAATAAAAAAATTAAAAAAAAAAGATTAGCTAGCTACATAGAAAATATTTTAAATGGTTGATTACATTTCTCAACAATAATGGGGAGTACAAATATCAAAGTTAAAGAGCATTTTGTACAGTTTTTAATCTTACAAATGCTGTAAATTCTTTTCCATCTCTACACTTCAGATTTCAGGTTAAAAAAAAACCATTGTTTTGTATTAATACATACTGAGGTCTCTGTTCTAGTAATACCAGCTGAAAAGTCAAGAAATTGAATCATTGTGTGGTAATATTCAAATACATCAGACCGAGGGAAACAGGATGGTTTGATGGTTGTGACCAATAGGACATCAATTTAATTTTAGCCAAGTGCAGTAAGAACTATGCATCTCTGCCTCTGTGCTTTATTTGGTATGATTCACTTTGAGAGACACTATCATTCCAAGTCATCGTTTTAGGATTGCTCTTTAAAAAGAGTTCACGGATTAAATAAGCATCCTGTTTCCTAAAGCATATGTTTACAATCACATTGTCACAACAGTGAGAAGCAACACCATATGGCATGCACTAAATGGGGTTAGACTTCTGAATCCTGGGAACACTAGTGAAAATGGGGGGATTGGCCTTTTCCATGTTATCCTTGATAATGCAGAGGTTACTTATGTATTATATCTATGGAGAAAGGAAAAGGATGAAAATATAGGATGTTTTGATTTGATAGGTCTGTCAGGTGGGGTAGTGAAAGAAAATGAAATTCATTAAAAAGCCAATTTGAACTTTAAAAAATCTAAACTTCAAAAAAAAGAAAAAATGGCAAAAAGTCCTTGAGGGATAAAATGAGAACAGGAAATTATAAGAAAAACATAAAAGTTATACACTCTACATTTTTACAAATTTTGTTCACCATTGTCTTAATATGTATATTTCCTGAATATTATCTACCTTTAATAACAAAAATTTTATACCATCAAGCATTCTATGTGGGGAATCATTAATAAAAAACTGAATTGATGAAAAGCAAGAAGGCACTTGTCTTTTTTTTTCTTTGCAGTGGAAGCTGCTCAGGTTGTATTCTAAAACTGCTTCACGTGTAATGGATTACAAATATACTCAATAATTAAAAGCCAGTGTTTAGAGTTGCACACATGCATGGTAACAGAGATGTGAGGCAGAGCTGCCTCTGGGTTGATGTGAATACCAGTCGCTGGGTCTTCTGGCAACATTCCATGTCAGACTACATGTATTGTTTTCAATACCTTCCTGTTTCTAAACTACCTTGAGTATATGCTCATACATATATATTTTTTTCTTTATGATTTGAGTTTATGCAGAATAATGGAATTAAATAAGGTTGGATTTTACTGTGATAATTAAATTATAAATTAAAATATGAGACTTAGTTTATATAAGTCCATATTCAAGGTCAAAGTCTTCCCTTGGCCATTAACATATTTTCAAGTGCAGTAATGGTGAGGGTTACCCAAGGGGACCATTTGGCTGGGAGGCTCTGCATGGGGAGAAGGAGCAGTCTCTTCTAGTGCATCTAATGATCTGTGAAATGGCATGAATCCAGGACAAGACTCACCCCTGTGAGTCTCACAGAAATTAAAACTGTCCTTCATAGTATTTTCTTTTGTCAAAAATGTAATTTCCACAATTCCAACATCAATTTTACTTAGTCACTTATCTTAAAGTAAAACCAATAAAATTTATCATGTATATTCTATTCTTGCCATTTACTGTGGAACTGTCATTTATCAACACTATGACAGATCTTTATATTGCTTTCTCCCTTTCAAATACTGGTGTTTGCTCCCAAGTCACAAAATATATATTTATACTGAACTTTCTTAGTATGATTGTAATTCAGATACTAACATTTTATTTTATCTTTATGCAGTTAATTTTCTACAGAGAGGTTAATAGGTTAATTTCCCCAGTTCTATTTTGCATTCTAAAGAAAATTAAAAGTAATTTATTTCTGAAATCTCTGATAACATTATTTTAGAGAATATTCAAATATAAGACTTCTATATTTGATTGCAGATAAAAAACAGACACAAGTTAAAGTTTTAACTATCCGTCCACATCAAAAACCCTGTATGTCATCTAATTTCTTAATGCCTCATTTTTGAAACACTGTGAAGTACTATATGTGTGTGAGGGATTATTATCATAGATATATAAACAAAGGTATTTATATTTGTCAAATCCTACCCCAAAACTACACATTCCAAAATCATTTATTAAATACTGGTGCATACTCTACAGTGCATGTACTTTTTATAATGAGAGCCAAAGTTTTATGTACAATCTATTAATTTTTAGGCTGGAAACAAATTTATTTTTTAAAGTCTTGTGGACCAAACAGTACACAGTTTTTGTTTCTTTCCCATGATGTTATCTTCTCCAGAAATCTTTTTATTAAATATAAAATGTATATATTCTGACAATCTCCTTCTTGTTCATTTTTTTAACTGTCATCTACATGCTGATAATTCTAAAACCCATATCTTCATCTTAGATATTTCTACAGCTGCTCGAATAGTCAACTTCCTACAGAACTCCACTAGACAGAAATTTATAACAAAAATAGATCTAAAGTGAATACGTACATAACATTGCTTTAAGGCTTCTTATTCCATCTTCATTTCATATCCTTAGAACGCACACTCCACTATCTCTTAAGCTATAATTTTAGAGACCCTCTTCTCTTCTCTTCCATCAGCCATAAAAGTCTGCATTTTATTTTGTACACATGAGGCCGAGCGAATCATTTATTTAATTATTTCAATGATTACTGTGGTTACACTAATTCTCAGAGGACAATACCTAAACACTTTATATGATGAATTGTAATGCATTGTTTTACATATTTCTAATTAAAATCAAGCTAAGTATTTTTTCTCTTTAATGTATAATTTAGACTCCTAAAACACAAAAAATTTGATTAACCTGCCAAAAATTCACATAGCTAGTGAGCAACAAAGCTGGGAATTGAAACTGGATCTAGCTCCAGAGCCCATGCTCTCTCCCTTCACCAATGGGCTAGGTTTGGAATAATGAAGTGTTTTTATGTATGGAAAGAAGGTGGAAAGATGCTAAAAGCAGTGCTATTATCTTTGTTGTTATTATTTTAATCCTCACCCAAGGATATGTTTATGGATTTGAGTAAGAGGAAGGGAGAGAGAGAGAGAGAGAGAGAGAGAAAGAGAGAGAGAGAGAGAGAGAGAGGAATAAATACATCCCTCGATGTAAGAGAGAAACACTGATGTGAGAATCATCAATTGGTTGCCTCCTGTATGCACCTAACCAGGTTCTGAACTAGAAACCTAGGTATGTGCCCTGACCACGAATCAAACCCCAAACTTTTTGGTGTACAGAATGGTGCTCCAACAAACTGAGCCAACCAACAAGAGCAGTGCTATTATCTTTGAAACTGGGTGTGAGAAACAGCAGAGGCTAGAAAGTGAGAAGTATACATAAAGAGTAAATTCTTCTGAAGAGAGGAGAAATCAGTTAAAACCATAGAAATAGGAATGCAGAACAATGAGGCATGATGAGAGATGAGTGAGACTTTAGTTGTGTTCATTTTGTGTTCTTACATTGGTCCTCTCTTCTCTCTAAGTTGATCCATCCTACCCATGCAAGAATAATGGCCCTTGAATTCCACTTTTTATAATAACAGCCCCCTGCCTAAAGTTTCAAGTGCTCCCTGTTATCAAATTATTTTCTTGGCTTGTATAGTCCTGAATTTATAATGTTCTTCCCTACACCTGCTTCCCCTTACTCTATTCTCTGATGCTAGGAGATACCTTGCTGTGCCACTTCACCTTATTTTAAGAAAATATTTGTTGTATTTATTTTTAGAGAGGAGGGAAAGGAGGGAGAGGGGAAGAGAAATATCAGTCTGGTTGCTTCTTGTGTGCCCCCAACTGGGGACCTGTCCCACAACCCAGGCATGTGCCCTTGGGAATCAAGCCTGTGACCCCTTTGGTTTGCAGGCCAGCACTCAATCCACTGAGCCTTACCAGCCAGGGCCACCCCATTTTTAGGTTAGCACTTTCGCTTGCTCTGTGCAACTCTCCTTATGCCTCTCCCATTCTGCCTCATTCCTTTCATGACAAGATTAAATTCTACGTTATTAAAGTTTATGTTTATAAAGTATGGCCTCCTCTGATGCTCATTCTTGGTTATTACACTGTAACTTCTAATTTAACACTTATTTCATATTAATTTACTTCTGCATTTCTACCAGATTATAAGCTTTTTAATGTACAACATCACATCTAATATTTCTTTTCAATAAAGTGTGTGACACAAAAAAGGAAGCAAGACAGTTGCCAAATGAACATTCAATTAACTAAAGCGATAATGGAACACTTAAAAAGCTGAATATTAACAGGGGCAGAATAACTTAGAAACAAACACACAGATGCTTAAGGGATATAGAATATAAAAATGATAAGTAATTTGATGTCTCTCAGACAGCATGAGTGATTCAATTCCTGGGTGTTGAGTCTAACCAGAGACTGACAAAGGATTTGTGTTTTATTATTTCTGTATAAATTCTGGCATCTAAGTAAATTAATCCAATCATACTTCCTTAATCAAATTAGCCTGGGTAATATAGAGTCCTTTTCTTTAGCCTATTATATTGGCCTTAGATAATCAAAGTGTCTTTCTGGCTCATGAGGACAGGAAAAAGAAAATGCTTTTGAAGTACATTATAAAAACACTAACACAGGCAAAGCTAGTTGCCTCCTCCCCAATATAATTGTAGCACTTGTCACATTGCATTAAGATTTTCAGTGGTCATCACTAGACTGTGTACTACTTAAGAACAAAGAGGCCTCTGTCCACAGAATGGAATACTGCTTGGCACTGTAGACACACAAAAATGGTCTTTGACATTGGATAGAAATAAAAGGATTTTAGTGGGTCTAGTTGCTGTGTAAAAAACAAGGTTGGGGGTTGAAATGAGAATGAAATGTTGATGCTTGAATCAGAATTTTGAATGGAGAACTGTGGTGTCCCTATCCATGGGCTGGCATCCTGGCAGTATCACCATTCAGGGGAAATAATCCTCATGAGACATTGAATTTAGAGGAAGGATAGAAGACAACTTGTATAACTGTCATTTCTCACTTGGAGACTCATTACTGGACTTTTAGCCTCTAAACCCTGAAGGCATGTGTTTTA
Organism: Furipterus horrens; assembly: GCF_987537825.1. Lineage (NCBI taxonomy): Eukaryota > Metazoa > Chordata > Mammalia > Chiroptera > Furipteridae > Furipterus > Furipterus horrens. The sequence continues at coordinate 162,418,544 of NW_028327172.1, read as the reverse complement.
ATGAGTAATAATCTTTACAATCCTTATTGGTCACCTACTTATATGAAGTCCATAAAAAACTGTTTTACACTTTTTATAGTTGCAACAGTCACTAACACAGAATCTAAAAGAAATCCTTAACTAGATGATCAAAATATTACTTAAAACACTAATATCTAACCATCAATTCCCAAATTCCTACATTCCCATATTCATATACTCAGTAGGTGTTAATTTAGTGCTATTATGTGCCAGGTATTGTGACATGAGCCAAGGGATTTTCTCACAAATACAATGGCATCCAGTCATCCAGGAGCTCATATTCCAGGAGAATATATGATAATATTAAGTGAGAAGGTAAGCTCATGACAAAGGATCATGGCGAAGTACAGCCTAAACCAGCTTAAGGTGGTCAGAAAAGACTACCCAGAGAACATGACCAGATATCCAAGAGCCATCAACTCATTTCTGTGGCTACTATCCAGTCTACAGAATTCAAATTAATACATGCAACCAGACTTGGTGAGTTATATATTTCAATTGGCAATAAAAAATGCTTGTCATTACCAGTTGTTCTCTTGGCTCTTTTAAGTGAGCTATGATAAATAAATAAAATGACTCAATTTAATACTTTTAATTGAAGCTGATTTTTTCATTTTAAAATAATGAAAGTATGTAAGCAAAGAGATCAAACATGACAACTGCTAAGTGGCCATGATATTTTGAAAATAAGCCCTGATATTGGCTCAAATGTCTAAAGATCTCCCATCTGTCCCATTTGGAAAGAGCAAGACAAGCTCAATAGTTAGTGGTAATATTACTATATTTTGAACAAAATAATTTAACAAACAAAATATAAACAGAAGCATAGATAGGTAGAACAGACTGACAGCTCTCAGAGGGGAGAGGAGTAGGGGAGTTGGGTGAAAAAAGTGAATGGATTAAGCAAAAAAAAAAAGATATATATAGAGACACATAGCCACCAACAACAATATGATGATAGCCAGAGGGAAAGGGGGTGGTGGGATGTGGAAGAGGGCAGATAAGGGGGACGAAAATAGACTTTCCTTTGGGGATGAGCACATGATGCAGGGTACTATCTTTGAAACCTGTATGGTTTTGTTAACCAATGTCATCCCAATAAATTCAATAAAAAATATTACATTTTCTTTTCTTAAATTAGTGTTAATAAGAAAAACATAAATATACACTTTTTGGAAATGTAAAAACTCAGAAATATGTCGATTAAAATAAAAATTTTGCATAATACTTAAGAAAAATTGCTACCATCATTTTGATATAGTCTTTTCAATTTCTTTCATATAGTATAGTTCTTATTAAACTAAAATCAAAGGACAACCTATCTTCTCTCACCATTATATTTTATATATTTCTCATATATTAAAAGTCTCTAAGTCATGGTGTTCAATAGTTGCATACAATTCTTCCAGAGAGATGGTACATTGGTTGTAGTACAATGATTGAAAATCATGAGAATATTATTATCAGTAAATAAATAATTTCTCTTTGAAAAAAAACAGATAAAGTAAAAGTGTAAGAGAGGTGAAGACATTATTATTTTGAAAACAAAAACATTTCAGCAAAAGTTCTCTCTTAATAAAATATTCACACTTGATTTCTAATCTGTGATTTTATCACTTCTATAAAATGAGGCTTATTTTCATAGTCATTTGTTTTCATAACATACTATCATTACCAAATTTTGTGAAAACAACAAGAATTAATACTAAAAGCATGTTTGTATATTTATATATAATAAATATGTATAGAAAATATTCTAATGTATATACTTATTATATAACTAACAAACAATAAATTTATTTACTGTTATTCTGATATATATATACTTGCTGTATTTTTATTATCAAAAAATAAAAAAATTGTAAGTAGTATTGGGAAAAAGTATGTAAATGAAAGTTCATACTTCAGTATTTTGAAGGCAAAAAAACCCATACCTTACAAATTATATATCCTATTTTTTTCATTATATTTTTTCCTTTGGTAAGGTCTGTGTATGTGTGTGTCTGTGTGTATGCATCTATGTATTTATTTGTACATATACATATATATATATATATACATATAAATGGTGGTAGTTGTACTAATTATAATTCTAGTCTTACAATTGTTAAACTCAGTTTTATTAAACCAGTTCTTACTAGTCTACATGACTGAGTGGAAAATCACAATTTTAATATAGATGCTTATTTATGCCAGCTAAATTAAACAATAAACTTCTACCAAGAACGATAACTTTAAAAAAGTGATAATCTCCATTTGCAACAACATGGATGGAACTAGAGAGAATTATGCTTAGTGAAATAAGCCAGGCAAAGAAAGAAAAATACCATATGATATCACCTAATACAGGAAACTAAAGAACAACACAAACAAAGGAACTAAATAGAACAAAGAGCAGAATAGCAGTCAATAGAGGGGAGGGGAGAGGGAGAGAAGGGGGATAAGTAAGGGAAGGGATTAGTCAAAGAACCCGTATAAAAGACTCATGGACATGGACAACGGGGAGGGATATGATTGCGGGAGAGGGGGTGGGTTGGGTGGGGGAGAGAAATTAGGGGAAAAGGGGACAACTGTAATTGAAAAACCAAAATAAAAAAAAAAAAGTGATAATCTGAAATTTACTTCAGAATAAAATATGTAGTGTTCTTTCAGCAATGATACTAATCTGTAAAGAAATTTAATTGCCCTTAAACAGATTATAAAGATGCTTATTTACTTTTTTCCCTGCCACCAATACCAGCTCTTTTCCAATCCGTTTGTTATCATAAAAGACTTGGTTTTCAGTCTTAAGATACGTGGTTGAGATGATAAACTGACTATTTTTGCCAGAAGTAACCATTTTCAATGGAAAATAGTGAACCAAATTACATACAATAATGGGCTCTACAAACAGCATTGAAGTAGCAAATGACATTTCTTATCTAGGAAATAGTTTCTTAGTGCATTTGGTATGGAAAAAGAGCCATAGTTTGTTATATATACGAATTATGAACAGTGGTGCAAGAATTCTTTCTAAAACACAAATATAATTAGGTTATAAACTGCTTAAAATGATTCTTGTCTTCTTGCCCAGAATAAAAAACGAAATTCTTATCCTGGCTTACAAGCCATTTGCAAGGCTTCTCCCTGCCTCTGCAGTGCTACCTCTGCCTCCCGGTCAGTGTTCCACTCTACGTACCCCTCAGCCCCATCCTTGCCTCCATTTTCCTGGGGCACTGCTAATTCCCAAAGTTGTTCATACATCTTTACATTTTTCCTGTGATGCCTGGAATATTTTATCTCTTTTTACAGCATGGAAAAATCTCATGCATCTTTTAAGATTCATGTGGATTGTCACATTATTTCTGAATGATAGGTAAGGAGAAGGAATAGAGAAGATGTTGGGGCAAAATCAACAACAGTGATTTCCCATATCATTTGTTGACTAGAATTTCCAAATATCTACACAGAACCCTGCAGTACACTATGACCCAGGACTGATGTGGAAGATCCAAGATCCTCCAAACTATTCTTTTAAAAAGCCATTCAACTAGCTCTATCAACTTCTTAAGTTATAACATTTGGAAGACATCTCTCTCTCTCTCTCTCTTTTTTTCCATCTTACTAGCACCCTCCCCATCTCCTTTTTTCCCCTATTATAAAACTGGATTTTCTGTAAAAAACAAAACAAAACAGAAAAAGCATATATATATAAAGAAAAAACACAGAGTCTATATATACATAGAAGAAACTCCTTGAACTCAAAACTGTTAGCATAAGTCAGCTAGAGGACTCTCATAATTGACATTCTTTCTTAAACAGTCTAGCTGGACTTTAATTAATTTAACCATTCCACAACTAAATATTGCTAAGTAATACTTTAGTGAGCATTTTCATAATGAACGATATTCCGAGTTTCAAGAATTTATATTATTCACAATTTTTTATGTTTTTGATAAATCATAACAAATTGATTTTCAAAAGCATTGAATCAATTTTAAGTGTTTTGGTCCTGGAGTGATTTAAAATTCTTTTTACTACCAAAATTAGCTAATTTATGTAAAACTCTATATCTCATTTTAATTTGTTTTTCTCTGATTGACTATATTTTATATTTTGTTCACTAGATTTTTTTCAATGTGAATTTTCTGTTACATATATTTTGTCCATTCTCTTTCACTTCAGTGATGTGTGTGTATGTGTATGTGTGTGTGTGTGTGTGTGTGTGTGTGTGCAGGTGCATGTGTTACCATTTATCCAATATATTATAGTTGCATGAGATATTTCTTGAAGAATTGATAACTTCTGAATTTATTTTAATGTTAAAAAAGTAAAAATGTGATAAAATGACAATATTTATGGACAATATGGAGATATTTTTTCAAATAAATTATTTTAGGAGAACACATATTTAACTGACAACACATATGTAAAAGGTACTGGTACCTGACCGGGTGTCATCCTGTATTTAACCTGTCACAGCCTGTTCTTAATTTTAATACTGAATATGGATAATCATGTAATCAAGAGTTGCTTAAAATTTAAAATTGTTTATAGCTAAATAAATTAAGATAGTCTTGATGTTTCCAAACAAGTGGAAATTTGTGTACATGTAAAAATCCTTCATTTTAAATTAAAAAAACAAAAAGCTTTATGGTCTCTATGGAGAGATTGATTGGCAGCAATTTATGTGGGAAAAAGAGCAGACTGTTAAGTTTTAATTGACTATGAGCTTAACATGAACAAACAGAGTGATGTAACTGACTAATTAAAACCCAAAATAATCTTGACCTATACTTATGTGTATAATGTTTAAGTAATTGGAATTAATGTTCTCACCAGGACAGATCACATCAAATTATGTGAAGTTTAATGAAGTTTAATTTTGTACAGATCATAAAAAGAATATAGGGTTACTCTGGGTCCAGAGAATATTTAGAATGCTATAAATTGGGAGGTAAAAGTTTTAGAAACTATGTTGCATAAGAAAATGAATGTTATTTAGCTTGAAAATGTACAAAGGGGGCATACAATAACTATTTTCAAATATGTGAAGGGGTTGTGTCATATGAACTAGATTTGTGTGTTTTATTCAATTCTGGCTGAGAATTAGTTGTTATAAATATACAACCAAAAAATGGGTTTCTCCTCTCCTTTATCTCAAGCAGTCAACAAACATTTATTGAGTTTGGAACATAAATGTTTTAGGCACTGTGATAGGCCCCCAGAGTAGAAGTACTAATAAAATATCAACTGTGTCTTTAAGGAGCTCACAGTCTAATGGAGTTGACAGATTATCTATCTATATATCTATCTGTCTATCTATCTATTTATCTATCTATCATCTAGCATCTATCTGTTTATCACCTTCCAAGGTATATATAAAATACAGAAAGTACTAAACAAGAATTTGATTATTCAAGCAAAAAATGACCAACATCTGTGCTCATTGAAACATCATCTAGACTTTTTGTTCAGACCCAATGTCCTAAAGTGATGTGCACCATATTATAAGGTATATTTATGTAAATCATAGTATTTACATATTATAGTTATGTTACATATGATTTTAGAAAAGTCAAGAACATAAAAACAAAGTAAAATGTTTAAGAAGGGGAATAATTTGTTACTGAATAGTAAATATGGAATTGAGCATCCTGGTTATCAGGACACACAGGGAAGAATTATGATTTATACGTTTTCCATTAAAAAAGGAAGAAGCATTCATATTTTTCCAGGAAAAAATAAAATATTTCTCCTGATTTTAACATTTGGAGCACAGAGTGGTAAAATGCCTTGCAAACCTGCCTCGGTAAGACTGTATGTTTAGTTGAAATTAAGTAATTTAATCAAATGTAATGTAATTTCAAAAGAGAGAGAGATAAACGGTTATAGAAACTAGCAAACTATGAAATTTGTTGTAGAACCTCTGGAACAATTTTAAATGTGCCAACATCTGAACCATAAGGGTGCCAGAAGGAGAAGAGAAATAGCAAGAAATTGAACGCTTATATGAAAAAATAATAAAAGAAAACTCCCCAAAGTTGGTGAAGGAAATAGACATAGAAGTCTAGGAAGCACAGAAAGTCCCAAACAAGCTAGACCCAAAAAGCACCACACCAAGACACATCATAATTAAAATGCCAAAGGTTCAAGATAAAGAGAGAATCTTAAAAGCAGCAAGAGAAACAGCAGAGAGTTACCTAAAAAAGGGTACCTCTAAGACTATCAGCTGATTTCTCAAAAAACAAAAAAAAACTTTGCAGGCAAGAAGGGACTGGTAAAAAGTATTCAAGGTGATGAAAAGCAAGGACTTACAACCAAGATAATTCTATCCAGCAAAGCTATCATTTAGAATGAAAAGGCAGCTAAAGTGCTTCCCAGACAAGGTAGAGCTAAAAATGTTCGTCATTCCCAAGCTATTATTATATGAAAAGTCAAAAGGACTTACTTAAGAAAAAGAAGATCAAAATTATGAACATTAAAACGACAACAAACTCACAGCTATCAACGACTGAATCTAAAAAATAAAAGTGAGATCCGACTAAGCAAACCAGAATAGGGACATAATCATAGGTATAGGGATCATTTGGAGTGCTATCAGCTGGGAGGGGGAAGGGGGAGAAATGGGGAAATGGTGCAGGGATTAAGAAGCATAATTGTTTGGTACAAAATAGATAAGGGGAAGTTAAGAATAACATAGGAAAGGGTGAAACCAAAGAACTTACATGCACGACCCATGGACATGAACTAAGGGGAGTGGTACTGCTGGAGGTAAGGGGGGTGCTGGGCAGAGGGGAGCATAAGGAAGAAAATTGGGACCACTGTAACAACATAATCAATAAAATATACTAAAAAAAGAAAAAAGAAAAAAGAAGTGCTAAGGAAGTAATCAATGTCTGAACAGACGGTTCTCCTGAATATGCTTACTAAGTCACCTGGGCTTCTCAAATGGGCTTTTTCCTACTTTGAAAGTGGATTGTATCAACATTTTTTAGTTCTTTTGTCAGCAGATACCACATGTTATAAGCATTTAGAGATTCTCTTCTACCAGATTTAAATTTATCAAAGAGCAGTCTGGTTTGGACAATGAATATCAATTTGCTTTAGGACTTGTTCTTATAGGACTAATTTTTTTCCCTTACTTAGCCCCTCCCATAAGTTGAATCTAATAAAAACAGATGAGAATAAAACATGCCTAAGATAAAATTACATAACATTTATTTTGGATACACTACCTCATTGTCATCATAACCTCTCTGATTTTATTTAAGATAACACATGAAAGGTCTTAACTATCCTAAGAATGCCCCAAAGATAAGTGAAAACCCATCATATATTGCTAGCTCATTATTCAAAGATAGTTACTGATTCTTATTTTGTACCAGACTTTTTGTGAGGTTATAAGAATATATGATTTAACAAGGCAATAATGCTCTATGTTTTGGAAGTTTATATTCTAGTGAGGAATACAGGTGATATAAATAAGTAAAATACTTAAAATAATAATCACAAATTGTCATAACAACAAAGAGGATTATAGGGTTGGTAAAGTAACTGGAGTTCGGGTGTGGAAGGGGTTGCCTAGTGAAGTTTTTCTGAGGTGGTGATGTTCACCTGAGTGAGAAAAAGCTAGTCAAACAAATAACTGGATTGGAGGAGGTCAACAAAAGGGATGTCAAGGACAAAGGCATAGAGGAAATGAAGGGTTAAGTATGTTTAGGAACCAAAAAGAAGACCTTGCAGACTCTAGTGTGGTAAACAAGGCAAAAGAGTTGGGCCAGAGTTGCATCAGGAAGGACCATGTCAAAGAGAATGAAAAGCCATTAGAGGGTTTTAAATAAAAAGAGAGAGAGTCTGATTTACATTTTCAGAGGGACACCCCAAGCTTCAGTATATAAAGCGAATGGAGAGAGGTAATGAGGTGAAGCAGGAAATTAAGTATAAATTTGTTAGAGAAGTGCAATTGACTTGGACAAGAATGGTGGGTAAAAATCCAGAATGGTGACAATCTGTGTGATGTACTTGGAGCTAGAAGAAAGAGGACTTGGCCAGATAGTGTGTGACACTAAGGAAAAGATCTTGGAAGTAATGGAACAAGAAAGCAGATACTAAAAATGTAAAAACTAGTAACATATCCACTAGGGACTGTCAGAAAAGGGTAGATGAAGAACAGCAAATAGGAGAACTTTGGAAAAATTAAAATGCAGAAGTTCTGCCTATGATCAAATTCAGACAAGAAAGGGAAGAGTGAGAAGAGCCTCTTTAACAAATGGTGCTGGGAGAACTGGACAGGGACTTGCAAAAAAATGAAACTAGATCACCAACTTATACCACACACGAGAATAAACTCAACATGGATCAAAGACTTAAATGTAAGCCGTGACACCATAAAAGTTCGAGAGAAAAACATAGGCAAGAAAATATCAGATATCTCACGTAACAATATCTTCACGGATACATCTCCTAAAGCAAGAGAAATAAAGGAAAAAATAAACAAATGGGACTACATCAAACTCAAGAGTTTCTGCTCAGCCAAAGAAAACATCAGCAAGATGAAAAAGAAACCAACCATATGGGAAAACATATTTGTCAATGATATCACAGACAGGGGACTGATCTCCAAAATATATAAAGATCTTATATGACTCAACATCAAGAAAATAAACAACCCAATTAAAAAATGGACAAAGGAACTGAACAAACACTTCTCCAAAGAGGACATACAGAAGGTCCATAGACACATGAAAAATGCTCAATATCATTAGCCATCAGGGAGATGCAAATAAAAACCACAATGAGATACAATTTTACACCAGTCAGAATGGCCATCATCAACAAAACAACAAACAACAAGTGCTGACGAGGATGTGGAGAAATGGGAACCCTTCTGCACTCTTGGTGGGAATGCAGACTGGTGCAGCCACTATGGAAAACAGTATGGAATTACTTCAAAAAACTAAACATGGAACTGCCTTTTGAACAAGCGATTCCACTGCTAAGTCTATATCCGAAAAATCCTAAAACACTAATTCAAAAGAACTTATGCACCCCTATGTTCACAGCAGCCCTGTTTACAATAGCTAAGTGCTGGAAACAGCCTAAGTGCCCATCTGTAGATGAGTGGATCAAAAAACTGTGGTACATTTACACAATGGAATACTGTGAAGCAGAGAGAAAGAAGGAACTCCTGCCATTTGCGACAACATGGATGGAACTAGAGAGAATTATGCTTAGTGAAATAAGCCAGGCAAAGAAAGAAAAATACCATATGATATCACCTAATACAGGAAACTAAAGAACAACACAAACAAATGAACTAAATAGGACAAATAGCAGAATAGTAGTTAATAGGGGGGAGGGGGGAGGGAGAGAAGGGGGATAAGTAAGGGAAGTGTTTAGTCAAGGAACGTGTATAAATGACTCATGGACATGGACAACAGGGAGGGATATGATTGCGGGAGAAGGGGTGGGCTGGGTAGGGGAGAGAAATTGGGGAAAAATGGGACAACTGTAATTGAAAAACCAAAAAAAAAGAAAAATTAAATGTTAGATTGCAAATCTGTGCATTGACCTAACACAATTGTACAGGTCTTAAAAAAAAAAAAAAAAAAGGTGGAATTTTTATACACATATATCACTTCAAAGTATGTGTTAAAGGCAGCTTACTCAAATAAATATTGCACACACATTCAAAACATTAATTCATAACTCACATAAGAAAATAAACTCTAAAAGAGAATTATAAATATAAAATTGAAAATCATAAAAGTACTAAAAATATGGGATAATATGTTTTATAGTTTTAAGAATAGGGATGTCTTTATAAGCATAGCACAAAACCCAGAAACCATAAAAAATGACTCGTAGGTTTCACTACATAAAGTAAACATATAGCAAAAGAAGTGAAGCTGAAAGCCAAAGGCAAAGTGGAAAAATAATTTGCAACATAGAAAACAAAGGGTTAATTTCTATAGTATACAAAACATTCCACAAATAAGGAAGAAAGTATTGGTAAAGGAAAAAAATGACAATTCACAGAAAAAAAGAGAACACAGATCTTATAAATACAAGAAAATATTCTCAGTTTCACTTCTCAATCAAAATATACAAATTAAAGTAGCAATTAGATGTCATGTTTACCATCAGGAGAAGTGAAGATTCAAAAGAATAATAATGCCTAGTGTTGATAGGTCATAGAAAAACAATTACTCTCATATTCTGGTAGTTGTAAATTTAAGTATTATTTGATTTTAGAGAAAAATTCATGATATCTATTATTAGCAAAGATCTGCATTATTAGATATAGTAATATTGTTTCCAGGAATTAATTCTACAGGAGTATTCACAGAGGTACACAAGTGGTTTTACTGCTATTTTCTTTGTAATATTCAAAATGTGGAAATAATGTAAATATTGATCAAGAGGGTTTGAGTATATTTATCATAATAACTTTGCATAGTGATATATAGTGGCAGTAAAAGAAAATGAGATGGCTCTTATATACCAACAGGAAACTTTCTTATGCTAAATGTAATAAAACATTAATAATATATAGGTATCAAGTATTAGTTTTATTAAATACTTTTTACTTATTATTTTTTTTGAGAGAGAGAGAAAAACATAGATTTGTTGTTCCACTTATTTATGTATTCATTGGTTTATTCTTATAGGTGTCCTGACTGGGGATCAAACCTGCAACCTTGGTGTATCGGGACATTGCTCTCACTGAGCTACCTGGACAGGGAAGTTTTATTAAATGCTTTTATTTCTCAACATATAATAGCATCTTATGTTTATAGTACTATTTACCTAGGTCTATACAGATTAAAAAACAAGTATGAAAAGGTCTATAGACCACGCTGACTACGTTATCTCTAAAATGTGGGATTGCAGAATATTTTGACTTGCTAATATTCGTGAATTATTTTAAATTTTCACAAGTATATGTTAGTTTCTAAAGAGAAAAATATGAAAAGTGGAAAAAACACAATGCATAAACTATTTGAAGTTACTGATAAAAACTGCATATTTTAGAATAGGCATATAAGCAATAAAAGTAAGTAAGCACTGAATATAGCTTCTGGTGTAATTTTTGCTGTATTCTGGAGAAATATTGTTACCTATACAAAGAAAGTATTAGATCTCAACATTTTCCCTTTTATTTCTAAGATAACATTAAACTTTTAATTGATGACACTGTTACTTTTATTAAGTTGGAGGCAACCGATGACACTATTATAAAGACGAAAGCAATTTTGACTTAAGGTGATGCTCTTTAAGGCACCCATCACTATGTTTATTTGGAATCCAAAATCCTCTTAAAGGGAATGTGAAAGAGAATGGCTGACAGCTAAATGAATATTAAAGTAAAGCATTTTGGAAAATTTGTTACAAGTAGCTGTAGTGATTCTGAAATCAAATAATATTTCTATAACAAATATGTGGGTTGGCCCATTAATGAACTATCCATTGCTGTTTGCATAACATTTAAGAGTCTCTTAGTCATTTTTCCACATGATGGTATTTATGACAAGAATTTGGCAATATAAAGTAATGGATGTGTCATTGTTTAATTCTCAAATGTCTGTACTACATTACAAGTCACATAGAAGAATTGATATGCAATGTAAAATGCTATATACACAAGCGAAAATTGTTAAAGAGGTAGCTTTGTGAAAAACATCTTTCTATTTCCATTAAGAGTTACCTAGCTGCAGTCACACCAAGGGATAGGTTTCTTGTGGATCCTATACTAACAAAAATTCTGCAAAATGGCAGACAAATCTGACTTTAGGATCTGATGCCATAGACACTTTATGGTTAAGCAAATTTTCTTAACCACAAATTTTCATTTTCTCCACACATAAAATGATAATAATAATGTCTGCTTCTTAGAGTTAAGTAAGAATTGAGGTAATGCCACACCCTTGACACATGGCTAGTACCCCATTTTAATAACATGATTATTATTATTAGAAAAGAAATAAGTTTCAGAGAATAGGAATTTTTTAGCAATGTCAAATGCTGCAAACTATGAAAAAACCATGAGGACTAAAGAACAAAAACTGGATTCGCTAATTTTAAAGTCACTGATGACCTTCAAGAATGCATCATTCCAGGAGTGGTGATAAAAAGTGAAAAGATAATCTGTGATAAAAATAGAAAGAGCTGATGTGGAATATGTAGAATGTTTGACAGTAAGAGGAGGTATACATATAATAACATGACAACTTGAGGGCCAAGCCAAGGATTTTGCCAGCTAGGACATACTGAAGCCAGTGAAGATGGATTTTATGTAAAAATTCCTTGTTGGTTACAAGGACAAATTCAATCGGCTTTTATTAAAATGATGAAGTTAAAGAATGAAGTGCTATTTGTTTATCTAACTTATGTGGAACTTCTTTAGGGCTGTGGTACTGGGCCTCTTTTGTGATTGAAACTCATTGAGAAACTGTTCAAAGTTTATATTTTTCTGTAAGCACATATACACACACAGCAAATTTTGCATATGATTACGAGAAGTCATCAACTTGTTTAATTTATCCACCAAACAATCTTCTCTCTGAGTGGCCCATATACCCCAGATAAAGTTATCTTCTTTTAGGACTTAGAAATAATTTTGACAAATGTGAATTTAGACTTGTGAACATAAATTAAGATTAAAAATTCATTGAGAGATCAAGAAAGTTCCTATGAAATAACAACAAAATGTATTTATTTAAAACATAAACTACCTTTTAAAAACACAAACAGAAAATAAAAATAACTCTTGAAATGATAAGACTGACTCAGAATATTCCATATGATGCAGAAAATGCAACAAAACTGAATTTAATTGAATTCTAATAGTATGTTGAATACTTTCTAAACACTTTTCTAATATTCATAAAATTCATGTGGGATAGATATTATTTCCCTGGGTTAAAAAATGAAGAAACTGAGGTTCAAATGTATCAGGTGACTTACTATCTGGCTGTAAAATTAAGACCATCTGATTCAAAATCCAAAAAAGACACCCTCTTCCCATCTCTAAATAAAAGATAAGAATATTCCAGGCCAATATATACACAACAATATGTATTCGTAGACTCTATATGGGGTTAATAAATACTGTTTTTTCCCCTGTCAAAACACAAAAGAATACTCTAAAGAAAGAGGAGAAACGATTGATGTTAAAGATGTTACAATTATTCTTGCAATTTATTTTTAAAATTTTGTAGTCTTTGCAGGGTTGATCACTATTTGCTTGAAATTCTCCCCATCTCCTGCTCCTATGAAATTACTCTTGCTTAATTTTCCTGTGAACTCTCTGACATATTTTTCCTTAGTCTCCTTTTCCCCCTCTCTCTCTGTCTCTCAAGTATTTCCTGGGATTTTGTCCTCGGCAGCTTTTTCACAGTTCTTGCTCTCTCTGGGTGATCTCACCTACTACATTCATGATTTCAACTACCACCAGATGTCTGTCTTCAATTCAAACTGAGCCCCAGAGCTCCAGATACACATCTCCAACTCTCTACTGCATGTCTACATTGGGATGCTCTCTGAAATAACTCAAAATCAGTACATTCACACTAAAGTCACCTTCCCCACTCAAATCTGCTCCTTCTCCCGTGTGACCCTTCCTAATCAGCGATACCACTATTGAATCATTTGTCCAGACGAGAAATCAAAGAAATCACCTTTTGTTCTTATCACACTTCTTTTCCACCCTCCCACACAGACATCCAATCCATCATGAAGTTCTGTCAACAGTTCTGTATTCTTGTATCTAGGTGCTTTTCTCTCTCCTTCATGCTTCTACTTTAAAAATAAGTCTAAATTGTATTACTTCAGGACTCAAAAGTAATTGGTCTTTTTCTTCCTGTTTTGTTCACTTCTGATTCATTCTCCTTCTTGCAACCAGCCTGTTCCTTGTATTATATAAATCTGATCACATCACTGTCATGCTTAAATTATTTATGGGTCTCTTTTTTCAGAAGAGTCTCCTTACAGCTGCTACAATGTCCTTTGTGTATCTGCAAAGCTTCACCCCTTAACATACCTCTCTTTCTCCTCACACTCAATCTATAGCCAGACTAAGTCTTTCTAAGTGGCTCAGGTGTACTTGCCTCTCCCACGCCTTGGTGCCTTGTCATATGTTGCTTTTTTGGTCAAGCATGCCTTCCTTCTACCCTCTTTTCCAAATTGTTCAACTAGAGCCGTATCACCCAGATCAGATGGCATCTCTCCTAAGAGGCATGGCAAGTTTAATGTTGTTATCCTTTCTGTGTTCATCTTTATCATAGCACTCTGTTTCTCTGTCATAGCACTTAATCTTACTGTACTTGTAATAACTGACTTGTCTACCTTTTCCACTGGACTATCAGCTCCCCAGGGCAGCAACTATTCTTATAAGTTTTTGGATTCTTGTTTCTAGCAGAGTCTTAAATACAGTTGCCCTTAATAAGTATGCTTAATGATTAATGGATATATTCATTATCTAATCTAGTGAATGAATGGATAAATTCATTACGTAATACGAGTTCAGTCCTTTCTATATCACTCAATGTCATATGATTAATGAATAAGTTGCCCAGAAAAGTCTTGTTCTATTTTCTTCAAAATGTTGCAATTAAATTAGAAGAAAAGATTAATGACAACTCTGCTTTTTTTCTTTCTCAATTCAAGTAATATCAATATAGATGTATCTTTCATACCCGATAGCTTACTGCTAAAAGTACTAGCATAGTAGTTAGAAGACCTGGATTTGAACCCTGACTCTGCAGCTTATTAGTCTTACAATTCTGGGCAGGTTAAGTAATGTCTTTGAACCAAAGCTGGCTGCAGTACAAAATAGTGACTTTCTTCTTAAGACTGTCCTACTTCAAGTCTAGTTTGAGGTCATATAACATTATGTATATGAAAAAATTTAAGAACTATACTTTGTCATAAAATGTAAGGTATATTTATCCATCATTTAAAAATTTTGAACAATAAAAAATTCTGTAAATAAGATACATTAATATTTTTCCAATACATAACAGAAAGTAAAAATTTTCCTCTTTGGGAAATTAATACTGCTTGGAAAAATCCAGATTGAAAAAGTTTGAGGAGTTTTTCTAATAGTTTTAGGAAGATGTAATCCTGTGATAATTCTGAAATAGATCAATGCAAATTATAGATCATTCTACCATTTTAGAAAAGAAAAAAACACAGGCATATGATTCATTTTGTCACTGCTCTCACAACAAAAAATAACAGAAAGCAAGAGAGAATATTATAAAACTAAAGAATTATTTTAAATCAACATGGAATCTTGCTATCAATTCAAAATAAGAAAACCTAATGAGAATCACAGTAGAGTTATGACACTAATTTTCCTAAAAATAGCAAAAAGCCGAACAATATTCAATTCTAGTGTAAATCTAACAACAACTTTACAGGTGAAACCATCAGAATTTTATTTTTAGCATGTTAAGATTATTATATCAACCATGTAAACTCTTAGACTGTCTTTTTATAGCTTTGTGTCTCTGAAAGAGAATACATACAATGTTTAAACATTTTTGAATCAATGCCTGAATACTCTATTAGTATCTAGCACCATTATATTCAAGGAGATTTTATTAAGTATGTAAGTGGAAAATCCCACAGAACCTACTGGATACACTGTCACATATTCAATGTATTTAGATTAACTAAACAAGTATATATTACAACCAACCTACTTTTACAAGTAGCAGTCATCTTGGATACTGAGATTTGACAAGTAAACCGACCACAAATAGAACAGATATTTAACTTAAAAAACAAAACTTTTCATCATTACTAGGATATTATACCCAGTCTCCAGTCTATTTGTGATTGTTACAACTTTCCAACTCATCATCTTTTAAACCACTAATTTGACAAATTTTTGACAGAAAAGGAAAAAACACCATTAAAAAACACAATTATTAATCATTTGGTCCTTCCTATTCAAGTTAAAAAATAGAAATACTCCATAAAATTCTTCTAGTACTTCACCAAAGTGATAATACATGAATAGTTAGTCTGCTTTATTATGTATATTCTATTGTTCCCCTGAAATTAAAAAAAATCATTTCAGAAACTGAATATTTGTCATTTATATTGTAAAGGGCTGTCTTATTAAAGGACTGATTCTTTTACAGATTTCTAATGTAACTGAAATAAACTAATGATTTCAACATCGCTAATATTTTTATCTTTTAGAAAATTTGGTGATAAGACTACTTTAGTGTTTAGGTTTTTACTTCTGGTCAAATTTAATATCATCCTCCAAAAATATCTCTATTAATTAACTATTGGAAAAATATAAGAAAACAGTCTGCTTTCAGGTTGTCCAAAATATTTTACAAAGGACATATCCAACAGACCTAACATGTTTGTTTGCAAAGATAGCTACTTTGGGTCAATCATATATTTTATTGAAGAATATTGACCACATTAAATTTATTTTTAAAATATCTATTTTTCTATTCCCCATACTTTGGATAGATCACAACAAAGAAATGTACACCTTTAATTACATTTTGAAATTTTAACACAGGCTATTTATTGCACCTATCTTTTTGTTATTAAAATAGGTCATAATTTTATATTATCTGTATTTCCTATAATTTCAGTTTTACACTGAGCAAAGTGTAAATTTCCAATAATGTGAATAGTTAAAAAAACAATATTTTAATTTAACCTTAGACAAATATTGTTAAAAATAAAATAAAACTATGAACTAAAATTAATTTTTTCTCCCTCAGATACTTAGGAGTTATACCAAAAGTGGTAAATTTGTGTTAATCAAGTTTAGACTTAAGCAGTATATAAACTATAAACACAGAATGTTTAGATGGCCCAAAGTAATATTAGAGTGCTAAATTAATGTGAGGCAGAAGAACCAGCATTAAATTATATCTGTCCAGTAGATGACCAATAATTTTTATCCTTTAACCTGCTTTTTTGTTTTGATTATACATGCCATAAATTAAACATGTCCCTTTTAATGGTCTTTATTCTCAGGCAGACTACATCCTGCAGTTTTACAAGAATCTACTGCAGGAGATCACAATTCAAATAAACCTAGCCAGTTACATATTATATGTTTATATTTAATCCAACATAAAAAATTAAAAAACCCAGTTTGGATCACTGTGAGGAATAATTACCATGTTAATTCCCCAGGATACTATTGGAATAAAGCTTGATATATAATGTTGTCTCATACTTACTGCTTACATTTCACCATTAAATAGACTGGAAAATCAGGCTGTATATGCTCTTGGTCAGTCCATTCAACAAACAGAGGTCACCTGACCCATGCTCTCCGATAATTGATTTTTTCCCAAATTTAGCTTAGGTTTGCCTTACAGACATTCAGCATACGCATTTCACCCCAAAAATTCATTTTCTTCATTAGAAAATGTATTTTGTCCTTCTTTACAACTTATGCATTAAAAAAAAAAGATATCTTAAATATGTATGCAAAATCAATTAATGTGTTTATGGTAAAATATGATATCACTAACATTGTGTTACACTTGAATTCAAAATAAGCATACTTAAAGTTTACTTAGTTTTAATTTTCTCAATCTTAAGTCTGAAAGAATAGCATATTATCTATAGTTTATGCCTTTTATTCATCGTGTGCAGCTTCCTGTAAAGTGTTACTAGTAACACTTCATTTTACATAATATATTAATTATATAAATAGAAAAACACTAATTAAAATTATCCTGAATGAGATTAACAAATGATAAGGAGGAAGAAAGGATTAGTACTTTATGGTTCTTACAGCTGAAAGACAAAATACAAACTCTAGAATATTTAAGTACTTAATTTGTAAAAGCAAAATAAAACTAATATGTCTGACACTTTTAAGAAAATAAAAATTTAATAACAAAATTAATGTTTAACATTACATGTACTTGGATCATGAATTGTTTTTAAAGTTAGTAATTCTTTCTTCACAGAATCTCAGGAAAAACATGAGAACAAATTTTAAATAAACACATAATATTTATGTACAAAGGAGAATGCTTTATACCTAGAACTATTTGATTATTGACATCCCTTTCAAAACAAAACTAGTAACTTATAAAATTTGCAAAAATGAAAATCCACAAACTAGGTCTAATTTATGTGCATTTATGCTTAAAAATAACTCCCTCCTACTATAATGTAATATTGATTTTATCACTAAATACCAACTAATTTTTAAAATTGTGTTCATAATAACTATAGCATTCCTGCAAAATAATACAGATTTGTCACTTAAAAAAATGTCAAATGCTTTGACCTCCTTATGAAATCAAATTCTAAAATAAAATAATGATTAGATGCCAAAAATGAAGAAAATTGATCATATTATTGGTTAGATGAATTAATGGCAAATAAATATAATTTAAAATAAATTAAACAGATATCCTCTAAACATTAAACCCTTTGTTTTCAATTTCACTTATTTGTTCAGTACAAATTTTTGGACCGAGAGAGAGCTTTTAAAATTAAAGTACACTTAACCTGATATAATAAAAATACTCTACAATCAGATTAAACATTTTATTACCCTTGTGAAAAATTTAAAGTAGAAACTATTCCTAAATGTCTTATGTAATCTATAACCATTATTTTAACACATAAATTTTGAGCAGGAGTAAATTAGCATGTAAAGCTGAGGAGATATTTGAAACATGTTTTCCTTCAACAGTGAAAATGCAGTTTAAATGCTATATCGACTGATCATATTTTAAAGTTTTCAATTAATCCACAGTTGATTATAATTTTATTACATTAAATTATACAGTATTTAAGTGTGGGAACACTGTTCACTGTTTCATTTAGCATTAGGTGAGGTCACCCATTAAAGTTTCAATGTGTTTTGTGAATTCATCTGGATTGGAGACCAATATGATTTGGCACCAAGGTAAGGATTCATGGAGTTAAATCCACAGGATGTATGCATTACGTGATAGTAAGAGACATTTACAACCTAGAATATAAGAGCAGGGCAGCCTCGAGTGACATCACCAGATCATCTGCAGCATCAGCCAACCGATGAGAATATATATCCTCCACATCACTGCTTCCCTTTCTTTTTCACTGTTAGCAAACCTTCCATTGCTTTCATCAGTGTAAGAGAGCATGTGTCTACCTTAACAGCAAGACATATGCTTACTCATGTGAAAAACAAATAAGAAAAACCAGAAGGACAGAATAAAAACTAGACTGAGTACAATTTTCACTGACTTGACATTCAGGAGTTAGGAATAACACTGAAATGTTAAAGAAGAAATTAACTTGAATTATCCAGACAAGAAATTAGAAAAAGAAAAAAAAGAAGACAAAGAAGGAAGGGGAAAGAAAAGAAAAAAGGAAAGAACGAGAAAGAAAGAGAGAAAGAAAGAAAGAACGAAAGAAAGAAGGAAAAAGAAAGAAAGAGAAAAAAGAAGAAAGGATGGAAGGAAGAAAATAAAACAATATCTCAGGACTAAATCTTGATTTTAACTCTGATTTGTCCTGGAACCAGCCATATGTGGGAAGCCTGAATTCCTCTAAAAAAATTAAATAATAATAATAAAGAGGAAATGCACTCTGTTGTTTCATTTTAATTACCTTCTAATTTATCCATAATTTATGTTTTACTTACAAGCATTTGTTACAGCAAAACTGTTGGCTGTCTCAATGTTGTCCACATGAGGTACCAAATTAAAAGGCGCTTCCGACGCATTGGGGCTGGTGTTATGAAGAAAAATTGCTAATCGAAAAGCAGTATATTCCTGATCTGTGTTTCGGATGAAGAGACCACCTATTAAAAACAACAGGAGAAGCACATTCAATGTTTCCTCTTGTAAATGTTATTGCCACCCAAGCACTGCCATTCCCCAGCACATACAATTAAGGACCTATCTCTGTCACATCCTGGGAGACTGGCCTTTGTCCCTAAGGTGCATGCTTAGTATTTTAGTCTTTAGGAAAGCTCAGCTTTTTCCTGTACCAATTTGTCATGATCACAATGACCTCTGAGACCATTTAGTGTGCTTTCCTTTTTCTCTCTCACCCTCCCCATGATTCCCAGCACACTGCTACATCAGCCAGCTCAGGGCATTTCTCTGGAAGATGCATGCAGATGAACAGAAAAGAGGATTTGCATTAAAATACATAAATGAAAGGATGTGGTGTCATGGAGGGAACAGGAAAATCAGAAAGGAGACATGAACTTTGTTTTTCTGCAGCTGGTGGACTCAGCCTACTTAGCTCCGTTTTGTGCACGGTCCACGAGAAATGATGCAGTGTTGAGGCTGGGTTTAGCTGGAAGGAATTCAATAGCTGCGTCCCATTAAGACAAGAGAGGATAATAGCAAGAAAGCCAAAGATGGATAGTTCTCCAGAAACAGAGTCAAGATGCAGGAATATGGGCAAAAGATACAAGAGGAGAACAAAATAAAATGAGAGAAGATTCCGGGGAAGGGGGTCTAACTTTGGTTAGGTTAACCGCTAGCAAGCAAATGCAGAGTGCTGGTGGAAACGCTTTTCTTTTCCTTTTCCCAAACTGTGTCTTTCTATAATAGAGAGAAAGATGCTGTGTCTAGCACGGGAAGAAGTGTATTTTTAAAAACAAACTCGACATCCCTTCATGCTCTAGAGAAATGGCTGAAAACAAATATCACATAAAATGTAATCATACCCCATGACGGTTTTTTCAAACTTATTTCAATCTCACTTAAGCGACTTGAACCGAAGGTGGAAATGGAGAGTACGGGCTGACAGGATGGAAGGTGGGCAGTTCTGTTTATACTCCAGGTGAACATGAACCAGAGGCAGTCTTTCTTTCTTTTTTTTTTTTTGTAAAGGGGAGAAAAGAGAAGAGCAGAGGGGATGGGAGTCGCTGAAGGTTTCCCTGAATTGTTTATCAGCAACTCATTTAACTCACTTTTGGATATCTGCTACAGCCACCCCACAACCCCACATGCACATCCCATCGGGGCTGAGCTTACCTATTTGCACGCTGCTTGGAAAGGCTCCCATGGCGAGTCCCCAAAATCCAGAAAATAACAAGACAATCTGTCTGCAAATAATCCTCATCTTCTTTTCTCCTCTCCTTGGCGCGCGCTCTTTCTCTCGCACTCTTCCTAAAGGCTGTTCAGAGAGGCATTGAAGACGATGGCGCTAAAATTAAAAACAATAACAAAAAAAAAAAAAAAAAGAAGAAAGAAAAGAAAAAGGAGAGAGGTTTCAGTGGTTTCTAATTCAGACTCTTTCGCTTTAGCAATCCATCGCGAGCTGCCAGAATTTTCCCGCAGTCTCCATAGCCCTGGGAGAGGTTTGCTGTCCGGCTGCAAATGTTGCACATGCAAAAGATGGTGGTGGAGCGTCTAGTGGCTGCTTGCAGGGATGAGACATGCGCTCTCCTTTGCCTCTCTCGCACTCGCGATCGCCCCTCGTTTTCTCACATACACACGGACGCTAGCCCCGCGGCCGGTGCATGCGCTCCCCGACTCGCACAACCTCGAGTCCCCACCAAGTCTGCAGCAGCCCTGAGCATTGCTGTGCTCCTCGCGTCCCCTCCCGGAGTGCGCGGCACTCCCTCCGCCCGCCCCTCGCCCACCGCTCGGCGGGCTCCTCAACTGGGTGCTCACCGGGGCGCCCTATTCTCCTAACGCCCCTGAGCCATTCTGGAAACGGTTTTTTCAGTCTCCTTACCAGTCACTGGCTCCTTCCTCTCTTCTTCTCCTGTCCGAAGAGGGGCCTACTCTGTGGATGAACACCCCTAGTGCTCCTCTCTTTGCTTTCCCGGTGCCTCTGCTTCTTGGCTGCACTTGACAGGACACTGGCCCGGGGGCCAGAGCTGCAGCCCGTCTCAGGGGCGCAGGGAGTTCGTGCCTCCCAGGCCCCCGGCCCCCTGCCGCATTCTCTCAGGCATGCGGGGAGGACCGGCTGCCTCCCTCCCTTACAGCCCTCGCTTTTCTCTCAGCCTCGCCCTCTTCTGCCACTGGGCTGCGCGCGGGGGACTCAGGTCCTCGCTGCAGCAGATTTCTTCTCATCAGCAAACAGCCTGAGAATCTGGACAGCCCGAGACAGGAACGGATGAGGTGAAGGGGCTCAGGAAGGGAGAGGAGGAGAAAAGGCGGTAAAGGGAAGCCTGGGCAGGTCTAAGAGGCTGGGACCCAGAAGGAAAGAATTGGAGGTAAGGCTAAAGAAGAGACCCAGAGAAGTTGAAGCATCTTAGGGAAGAGAGGAAGGAAGAAAAAATGAATTGAAATAGCGAAGTTTAGGGTAATAAACAGAGTGTGAAAGAAGAGCCCAAGAAATGAAAACTGAGGTCCTGTAACATGCTCTTTGAAAGACATGAAGCACAGGTAGAAATAAGAAGTGTGACGTGTCAAGTAGGAAAAGTAATTGAAGACTCCTTTCTTTCCTGTCTCCATTCAAGACAGTTTTTCTCTGTATCTGTGGCCCACTTCAGATGTCCGGGGAGATTCAGTTCAGGGGAGGCTAATGCTTTGAGACAGTCGGCACAGAGTCTGATAGAAAAACAGGGTATTTTTTAAGCACACATCTTTTGCTAGCTGGGCCTCTGGAATACTCTATGCTTCTCCCAGAAGACTTAAGCACCACATTTATGTCAATGTCAATTGTTCTGACTGGGTAGAATAATATTAATTATGCTAGAAAATTTTGGAACTATGATGTTACATCCTTTCCAGGGTCACCTTTAACACCTTATTTCACCTGACTGCATTGGATGGAGTCTGAAAGCAGAGTGACACGATCACGATTGTGGTAGCAATGATTGACAGGTTTCTATACCTCTCTACAGTTTAGGATCTCTTGATTTAGACAGTAGCTACAATTACTTAATTTTATTAAACTGTGAGAGAAAAGGTGTTTTAAATCTTTGCAGTTCTTTGGGTGTCATTGGTTGCATCAAGTTATTTTAGAATAGAATGTTGGGTTGCATCAGTTCAACACAAGCTTCTGAGAAATCGTTAGAGGGAGAAGACAGCTAATGCTTATGTTTATTTGATGTAACATTTTGGAAAGGTGGAGAATGGATCAATTAATGTGGAAGTCTTACATGCGCCTGACCTGGTAAAAACTTTTTTTTTTAAACATGTACTATTTTTACTCCTTCAAGCCTTTTAAAAAATTAGATATCACCTGCATTTGTAGCTGCAGATGATATTTAATATTCCCTATTAAAACTTAAGAATGTTTTCCTTCAGTGTTTTTCCAAGTTCTGAATTTTGCTCTTAAAATCACATCTTTTTTGTTGTTGTTTATCCACTTTTCTGTTACATTTCCCTACAGATCCTTATGGCAAAAAAACCAAAAAACACAAACCTAATTGTGAGTAATTGGATTACACAAATCATACATTTGTCATTTTAGCTTGTAAGAGTTTAGTCTTGCAAGTCAAGTGGGACTTGAAATTTTTTCTTTTTGCCTTTCTTGTCAGTGTGAAACCAAGGCTGTAAATTCATTCTATTGCTCTTCTAAGATAATGAAATAAGCCACATAAAACTCAAGTTGAATTTAAGTTAAATTAAAATTTCAAAACCCACCAAATCATTAAACTTATCACTTAGTTGGGCAACTAGAGAAGTTCTCCAAATTGAAAGATTTGAGCTTTCATATGGTGTAATGTCACCATCAATAAAAATGCAGGACAAGTTTTATTTTTCATCTAATTGCCATGATGACACCTCAGCTAATATAAATACAAATGGCACACCTGTATTTTTCCAAGACAGTAATCTAGTTTTTTGAATTTCTATTCTTCCATTTAATTAAATCCTCCATTTTACTTTAAAAATCTCTTACCTTTCTCTGAATATCTCTATCTTCATCTCTGTAGAAATCTCCTCATGTCATACCTGTCTTTTATATACCTCAAAAAGGACAGAGTTTTGGAGTTGGTGTAGCAAGGAAGGCAATTGGAGGCTGGGGGCAAATTGTATGCAGTCATAAATAGCAGAGATAATAATCAATAATTCTAAAGACAAAATAGTGAAGAATAAAACTGTGGCTAGTAGTGGTAGAGCCAACACCTGAACTTCTAATCCTGAGTGTATGGTCTTCTGAACCATTTTATAAATATGACTTTTGATGTACCCCCTTTATCGTGAAGTGTGAATTTGCATATAGAAAACAATCCCCGAGCCTCTCCTTGGACCATTTGTAAAGACAGAGGTAAAAGATCTTGCTACATCAATGTAAAAATTCAAAGAATTATTACTTGCTGAGGAAACCAAAGACATGTATATATGATTTATAGCTTTTGTGCTATTCTAAGTAAATAGTTTCATGATTTTCTGAACTGCAAATTTCTAATATATTAAATGAAGTTGTCATACCAGAAGATTTCTAAGATTCCTTAGAACTCCCCAAACCTCTGATCCTGTAAAGTCAATTCAGCCAGCATTTGGCAGTTTTGCTATGGGGAAGGCTTAGATGCTATGGGGATTTCTTAAGGAATATGCCACAACGTTGTACTCAAAATTCTCGCATAGCAGAATATGATCACATAGAGTCAGTGAATCACTGTAGAAGGCTTTGTCTAGATTTTTCAGTGAGAAGAGATGATAGATGAGAGAGAGAGAGAGAGAGAAAGCTTTCTAGGTAGAAAAATGGTGCCCAAAGGCCTGAAGGTGTAAAGTACATGTGGCTGATGTGTTCTAGGGTGCAAAGTTGAGTATGTAGAGGCTAATAAGAACAGAAAGTGAGGTTGGACAATTTATGAAACAAATTGAATGAAGTTCTTAAGATATTGAACCTAGTTTTGTGGGGAACTATCTGATTTTATATATATATATATATATATATGGAGAGAGAGAGACAGAGAGACAGACAGAGAGACAGAGAGACACACGCACACACATACACAGAGACAGAGAGAGAGAGTCAGGCTAATAGTACAATCAGGCATGACACTTTTTTAAAAGGGAACATTTTTTGTTAGTGGGAGGTGAGGGAATGAACTGGTGATGTAGACCAGGAAAGGCAGGATCCAAGACTAATTTACAGACTGACCTTTCAGAAAAGCAGGTGATATGGGACTGGACTAGAGTAGGACATAAAAAAGAAACAGGATGAGGGAGACAGAAAAGTCATTGCTGAGACAAAATTGACAGGGCACATTCAACAGTTGATTGGGGGTCATAGGGATTGTGGCCATATTTAGGGTCCACAGTTTCTCCACATTTGAAACCTGAATTTTCTGAATAGAAGCTGCAGTGATCAGAAGGTTGGTGACATTTTCAACTAGGAAAAAGAACTTAGTAAGAAGAGCAAGTTTGCTAAAGAATACTTGTTTTTTTAAAAAATTAAATTATACACAGATAGTTTCATACTGACCACCTATCATATGTGTTTACTGTCTCAGTGCTTGAGATATAAAGGTGAACAAAGCAAATCCCTGTTATTATTAGAAGATCCTTAATGTTTATGAACCTTCATTAATGTGCCAAGAATTATGCTAAGGCCTTACATATATCACTTGATCTACAAAAAAATTTAGATGTTATTATGTTGATTAGAAAATGCACCTAAAGGTTAAAATTTTTACTCAAGATTTTATTAGTAAATGTTAAAGTTAATAGCTAGGGATAAAACTCAGGTCAGTCTGATTTCAGAGAGTAGTCTGTCTTTATTAACATCTGCTGAGTTAATGAGTTAAGGTGCAATGAGGAGTCTCAAACTGAAAAGTAAACCGGAAGAATCCACAATATTTACAAAAGTAGTGCAGTCTACTCAAAAGTCCTCAAGTTTTTAGAATAATAACAACTGGGTTCAGATTATACAGGCCCTTGACTTCTTGGCTGTTATACCCTGCATATGTTACTTAACTTTTTGTTCTGATAGAATATATATGTAAAATTTCAGCACAGCTCTAGCACATTATTGACAATTCTTTTTAACAGAGTAGCCTAAAAAATATGATCAAGGCTCCAATAGAGGGAGGTGCAGAATGCCATATGAGCAAAATAAAAAGTTTAATTCTGATTTTGAGGGAATTCAGGAAGAACTCACAAAGACAAAACTGAACCAAATTTATATGGATGTATAACCATAATAAGGAAGAGAAAAATATGTGTATGAGAGGGTATATGTCTTTTGAAGCTTCTTAAAGTTTGGTAAAACTGGAGTTAAAGTTATATGGGGAAGTGCTGGAGGTGAGGCTAGAAAGGAAAGCAAGATAGTTATAAACTCTCTCACTCAAAAGTTTTATCTTCATCTAACAGAAATTGGAGGAACAACAAAAATCTAAAAGCAAAAGGATGAAATGATGAGATTTTCATTTTAGAGTCAAGATTTTGGCATAAGTGTGGTAAATGATATACAATGAGGTTGGACACGGAAAAAAATTTGGAAGCTGAAGAAATAGTCTAGGTTAAAAATGGCTGTGAATAAAATAAAAATAGAAGTTATTTTATCTTAAAATCATGCTTGTGGGTTTCTACCCTAACTATACACTAGAAGGATTATAAAAGTTGCATGCACAAAGCTTTATGACAGTAAAGTTTATTATAGTAAAAATACAAAAAACTCAAATGTCCGTCAAGAGGAGGCTATCTTACTAAGCAATGGTGTCTCTATACAGTGGGGTGCTATGTAGTTATTCAAGGAAAAAAGAGCACCTCTGTATACATTACACGGCGACCTCAAGGATACATTATGTGAGAAAAAGACAAGGTAGAGACAAGTGTGTGGCACACTAGCATTTATCTAAAAGGAGGAGTATTTCTTCAGGGAACAGAAAATCAGAGTGGAAAAAAGAAGCAACTATATGTTCCGTAGCTATTCAGAGTTGCATTATTTATTTAAAAAAATAAAATGTGGCTTAGTCTTCCAAGTGGGATAGCTCCTAAAGGCAGAGGTAATCACAAAAAAACAAACAAACAAACAAAAAAAACTTACACTGACTTCACTATTCATATTGTTGATACTAGTATTAATATTGCTACTCTGAAATTGTTAGGTATATATTGTTGTGTAAAGCAAGTGAATTATTAAGCTGGTTTTGCTGGAAAAAGCATTAGAGGAAGGAGATACACTTAAGATTTAAAAAAATAACTAAAAAGCCTGATAATTCTGAATTCGAATCAGAAGTTTTAGTATATTTAATATATTCCATAAAATATGTATTTCTTAGTTCTATACATTAAGACTTAGAAAAAATAAATAATTTATTTAAAATAAGCACTGCATATACACAGTTTATAGTATCTAATAGCATTTTCTATGGAAAGACATTAGAGTTCCTTGGAAAATAACTCCAAGTCAAGGGAAGGAATTGTACAAGGTGCCCCTGGAAAATTTTTGGTAATAACAGAAAGGAAGAAAGCTATTGTAAATACTAAGATTATGTCAAAAGTTTTCAGGACCCAACTGGAAGATTGGCTGCAGATGGGAAACTTTAGATATCAAAAGTAATAATGCATGTAATATATTATAACACATCCCTATTAAATCCATGACATCAAAATAATAATTTTGAAAAGACACATGGAAGACTCATTGGTTTCCTTTGTATGCTCAGAAACCAAATCATAGTTTTTAAAAAGTAAAATTAATTTTAGAGTAATTTTCGATTTGCAGAATATTTTCAAAGATACTACAGAGTGTTTCCATACACACACACTTAGTTTCAGTTTTCCTTACTGTTACCATCTTACATTACTGTGACGCATTTGTCAAAACTAAGAAACCAACACTAGCATGTTACTATCAACTTAACCCTAGACTTTATTAGAATTTTACCAGGTTTTCCAAATGCATATTTTTCTGTCCCAGGGTCCAAACCAAGATACTTCCTTGCATTTAGCTGTCATATCTTCTTGGTCTGTTCTATCTTGCAACAGGTTCGTCATCTGTTTTTAATGACCTTGGCAATTTGATGAATATTGGTCAGGTACTTTGCAGAATGTCTCACAATTTCAATTAGCTGGATGCTTTTTTCATGATTAGACTGAGGTTATGAAGTTTTGGTAAGAATATCATAAAAGTTAAGTATCATTAACACATAATTCCAAAGGGAATCCATGCTATTTCCATTGACATCAGTCATGATGATATCCATCTATTGGTTAAGATGTGTTTATGGAGTTTCTCTATTATCTTCCTTGGAAATGAGTCATGAAGTATGCATCATCTTGTATATTTTCTGTCCTAGCCTTAGTGTGATACTTAAAGACATCTTGTTTCCTTTTACTGGAGAGTGTTATTTAAAAATCAAAATCTGGACAATGTGTTTGTTCATCTTTACTGGGTTGTTATTACTTCCAGGTTCTCACGTAGGATGAAGATAGTATACTAACCCATGTACATGTACATGTCTGTGTTGTTTCTCTATATTTGTATTCATCTAAACATGAGTTCATACTGATAACTGCAACTCAAATTCTGCACTACAAAATTAATTCTAGCCTCTCTTCTTACTTATCTTTTTATATATCAACATCATTTATATATTAACATCATTGTTAAATCTATGCCATCATAATGATGATTTTAAAAATATAGATAGAAGTCCCATTGCTCTCCTTTATATAATAAGTACAACTTAAATTTCTCTCCAACAGTGGGAAACCTGGTTCTCCCACAATCAAGTAAAATACATTTACTTATGATATCAATATTGTTTTCCAAAAAACAATTGAAATTTTTATACCATATTTTTGTTTTCAGTGATTACTGAAAACTCATGTCTATTGTTAATTAACTGCATACCTGGAAAACACTGATTTCCATAGATATTAATATAAACATTACTTATGGCATTTATCCTATAAGAGGCTAGTGCATTATCCTGAATAATACCAACAATTTAATAAATTTTTTTATGTATTTATTAGTTAAATCATTTCTTGGCAGGGCCTATTTTTTTTCAATGTGTATATATTTTTCTCCAGTTGAACTGATACTTTTTTTTATTTTCATCTATTTAGCTGCACTCTCCAGCAGTAGGAAAAATATCTTAGTGCCTTGTGGAGTGTATTGCTTTACCTTTTTAATCTGCCAACCTTGCTTGAAATCAGCACACTAATCTTGCCCTATGGCAATTGCTTGATTAATCTTTTGTCATCTATCTACCCCACATGGTCCCTTCGTGAAACTGATTGACATTGTGCGTGACTTTAATGCTGATAATTTCTCTCTTCCAGGATCACAGATTTCTCATTACACCAAAAAGATTACTTTCCTTGTTTTATGTTCTTCATTCCTCTCTGGGGTCATTGTAATTGAAAGGAGTTACCAGGTAGGACTTGGCAGTCTTTCCCTCATTCACTCATTCATTCACCATGTATTCATAGAACATTTACTAGGGATCATGATATCACATGAGAATAAAAAACTGTTTTATTTATTATGGCCTTCGTTCCTTACATTTAAATGAGCCCAAACACAGACGCATGTACATAAACACACATATACAAGTGATTACAAAAATATGTTGCAAATCTTGCATTAGTGGTAGAAACAATCTTCAAGGAAGGGATCATTGATCTACCCCTACCCTAGTGCTAGCTCCTCATCTTGATATCTATTTCAGCATAGGAATGGCCACATAAAGCATGATGGGAAATATTTGAACTTCATTATAAAACACTGGACAGAAAGAAGAGGTAGATATGCATTAGGAGCAATGAGTAGTAGCACAGAGACAGGAACCTTGATGCAAATTAGTAGCCAGTAAAGCTCAGAAGTTCGAATAAAACTGAACTCTGAAGAGCCTGTTGCATTTAAACATTAAATAAACATTTGGTAAATAAATTAGCATGTGACACAAAAACAGGGTTTTGAGCTCTACTTTTCTCCTTTACCTTATTTATTAACAAATACTATTGTATTTCTCCTAATAATGAAGTCACAATCAATTTTACTTAACTTCATTCATGTTTAGGTAGTTGCTGAAAAATTGATGAAATTACTTGGATAATCAAACCATTTGAAAATGATATTTCAGGTTGTAAAAGGTGGATGTTAAACTGAGCTTTATAGTTTAAACATCTATATTAAACACATTCACAAAATATATATTTAATGTTTTAAAATTTAACTTGACTTTGTACAGTTTAATAGTGATAATTATAATTGTCCTCTATTAAGCTACTATGATATAAATGTGATTTTTATTTCTTAAAACAATCCTTCAATTCAGGTCATACCAGCCTTGTTTTAAAGATGAGAAAACAAAGCTTAGAGGAGTGAAATAAACAGCCCAATGTCACACAGCTAATGATGGTGCAGCAGGATTCAAAGCAACATCATTCTGGCTTAAAACCTATGCTCTTCTGACTATTCTATTAATTTCTTTTTATTGATTTGCACCTGTTATCTTTGCCTTGGCTTTGACTTAAGCTGGAGTTTATATACCATTAATGAAAGAAATATTAAGTACATTTGTGTATTTGTAGAAATGTTAGTATTGGCTGAGTACTTTAACACAAATGCCATGGTAGCAAAGTTAGATTGATATAATTTATTTCTTGCATTTAACAAGTAGATATATTTGCTTGGTTAAGAAGGAGAAAATCTAAAGAAAGGGAAATACAGGTAGACACTCTCTTTATATAACAATCTGATACTTAAAACAACTCAATGATTGATACTAGAGTTACCCTCTTCCCTATCATTAATCATATATATCCCAGCTTTTTGCGTTTAAGTTCTAAACTGGATGTCCTCTCTCCTGTTTTCTGATTTTTTTTTCCTTCCTTTTTTTAGCACCTAAGAGGATTAAGTTGTGTGTATTTAATCATACCCTATCCAACTGCATTCCCTTAAAAATATCCTTGTCTGTGACAATATATTTTGGATAGCATTTTAAACAAAAATAACATGTAGCCATAATGACTTCATTTTCAAGGTGACTCTGGTCACAAATATGTCTGCTTTCTTGTGCAATGTGTGTGTGCCAATCAAGCACACCACTTAGTTCAATGAAGAGATTATAGATATAGTTTTATGAAAGTGCTTTATCACTACCATCTCCAGACATACTGGTGAAATTGACTATTTAAATATATTTATTTTAATGTAGAAGAATACAAAATTTGTGTTAGTAGGAAAGTATATATAATTATATTACATATAATATAATTTTGCATATAAAATTAGATGGATTTCAATGAAAGTATTATTTGTGGTTATTTGTGGAATGTGGGATAATATATAATTTTCATACTTTTATGTACTTCTAAACTTTAAAAAAATGGTCTGTATGGCTTTTTAAAATAGGCATTAAAACATCATTTTCAAATTTTAGGGGAAAAAAATCTTTGCCTTATTTGAATGTTTCCAAAAAAACATCATTCAAATTAGAGTTCGCTGTTATGTGGTAGTGATAGTACTGGTTTTTGTGACCTTTGAATCTTTACAATAATCAATAAATACAGATTTTTAAATGGTAAATTTTAAATTGATGCACATTAATAGTATATCAAATTTGTTACACTTTCATGTCTTTTTTACTAAAAAATGGTTTAATAATATCAACTGTTCCTTTATTGACTATCTGAAACAGTGGAGTAGAGCTACAAATAAAATTCAAAACTAGATTTCTTATAGGGATTTTATTGGTAGAGATATGTACTATACAAAAGTAAAATACTTGATTGTTCTGTACAATGCAAAATTTTACTTGAGTTTTTCATAAAGCCACAAATAAGTGAAGATGAAGTATCTTCTAAGAAAATAAAAACTATGCATATAATATATAAAGTTACTTCACACCCTATGTAAAGATTAATAGATTAATGGAGAAACTCAAGTTTGCTTTGTAATTGGAAGAAATAAAATGTACAAAATTAAACCAAAACACTTCTAAAACAAACATAAAAGTATGCAGAATATGTTAGTTGGAGTAGAATCCATATCAAATAAGTGAAATCCTTGGTAAGATACTGAAGAAACACATCAAATGGGTAGAAAAATTTGAAGATCAGATAGGCTATAAAAATGAGTTCAAGAGTGGTTGAATGTTTTCTAATGGTAGACTTTATGTCTTTTCTTAAGTTGTTTATTCTATGTGCAGAGAGTAAGCTAGAAGTGAGATAGACTATAGGCAAAGAAGCCACAATTATCCCATGTACACCTCTATCTTATGGAAGACTTTTAATATTGCATAGAGATGATTGTGGTATGCAAATTTTTATTCACCCTTCTTAGTAAAATAAAAGTGAGCATACACTCCAATATATATTTAGTAGAATTTATTAATTGTTTACTCTTATCACCCCAACATATTAATGTATTTGGGCATTAAACTATATAGATATGGAAATTAAAATGTAAGACATAAAGAATATTTCAAGTGTATTTTATTTTGATCAGCTAAATATTTAGACTTTTCCTAAAATACTTTTTTATAGTCTGTTAATAAAATATAATAACATTGTGTGCTCTATCATTTTATTTTTTAATTGATTTATATTTTGGTGAGAACAGTTTGATCAATTGTTCTTTATTAGTCTTGAAATCTTGCTTTAGTACTTTATGGTTCAGGTGTTTAAGATCTGGTCATACTTTTGGCTTGCTTTGGTACTGGTTTTAATAGCCATCAAAGTTTAAAATATATCATAAAAACCTATAGGTCAAAATGGAATACTGGATAGACAAATGTTGTGATTATCCAATCACCACATTCACTTTTTGATCCAAATTCACTAATCATTAAAAGTTTATGTCTTGAAACCTTTTATTAAATTATATTCTAACAAAAATTTTATTTTATAATAGCTTTAATATATATGGAGACTGTTTATTTGAATATTATATTCCTGCATTTTTCCAAATGTGTAAATTTGATTAATAGGAAACCCAGGCACATTTCAGGAATCCATATGATCATGGAAACACTCTAAAGCATTAATTTTCAAAATGATATTTCTATAATGTAGTTGGTTTTTCAAAAAGCAGTTTCTTTCTCAAGGGCTAAAATGTCATCCATACTTTAAAGGTACAAACTGATTGTGTCTAAATACTTACTACAAAATATATTTTAAAATCTGCTATGTAATATTCTATGACAATTTACCTAACAGCTCAGCACATTTTGAGCACTGCCTTAAAAAAATCTTTTGCACCTCTTTTAACTAAGTTGCTCTAAATAAATAACAAGCCTCCCTGTTGTACTAAAGATTTGTATAGGCAGTATATTTTTCCCATTACAAAGAACTGCAAATATTCTACTTAAAGAACTTGTTTTTATAAAATTGACCACCTTCAAAGACTCGTGCAGCATGTAAGATACTCAAGAATGCTGAGATCAAAACAGTGATTCTAGGCATCACTATCAATCTTTTGAGCTATAAATCTCACTATTTTTCTAAACAAACAAACAAACAAACAAACAAGCACACAGTCTGAATGGACAAATGGCAAGCTAGCATAAGGACTGTGTTTTCACACTCTAATATAAGTCCATATCATAAACCTCCATAAACTGTATTTTTCTCATTTTTAGATATTGAAGTGGCAGAGAGAAACACACAAATTTCAGAGATAATATTGGTAAAACTTTAATACAGGCTGGCTGAGGGAGTAGAAATTAAAGATCAAGAGAAAAAAAGATGTCTGCTGTATTGAGTGAATACATTTATGACTATGTGTTGCAATGTAAGAATTATAAAATGAAAAATTTGTGACTTGCTGATTACCTTGAAGGATGCATAATGGAGATGTTCACTTGGAAATAGAACACTGAATAATGAACCTGAAGCTCAACTGAGAGATCTGGATCAGACATGGAAATTGAGTAGAAACCCCTCTAACTATAAAACACATCATAGAAGGGACAAGGAAACTCAAGAAGAGGGTGTATGAAAGTAAGAGAAGAGGACCGAGGACTTAGTTTGGAGAGACAGATAGGGCAAGGAAAAAAAGCACATGGAAGGTAAAAACAGGTCAGATTACGAGGACAGCCAGGAGAAACTAGTGTCATGGATTTCAAGTGAAAAAAGAATAATAACTGTGCTACATGCTACAGAGATAAAACAATTTTGCAGTCTGAAAATTGTTCATTAGAAGTGAAAAACTATTAATAAATTTTCAAAAGAAGTTTCAGCTTGTCAGTGCATGACAGAAAACAGTCTTGGTGAGTTGAAGGGAAATAAAAAAACTAGGGTATGAAAATCAGTGGAAATGGACAAAGTAATGTCTGCTTCTATGTTTTTCAGTACATTATTTTTTAAAAATCTAAAGTAGGCTTTTTTTTCTTCTGTATTTGTCTTTTCCCTTAACTTTTATCCCCTAATTCTTACTCTTTTCCTGATTTCCCAGCTAAATGCACTTGCTCAGTTGTCTGCATCTCTATAGCACCCAGGTACTTCTAGCTCCACACTTTTTTTGTAGACATTTCAATTTATGTTCACAGAACTTTTGAAAGGTGAAGACCCTTCACTGCTAGTGGTACACCTGTGATTGATTGTCATTGAAACAGGCCTTCCCACCTTTTGAAGGTGTCTGTAGTGGAATTGGTGAAAGACTAATAAACTCTTCAATAAATAAAATAATTATAAAAATAATTAACTACAGAGTAATAAAGAAAATAGTAATGAATTATGTCAAACTTCAAAATAATGCTTTCTCCTTTAAAAAGAAACTTGAGCTCTTGTGAACATTTTTTTTAAATTAGGTTTTATGCATTGAATGGCTAGATGCCATTTTCACAACTTTGAGTTGTGATCTCTTTACATGTTTATTAGTTCTCATCTTTGAGAAACTTTGTTTAGAGGTTGGTGATTTAAAAAACGAGTTATTTAACAATAATTTAACACTTTTCCCAAGTTGAAGTTATTAAATAATTTGTCTTTTTAATTAACTTTATATTGAACTTCCTTGTAACTGTGGGTATGGATTTTAGATATAATCAAAGTTTTTCATGTTAAGTACTTCAAATAGTGACCCTTGATTTACAGAATGCCCATGCATTGTTGGAGAAGCCACTCCACAGACAAGTGCAAGACACATTAACTGCAAAGGGACAAAAGTATTCAGTATATGGAATCTCAAAATTTGGAAGTGGCCACCTGAAAATCACCTGCCAGGAGTCACATGCAACTTCCCTGATCTCTGGCCCCAACTTGGTAGCACCTTGGGCTGAGGGACAAGTTACATGGGCATTGGGAAGAGGAATTCTTTGAGAAATTCTACAGGTCCCTTCTGTAGTGAATAGCATGTGCTGCTAAGGCAGACAGCCATGTGGCAGGACAACTTTGAGGTTGTCTTCAATACCTTGTAGCTGAGCAGTGAGTACTCATTATCTTTAATAGGTTCACAGCCTACATGATAGTATAATTTTATTCTATTTAATCCCAGTCTTCCTCAGAGAAGTCAGGGACCAGTCTATTTTAATCTGGAGTTTCTGGAAGTTTCTAAGCTCTACTTGTCCATCTCCAGGACTGAATTCAGTATCTTAGGACATACCTATGTCTTCCACAGAACAACATTGAGCTGTTGGGAAACTACTCTGCCCTACAGGACATAGAAAAATATCTTATTCATAGAAGAAGGGAAGGAAAGGGATGGAAAGCAAAGGAATAATTCAGGAGCTATCTTGGTAGTTAGCTGTCCAATACAGAATTTGGGAGCGTCTCCATAAAGACTATGACCTAAAGAAGAAAGAGTAATAGCCATTGTCATACAGAGCTGAAAGGTACAAAAGTTTGTATCAGTACTGTCAGTACTGAATACCTACAACATCAAGATGCTGTGTTTTAGAGCCCTGGGTGTGGTGGCTCAGTGGATTGAGCATTGGCCTGTGAGCCAAGTGTTGCTCCTACGATTCCCAGTCAGGGCACATGACTAGGTTGCATGTCAGGTCCCAAGTTGGGGGTGTGAGTGAGAGGCAACCACACAAGTGATGTTTCTCTCCCTCTCTTTCTCCTTTACCCTCTCTCTAAAAAGAAATATAAACAAACAAACAAATAAATAAATAATAAAAAATAAAGATGCTGTGTTTTAGGGAGAATTCCAAAATGTATAAAAAGGCTCTGCTGAGAGACATACATGTCTTGTGCAACTGTGGTATAAGATACAGTGAAGTAAACACAGTGATGGTAAGAACTCATTGTTGTGAGAATGCAATTAAGACTATTTAGTCTATTTCCACAATAATTAAATCATTTCAAATATGTATCAGACACATAATATAAGGATTTCTAACAATGATTTCTTCATATTTTACACAGCAATATCCAGTTTGATAATTTTTAAAAGGCCAACAATTTTGTTTATGAAAGATAAATGACAGTAAATAAATACCAAAAATTCAAAATGTAATGAGACTTTCTTTCTGATTCAGAAAAAATGTCTTTTGATCATATTGACTAGTTTGCTAACACTCTGGGAATAACAATAATATGTGTCTCATCTAAGAAACAATTCTTAGTTCTTGTGCTAACTGGATTGTAAAGGTATGCCAAGATTAAAATTCTTCAATAATTTACATACTCAAAATAGTCTAAGAAGACTCATATTGTGTTAGAACATAAAGTATTGCTCATATTAGCTCTGGCTGGTGTGGCTCTGGATTGAGCGCTGGCCTGTGAACCAAAGTGTCGCTGGTTCTATTCCCAGTCAGGGCACATGCCTGCGTTGTGAGCCAGGTCCTCAGTTGGGGATGCTTAAGAGGCAACCACACATTGATGTTTCTCTCCTTCTTTATCTCCCTCCCTTCCCCTCTCTCTAAAAATAAATGAATAAAATCTTTAACAACAAAATATAAAAAAAGAAGAAAAAACTTGCCCCTATTACTAAATGTTAAATTATTTTTATAGAAGGGTAATACTAACTTGTGCTGTCTACATAAAGGACTATATGAAATTTACTCAAAGTTCTTCATATTCAAATCGGGTAAACTTTAAGCCACATATTTCCATGAACTTAGCTCTAAGCCCTTGTTACAAATGACTACCACTTGTCAACAGGAGAATATTGACTTTTGTCATAAAATATTTATATTATAAAATAGTTTATTGACTGATTTTTTACAAACTTGCATCAAAAAATTTTGTTATGGAACTGCAGGCCAAGATGGAGATGTATGCAGACATGCTTCACCTCCTTACACAACAAGAAGGAATACAGTTACCTCAAAACAAAAAACAACCAGAACTGCCAGAAAATTGAACTACATGGAGGTACAGTAAACAAAGATTTAAAGTAATATTCATCCGGATAAGTTGGAGGGGTGGAGATGGGGAGATGGGCAGAGAGGATATGGTTCAGTGGCAGTGGTGGCAAGGCAGTGGCTGCAGCCCGCCAGTTGGCAGTTGGTGGAATAAACAGTCACATGTCGTAAAAGCCAGGAGGGACACTTGGAGAGTGATCCCAGCTCCAGGCCAGACCGCACAGCTCATGGCTCCACAGCTGTGAAAATAAAGCCTCAGTTCTTCTGGCTGTGAAAACCAGTGGAGGTGGGGTGGTAGCAGAAGAAACGGCCGGTCTCTCAGGAGAGTTCATTTAGAGGGATCCCACAGTCCTACAATGTATGCAAACCAATCCACTCTGGGAACCATCACCAGGGCATAAGTCGCATACAGGGAGCAGGGAAGTGACTGGAAAAGGGGCAAGTGCTGAGAAAGTGGCATTGCTCCCTATCTGATCCCTCTGCCACATACAGCACCACAAGGCTGTGAAACCAATCACCCAGCACTGATGAATACCTAAGGCTCCACCCCTTACAACACAACAGGTGTGGCAGCTCTACCTAAAACAAAGAAGCAAAAACAAGAGGCTGTCAAGTTGAGGAGACAGATAAGTATTGCCCAAAGAGGTATCATATCCCAGCTCCAGAGGGACAACTAAGTGAGGATGAGATAGGCAATCTAACAGATGCAGAGTTCAAACCACTGGTGATAACAATGCTCAGAGAAATAATTGAGTATGGTAAATATATAAGGAAGGAAGTGAAGGCTACACTAAGTAAAATGAAGAAAAGTCCACCTGAAACTAGTAGTGAAGGGAAGGAAGTTGAGGTTCAAATTGATGTTATAGAACATAAGGACAAAATAAACCATTAAGAAATAAGAATTTTAAAAAAAACCCAACCAAGATGGTGGAGGAGTGAGGGGAGGCTGCGTTTTCAGGCTCCCGAAACCCGTCTGCAGTTTGGGCTAATTGCAGACAGAACATCTCAGTGAGCAGCTGGACACTGGCAGGAGTCGAGCCATGGCACTGCTGGATTAGAGAAAATCCATCTGTGAACAACCTGTTTAGTGAGGATAGTGGAGGAAAAGAAGACGAAACGGGATTCCTGACCGGGGTGGCTGCCCGAGCTGCAGCTGGAAGTACACAAAGGCTTTTTGGCGACCACAGGCTGCCCCGGAGAGGAGTCAGGAGGAGAGCAGATCTCTGCCCGCTGGCAGAGACGGGACTCAACCAAGTGGCATTGGCGCTGAAGGACAGGAGACAGCGTGCTGCCAGGCAAGTGAGAACATAATTCTCCTTTATATTTTTCTCTATTGGACGGTGGAGAGGGGAGGAAAGTTTGGGGGTGGTAGGCCATTCTTGAGGAGCGCAGGCGCAGTGGCGCACTCATCCACTCCCCAACCCTACCCTTGGGTCCTGGGGGCGCACATAGGGAAGTGCTCTCATTCACTGGCCCAGGTGTGTGGGGCAGTGAGTCCAGACGTCCCTCGGACACTCCCCAACGGACATAAGATCAGTGCCCCAACGGGCACAGGGAGGGCCCACTGAACATGCAGAGGACCGTGCACAGACACCCCTAGCCATCTCCCATGGGCGCTGGGCCCCAGGCCAGAAAGCAGATCACTAGTGCAGGCTCTGTTCATGCCCACCCAGACTGGTGAGGGAAGGTGGGCGGCTGCAGCACCGGAACAGCGGGCGACAGCAACTCACAGACGCTCACTTCCACTGAGCACAAGTGTCCGGGCCCCGCCCTATGAAGCAAGAGACCAACTCCCGGAGCTCGACTCAGTGGGACTAAGGGCACGGGCATGCAAGTACGAAAACACCCCAGCCCGGGGACAATAGGTGCCAATCGTGGGGCAAGCTATCAGGCCGCCTGCGCATGCAGGGGTGCGCGTTCGGGGACACCTCGGGGCAAACGTGAAAACACCCCAGCCTGGGGAAAATAGGTGCCAATCGCAGGGCAAGCTCTCGGGCCACCCCGCCCATGCAGGGAGGCGCACGCAAGGACACCTCAGCTGGCTCCAGCGGGCAGCAAGGGAACGCGCAGTGCCAGCAACCGCGGGCGCACACCAGTGCTGCAAGAAACAAGAACCTCTGAACCACCACACTAGACCAGCTGCAGACGCAGAAAAAGAAGGCGACACACCAAGGCTAAAACGGAGTAAAAAAAAAACCCTTTTTTTTCCCCACTTTTTTTCTCTCTTTCTTATGGTCAAAGCAGACCATCCCCCCGCAAAAAAAAAAAACAAATAAATAAAAACAAACAAAAAGAATCCAACATGGTAAGGTGCAAAAATAACCCCTCAATGAAGAGAAAAGAGGAATCCTCAGAAAGAGAGGTAGATGAAATAGACATAGCCCAAATGTCAGACATGGAATTCAAAACAATGGTGGTGAAGAAGCTCAATATACTCGACATCCTTAAAAACAACTATGACAACCTCCAAGGAAGTTACCAGCAGCTCCAAGAAAATTACAGGGAACTTGCAGAGAACTACACCAGCATAAAAAAAGACATAGAAACTGTTAACAAGAACCAGGAAGAATTGAAAGATTCAATCTCTGAACTGAAAAACACAGCAGAATCAGTCAAAAGCAGATTAAACGAAGCAGAGGATCAGATTAGTGAGTTAGAAGATAATGTAGAGAAAAACTCCCAGACAATACAGCAAAATGAAAAAAGATTGAAAAAATATGAACAAGATGTAAGGGAATTACAGGATAGCATGATAAGGAATAATATCAGGATCATCAGAATTAGAGAGGGAGAAGAAAAGGAGCATGGAATTGAAAAACTGATAGGAGAAATAGTGACAGAAAATTTTCCGAACCTGATGAGAGAAAAAGTTATACAAGTTCAGGAAGCACAGAGAGTTCCAATGAAGAGGAACCCTCAAAAACCCACTCCAAGGCATATCATAATTAAAATGGCAACATTTCAAGACAAAGAGAGAATCCTAAAAGCAGCAAGAGAAAAACAGCAAATAACATACAAGGGAGCTCCGATAAGGCTATCAACTGATTTCTCAATAGAAACATTACAAGCCAGAAGGGAATGGTCAAAAATATTTAAAGCAATGAAAAACAAAGGCCTACAACCAAGAATACTCTACCTAGCAAGGCTCTCATTCAAAATAGGTGAAATAAGGAGTTTCTCAGACAAAGGAAGACTAGAAGAGTACATCTCCACCAAACCAGCATCGCAAGAGATGCTAAAGGTATTATTTTAAGAAAAAGAAAAAAAAAAAGGTGAGAAACACAGGTACAAAGGGAAATGAATAAATACATGTCAATAATAACCTTAAATGTAAATGGATTAAATGCTCCAACTAAAAGACATAGGATAATGGAATGGATAAGAAAACAGGACCCACATATTTGCTGTCTACAAGAAACACACCTCAAAACAAAAGATTTACACAGACTGAAAGTAAAGGCATACAAAAAAGAATTCCAAGCAAACAGACCAGGAAAAAAAGCTGGGGTAGCAGTCCTCATATCAGAAAAAACGGACTTCAAAGCAAGGGCAATAAAAAGAGACAAAGAAGGACATTTCATAATACTTAAAGGAAACAATCCATCAAGAAGATATAACACTGATAAACATATATGCACCCAACATAGGAGCACCCAAATACATAAAGCAAATACTAGAAGACCACAAGAAGGATATTAATAACAACACATTCATAGTAGGGAACTTCAACACTCCATTATCAATAATAGACAGATCATCCAAGCAAAGAAACACCAAGGATATACAGGCATTGAACAACACACTAAACCACATGGACTTAACTGATATATATAGAACTTTTCACCCCAAAGAAGCAAAATACACATTCTTTTCGAATGCACATGGGACATTTTCAAAGATAGACCACATGATAAAACACAAAACAAGCCTCAACAAATTCAAGAAAATTGAAATCATACCAATCATCTTTTCAGACCACAGTGCCTTGAAACTAGAAATCAGCCTCAGAGAAAAAAATTGAAGACATCCAAACTCATGGGAAATGAATAACATGCTATTAAATAATGAATGGGTTAACAATGACATCAAAGAAGAAATCAAGAAATTTCTGGAAATTAATGATAATGAACACACGACAGCCCAAAATCTATGGAACACAGCAAAAGCAGTCCTGAGAGGGAAGTTCATAGCAATACAGGCATATCTGAAAAGAATAAAAGAATCTCAAATAAAAAATCTAGCCCTAAAGCTACAAGAACTAGAACAACAACAACAAATAAAGTGTAGGGCAGGAAGAAGGAAGGAAATCATCAATATCAGAGCAGAATTAAATGACATAGAGACCAAACAAACAATTTAAAAGATCAACAAAATCAGAAGCTGCTTCTTTAAAAAAATAAACAAAATCGAAAATCCTCTAGACAGGCTCATCAAAAAAAAAAGAGAGAAGACCCAAATAAACAAAATCAGAAATTAAAAAGGAGAAATCACGACTGATACCACAGAAATACAAGGGATTATAAGAAATTACTACAAACAACTGTATGACAAGAAATTTGAAAACCTAAAAGAAATGGACAAGTTTCTAGAAACATATAACCTTCCAAACTGAACCAATAAGAAGTAGAAAGTCTCAACAGACCAATAAAAAAGAAGAAAATTGAAATAGTAACCAAAAATCTCCCGGTGCAAAAAAGCCCTGGGCCAGATGACTTCACAGGCGAATTTTATAAAACATTTAGAGAAGAACTAACTCCTACCCTCCTCAAACTATTCCAAAAAATCCAAGAAGGGGGAAAAATCCCAAACTCTCTCTATGAAGCCAGTATTACCCTAATTTCAAAACCAGGTCAAGACACAAGAAAGAAAGAAAACTACAGGCCCATATCACTGATGAACATAGATGCTAAAATCCTCAACAAAATATTGGCAAACAGGATCCAGCAATACATCAAAAACATCATGCACCGTGATCAAGTGGGATTCATCCCAGGAATGCAAGAATGGTTTAATATTCACAAATCAATAAATATAATATATCACCTAAACAAAATGAAAGACAAAAATCACATGATCATATCAATAGATGCAGAAAAAGTATTTGATAAAGTACAACACCCATTTATGCTGAAAACACTCAGCAAAATGGGAATAGAGGGAGCATACCTTAACATAATTAAGGCTATATATGAGAAACCTGAAACTAACATCATACTCAATGGACAAAAACCGAAAGCATTCCCCCTGAAATCAGGAACAACACAAGGCTGTCCATTCTCTCCACTCCTATTCAACATAGTGTTGGAAGTCCTAGCCACAGCAATCAGACAAGGAAAAGAAATAAAAGACATCCAAATTGGAAAGAAGAAGTAAAACTATCATTTTATGCAGATGACATATAGTATACATAGAAAACCCTATAAACTCCACTAAAGACTACTCGATATAAATAGCGAATATGGCAAAATAGCAGGGTACAAAATAAATATACAGAAATCTAAGGCATTTCTATACACCAACAATAAAATATCAGAGACAGAAACAAAAAAGAAAATACCATTTACCATAGCAACAAGAAAAATAAAGTACCTAGGAATAAACTTAACCAAAGAGATAAAAGACCTGTAATCTGAAAATTATGTAACATTGAAGAAAGAAATTAAGGAAGATACAAATAAATGGAAGCAAATACCATTTTCTTGGATGGGAAGAGTCAACATCATCAAAATGGCCATACTACCAAAAACAATTTACAGATTCAATGCAATCCCTATTAAAATACCAATGACATACTTCACAGACCTAGAACAAATACTCCAAAAATTCATATGGAACCAAAAAAAAAAAAAAAAAAAAAAAAACAACAACCCCAAATAGCCAAAGCAATCTTTAAACAGAAGAACACAGCAGGAGGAATCACAATACCAGACATCAAACATTACTACAAAGCTGTTGTGATCAAAAGAGTCTGGTACTGGCATAAGAAGAGACATATAGATCAATGGAACAGAATAGAGAGTCCAGAAATAAACCCAGGAATCTACGGTGAACTAATATTTGATAAAAGAGAAACGAACATAAAATGGAGTGAGAAGAGTCTCTTTAACAAATGGTGCTGGAAGAACTGGACAGGGACA
Source organism: Furipterus horrens (assembly GCF_987537825.1). NCBI lineage: Eukaryota > Metazoa > Chordata > Mammalia > Chiroptera > Furipteridae > Furipterus > Furipterus horrens. Next base: position 162,375,275 of record NW_028327172.1, on the reverse strand, counting down.
TGCAAAAAAATGAAACTAGACTACCAACTTACACCACACACGAGGATAAACTCAAGATGGATCAAAGACTTAAATGTAAGCCGTGACACCATAAAAGTCCGAGAGGAAAACATAGGCAGGACAATTTCAGATATCCCACGTAACAATATTTTCACAGATACATCTCCTAAGGCAAGAGAAATAAAGGAAAAAATAAACAGTTGGGACAACATCAAACTAAGGAGTTTCTACTCAGCAAAAGAAAACATCAGCAAGATAAAAAGGAAACCAACCATATAGGAAAACATATTTGCCAATGATAGCTCAGACAGTGGACTGATATCCAAATTATATAAAAAGCTTATACGACTCAACATCAAGAAAACAGACAACCCAATTAAAAAATGGACAAAGGAACTGAACAAATACCTCTCCGAAGAGGACATACAGAAGGTCCATAGACACATGAAAAAATGTTTAACATCACTAGCCATCAGAGAGATGCAAATAAAAACTGCAATGTGATACCACTTTACACCAGTCAGAATGGCCATCATCAACAAAATGACAAACAACAAGTGCTGGCGAGGATGTGGAGAAACAGGAACCCTACTGCACTGTTGGTGGGAAAGCAGACTCGTGCAGCCACTATGGAAAACAGTATGGAATTACCTCAAAAAACTAAAAATGGAACTGCCTTTTGAACCAGAGATTCTACTGCTATGATTATACCTGAAAAATCCTAAAACCCTAATTCAGAAGAACTTATGCACCCCTATGTTCATAGCAGCACTGTTTATAATAGCGAAGTGCTGGAAACAGCCTAAGTGCCCATCTTTAGATGAGTGGATCAAAAAACTGTGGTGCATTTACCCAACGGAATACTATGCAACAGAGAGAAAGAAGGAACTCCTGCCATTTGCGACAACATGGATGGAACTAGAGAGAATTATGCTTAGTGAAATAAGCCAGGCAAAGAAAGCAAAATACCATATGATATCACCTAATACAGGAAACTAAAGAACAGCATAAACAAACGAACTAAATAGGACAAGGAGCAGAATAAATCAATAGGCGGGTAGGAGAGGGAGAAAAGGGGGATAAGTAAGGGAACGGTTTAGTCAAGGAATGTGTATAAATGACTCATGGCCATGGACAGCGGGGAGGGATATGATTGTGGGAGAAGGAGTGGGCTGATTGGGGGAGGGAGTAAAGGGGGAAAAATGGGACAAATGTAATTCAAAAACCAAAAATTAAATTAAAAAAGTAAATAAAATTTTATTAATCAATTGATGTTTTTTTATTGATAGGCCAGGAAATGCTGTTCTTAAGTTTATTGAACATGTTTACTAATGAGTTGGATGAAGAAATAAAGAAATACTCACCATTTGTGAGTAAGAGTTTGCAAAAATGCTGGATGATAGGTCAGTACTCACAAGATCTCCATAGAAAATAAACAAAAATATATCTAGTATGGAGCATAAGCACCTTAGTAGTAATATGTAGGAAACAGGCTTAAAGGTTTTATGTGATAGCTAATTTGATAGATATAACTACATAATACGATTACCAAAAATTCAGTATATTTTTTGACATCTTTGGTAGAAAATAAATATATATTTTTTAAGTATATTTTATTGATTATGTTGTTACAGTAGTCCCAATTTTCCTCCTTTGGTCCCCTCTACTCAGTATTCCCACTTCCCTCCAGCAATCCCACCTTTCTTAGTTCATGTCCATGGGTCATGACATACATATAAGTTCTTTGGCTTCACCTTTTCCTACATTATTCTTAACTTCCCCCTGTCTATTTTGTACCAACCAATTATACTTCTTAATCCCTTCACATTTCCCCATTTCTCATCCTTCCCCCTCCTAGCTGATAACCCTCCAAATGATCCACATACCTATGATTCTGTTCCTATTCTGGTTTGCTTAGTTGGATTTTGTTTTTATTTTTTAGATTCAGTTGTTGATAGTTGTGAGTTTGTTGTCTTTTTTGCATTCATAGTTTTGATTTTCATTTTCTTTAGTAAGTCCTTTTGACACTTCATATAATAATAGCTTGGTGATGATGAGGTCCTTTAGCTTTACCTTGTCTGGGAAGGACTTTATCTGCCCTTCTATTCTAAATGATAGCTTTGCTGGATAGAGTAATCTTGGTTGTAAGTCCTTGCTTTTCACTACCTTGAATAGTTCTTGCCAGCCCCTTATTGCCTGGAAAGTTTTTTTTTTTGAGAAATCCCTTTGGAGGTAGCTTTCTGCTTTTCTCATGCTGCTTTTAAGATTCTCTCTTTATCTTTCACCTTTGGCACTTTAATTATGATGTGTCTTGGTGTGGTCCTCTTTGGGTCTAGCTTGTTTGGGACTCTGTGCTTCCTGGACTTGTATGTCTATTTCCTTCACCAAATTTAGGAAGCTTTCCTTCATTATTTTCTCACATAAGTTTTCTATTTCTTGCTCTTTCTCTTCTTCTGGCATCCCTATGGTTCGGATGTTAGCACATTTAAAGTTGACTGAGGTTCCTAAGCTTCTCCTCATTTTTTTTCAATTTTTGTTTCCTCATTCTGTACTGGTTGACTGTGTTTTGAGCCTGCATCTGTTAGGTTGGCTATCTCCTAATCTTTTAGGTTGGCTGTCTCCATGTTGCTTAGTTCTCCCACTGGAACCTTGATCCATTTCCTCTTTTGGGCCATACTTCTCTGCCTCCTCATCTTGGCAGGCTCCTGTGTTTGTCTGCCTCTGTGTCTTAGGTAGAGCTGTCACACCTGTTACATTGTAAGGGGTCTGGAGCCTTAGGTATTTGTCAGTACTGGGCGACCTGTCTCACCAGGTTGTGGCACTGTATGTGGGTAAGAAGTTTGAGAGGGAACAAAGCTGCCTGCTCATGCCTTCTCCAGGTATCTATCCTACTTCAATATGGGACCAGAGCCTCTCTAGCTGTTACCCTGGCCATTGTTCCTTGAGTGGGTGGGTCTGCGAACATTCTAGGGCCATGGGGCTCTTTAAACAAGTGGTCTCTGCTGACAGACCAGCAGTTTCTTCCTTTACCCCAACCCCCACTGGTTTGCACAGTCATAAACAATGAGGCTTTATTTTCCCCGGCGTTGGGACCATGAGCTATGTGGTCTAGTCTGGTGCTGGGAGCGCTCTCCAGGTGTCCCTCCCAACTTTTTAAAATGTGTGACTGTACTTTCCACTGGCTTGCCACTGCCTCTGCTGCTGCCACTACCACACCACATTCTCTCTGCCCTGGCTCTGCTTCTCCTACCTCTCTGGATGAATATTTCTTCTTTATATCTTTGTTTGTTGGACTTCCATGCAACTTGATTTTCTAGAACTTCTGGTTGTCTCTAGTTTTGAGGTAGTTGTATTTCGTCCCAGTTGTGGAGGGAGACACAGTGTGTCCGTATAGAGGCCTCCATCTTGGCTGGAAGTCTCCATAAATAATTTTCTTAATTAACTCAGGCTGCCATAACAACGTGTTACAGACCAGATAGCTTGAACATCAGAAATTAATTTATTTATGTTTTCACAGTTCTGGAAACTGTGAAAAGCAAGATCAGGGTATTGGTGATTTGGATCCTGATGTGGGCTCTTCCTGGCTTGCAGATGCTGTCTTCCTGCTGTGTTCTTACATGGAGGAGAGAGAGAGAGAGCTCTCTTCTGTATGGTCTTATAAAAACACTAAACCTCGGAGATCAGTCCCATTCTTATTACCTCATTTAACCTTAATTACCTCCATAAGGCCCTGTCTCTAAATATTATTATATTGGAAAATGGGCTTCAACATATGAATTTGGGGGGGATATAAAAATTCAATGCATAAAAGGTATCCTACCTGAGGAAAGTAATAGCCCATGTGACTACATTGCAAGAGGTATTGTCTCCAGTTTTGGACCTCACATTTTAGATATATGTAGAAAAGCTAGCTGCACTAGAAGAGCAATTGAGGGGATGATTACTCTAGAAATAGGAATAAGTGCAGACTAAGTAATGTTTAGTTCAGAAAAATTACTGTGGAAGAGGACAAGCAAGTGATCTGGATGGACTGTCATAAGGAAGAGAAATTTTATTGAATGCTGCCATCATGTTCTAGGAAAATGATCATGTGCCAAATGCTTCAGGAAGACATTTGTCACTGAGTGCAGAAATGTTTATTTCTATATGCAGAAAGTGTCTAAGAAAGTGTTCTGCCTTGAGAAATATTAGTCTTCAATAATTTGAGATATTTAAAAAAGAAAAACGGAAAATTATTTTGTCAGAATAAGTTAGTTGGATTTAAATGTTGGAAGGAAGTTGCTATATTTTGAGGTTTTGTTTTCTGATGTTAGCTTTATTATTATCTTTTAAATATTATCTGAGCTATCTACTTTCATTATAATGTTACACTTTTAGCCCTGGCTGCTGTGGCTCAGTGATTTGAACGTCAGCCTGCGAGCCAAGTGTCCCTGGTTCAATTCCCAGTCAGGGCACATGACTAGGTTGCATGTCAGGTCCCAGTTGGGGGCGTGAGTGAGAGGCAACCACACAGTGATGTTTCTCTCCCTCTCTCCTTTCTCCTCTCTCTAAAAATAAATAAATAAACAAACAAATAAATAAATAAATTAATTTTTTTTAAAGTTACACTTTTAGAAATCAATAATTATATCCATAATTAAACTTTTATTTTTATATAAGATGCATTATCATGCTAGCTAAAGTTATATATGAATATTTCACTCAAAAACTTACTTGAAAATAAGTTGAGTTGAAATTTTAATTGATAAATTAAAGAAAAAGGTAAGTTAAAAATTTATCTAATTTGAAAATATTCCATTTATATTAAAGCTATTTTATTAAGATTATTAAACTATTTCAAAAGATGTCCTTCAAGTTTCTCTAAAGAAAACTTAAGATCAATTACTTCATAAAATTGGAATTTTTCTTTCCAGTTTATATCTTTGCAAAGTTGATAGTAACAACTTTCTTAATTAGTATTTCATTTATTAGACATTTTAAAACAAGGTGATTCAATGACTTAAAGTTTTATATTTTGATGTAGAAATAAATTAATGGTTAGAATGCCACTTTTTTTTTTCTATTTCAAGTTTCCTTTCTTAAGGCATCTTAAATGAGGCTGTTGATAATGAAGACTTAGATACTTAAGGGTCTAAGATTTGAGATTTACTAAATGAGCACGAGAGGCAATCTCAATAATAATAATTGAGAGACTTAACTAGTACTAGGATAATTAATTTGAATTTGCACATATAAATATTCATTACATATAATATACTTCATTAATTTATTTATTTTCCAATTTTATTAAGCATACAAAGTGATATCAAATATACATTTGGCTTGCAAATATTTTCTCCCATTCTGTAGATTGCTCTTTCAATTTAGTGATTGTTTCTTTTGTTGTACTGAAGCTTTTTAGTTTGATGCCATCCCCCTGGTTTATTTTAAATTTTATGGTTATGTTTTTTCATTTTTTGTTTTGTCTTATCCAAGAAATCATTGTCAAGACCAATGTCAAGGAGCAATTTACATAAATTTTCAGTTTCAGGTTTTTGATTAGTTTCAATTTAATATTTGTGAGTAGTATAAGATTGTCCTATTTCACTCTTTTGTACATGGACCTTCTGTTTTCTCAGCACCCTTTATTGAAGAAACTATTTATTTCTTAATGTGTGTTCTTGGCAGCCTTGTCAAAAGCATGTATATCGATTGCATATTAACTGTATATGTGTGGGTTTATATTTGGGCTTTCCATTCTGTTCCACTGACCTATATGTCTGTGTTTATGCCAGTGTCATAGAGGTTTAATGGCCAGAACTTTATAATATAGGTTAAAATCAGAAAGTATGATGCTTCAACTTTGTTCCTCTTTGTCAAGATTGTTTAGACTACTTAAATTCTTTTGGAGTTTCATACAATTTTAAGATAGTTTTATTTCTATTTTTGTGAACAAAATGCTATTGGAATTTTGATATGGACTACACTGAATGTGTAGATCTCTTTGGGTCGTGTGGACATTTTCACAATATTAATTCTTCCAATCCAAGAATTTAAAATATCTTTCCATTTATTTGTGTCTTCTTCAATTTCTTTGTATAGGTCTTTTACTGTTTTGATTCAATTTATTCCTAAATGTATTATTGTCTTCATTGTTATTATAAATGAGATTGCTTTCTTGGTTTCTTTTTCACATAGTTTGTTCTTAATACATAGAAACAAAACTGATTTTGTTTGTTTGTGTCCTGCAATACTACCACAATCATTTATTAGTTTTAACATTTTTTTTTTGGTGGAGTCTTTAGGGTTTTCTATATATAAGGCCATATTACTTGCAAACAGAGAAAGTTTTATGTTTCATATTTGGTACTCTTTTATTTTTCTTGCTTGATTGTTATGGCTAAGACTTCCTGTAGTATGTTCAATAGAAATGACAAGAGTGGGCATCCTTGTCTTCTTCCTGATCTTAGAAAAAAGAACTTCTAACTTTTCACTGTTAAATAATATTAGCTGTGGTGTTTTCAATATATGACCTTGATTATATTGAGGTACATTTCCTCTATACCCAATTTGTTAAGAGTTTTCATTATAATAGAATGTTGTATTTTCTCAAATGTTTTTTCTGTGTCTATTAAAATGATCATATAATTTGTATCTTTCATATTGTTAATGTGGTGTATCATATTGATTGATTTGAATATATTAATTTATTCTTAAATTGCAAGGTTAAATTCCATTTGATTATGACGTTTAATCTTTTTAATGAGCCCTTAAATATTTTCCAGTATTTTATCAAGGATTTCTGCATCTATGTTTATCAAGAATATGGGCTTTAATTTTCTTTTCTTGTAATACCTTTATCTGGTTTTGTTACTTGGGTAATGCTGGCCTTGTAAAATGAGTTATAGCTGAAGGTAAAAATTGATAACAATGAAATAATATCAGAGGAGTTCAATACCCTACTCCCAACAATGGACAGATCATTCAGACAGAAAACTAAAATGAATATAATGATTTTGAACTACACTTCAGATCAAATAGACTTTACTCATATTCACAGAACATTCCATTCAGTAACAGTAGAATATGTATTTTTCTCCAGAATAAAGCAGCATTACAAAACAAGTCTTAACAAATTAAAAAAGCTAAAATCATATAAATTATCTTTTCAAAGAACAATAGGATTAAACTAAAAATTGACAATAAGAAAACTGGGAAATTCATAAATATGTGGAAATTACCACATTTCTGAATAACAAATAGGTCACAGAGGAGAAAATAGGGAAATTTTTAAAGTACTTGACACATATGAAAGTAGAAACACACTAAAACTTATAGGATGAAAGAAAAATGGCTTGAAGAAGTGGTTTTATAATGACAAATGCCTTCATTAAGAAAGAAGAAAAATCTCAAATATACAACTTATCCTCAAGGACCTGAAAAGGAAAAACAAACTAGGTCCAAAGTTTTTAGAAGGAAAGAAACAATAAAGATTAATGCAGACACAAATTAACTAGAGACCAGAAAAGCAATAGAAAGTAAAAAACAAACAAAGAGTTCACTTTTGAAAAGATAAACAAAATTGGCATCCTTTAGCTAGATGAATGATTTACATCCTTTTTCATCTCATGACACACATAAAATAATAGCTGAAATTCTGACAAAAATGAGTATAATTTTGATTGATTTAAAAATAATAATAATCATCTACCCTTTCTACTTCTAAGTGACTTTTTAAAAAATTAGGTAGCTATGCTTGTATATTAGGATTTGTGGTACCAAGAATTAACCAATCATAAGTACCTTACAAGAAATGAGATGCAACTCTATTATATGATCTATATATTTATGGTCCAAGACAGGGTATTCACACAAGATGGCTATTATGCTGGCTGTTGTCATTTTTTTTACTTGACCACCTAACAAAAAAGGGCTCAGTGCCCCTGACTAAATAGTCAAGTATTGTGTGTTTTAAAAATTCTTGTGTCACACCCGTGAAAACCACTGTGCTAGACTAAGAAAAATAGATGACTCAAAATGATAAAATTATTCAAAAAAAGACATTACAAGTAATACCACAGAAATAGAAAGGATCATCAGAGACTACTATGAAAAATTATGTGCCAACAAATGAAATAACTTAGAAAAAATTGATAAATTCTGAGAAACATACAATTTACCAAGACTGAGTCATGAAATTATAGAAAATCTGAACAGACCAAATATAAGCAAAGAGACTGAGTCAGTCATCAAAAATCTTCTGAAAAAAAGAAAATCCAGGACCAGATAGCTTCACAGGGGAGTTCTACCAAACATTTAAAGAATTATTACCAATTCTTTAAAAATACTTTTAAAAATTTAAGAGAAAGAAATATTTTCAAATTCATTTTACTTTTTTAAAAATCACTTTTGTTGTTATTCTGTTACAGTTGTTTCCATTTTTCCCTCTTTGCCCTCCTCCACCCACCCTACTCTTGCTCCCACAATCAATTCCCATGCTGTTGTCCATGTCCATGGGTCATTCATACATGCTCTTTGTCTAGTCCCTTCCCCTTCTTTCCACCATTATTCCCCTCTCCCCAACCCTCTGGTTACTTTCAGTCTGTTCCATGTTTCCTGTGGTTCTCTTTTGTTCATTAATTTTGTTCATTCGATTTGTCTTATAAATGAGATCATGTGGTATTTGTCTTTCACTGACTGGCTTATTTTCCTTAGCATAATACTCTCCATTTTCATCTATGTTGTCACAAAATGTAGGAGTTTTTTCTTTCTTGTTGTTGTGTAGTATTCCATTGAGTAAATGTACCACAGCTTTTTGCTTTATTCATTTACCGATGGGCACTTAGGTTGTTTCCAGCACTTGGTTATTGTAAATAGTGTTGTTATGAACATACGGGTGGATAAGTTCTTTTGGAATGGTGATTTGGGAGCCTTAGGGTATATTTTCAGCAGTGGAAATAAGGTCATGTACTTTATTGAAATAGTTATTTACATATTACAAATCTATGCTTTTTGTATGCATAGTTATGTGCTAAAATTATCATTCAGTAATAGTAAACCAAAATATATTTATGTCATTCTAAAATCTTGCTCCACTTATTTATCTCTTACTTTATAGTCATTGGTCTTGTTCAATTTATTGGAAACAATAATTAATAAATTTATTTTATATTGCTAGTAGGAATATACACTATAGTAATTTTGGTATTTTTTATGACATATATAAGACAGTGTTAGGGTGATTGTAATGAAGGCACATGATTCCATTAAGTTGCACAGAATTATTAGAATGGCCCAATAAGTCAATCAAAATTTTTATTGGAAGTCTATAATAAATAGTCCTTAGAATACTATAATTAATTTCCTGACAGAGCTATTTCATTTTGGAAACATGTTCAGGAAATATTACTACATGAATTATGGAAGATCAACATCTTCAATATCATCAGGATAATATAGATGAGATCAATTAATCATATATAAAGCAATCCTTTTAATAAATAGCTCTCTGGAGCAAAATATTTGCAAACTTAAGGACAGGAATTAAAATATATAAAGAACATATATATAACAAACCATATTGCCCCAAAAGCACATATACATATTTAACAAAAGTTTACACAAATACATTCATAAAAGTGTTCCATGTCATCGGTAAATAAATAAAAATCAAACTGACAAACTTGTTTTCATGCTCATAAAACTGGCATATTTTTAAAATTTAATATTCTATATTGGTTATTTCATGACAAGATAAATATATGATAAAAGAGTATAACCAGTTTAACTTTCTTAATTAATCCATTGGTTATTATCTTTTGTGTGATCCCCACTATCTTATATAGTAAATAAATAATCAAAGTCACTATAAATAATACGTAAAAGTTTTTCTGTTTTATTTGTGATAAAACTATATTGTAAAAACCTTATGCAACAGCTTAATGGTTAGGAAAATTATTATATGTCAATTCAAGTCAATAATATGAAGACTTTGAAATTATATTTATGAAGACTTCTAATGCTAAAAAAGTAGTTATTATATAATGTTGAGATTTTCCAAAAAGAGAAATGGGTAATTAGGTCACAAATAAAAATAAAATGCATACCTAAAAGGAGACAGGAAATAAAGGTATTACAGTGCTAAAAAAGGTTGATGTATTGTAATAAAGCTATTTGTGCTTATTTTTATGCCTTTGCAATACTCTAAAATGAACATTGCCCTACCAGTCAGGAAAGAAAAGCCCCACAATATAAATAGATACTTTATATCAGATTTATACTTGACAACAAGCCTTGATGAAGAACAAGATTTATAAACTTCTGGCCAAGATGGAGGCCTCGACTGACATGCTCCATCTCCCTCCACAACTAAGAAGGAATACAACTAAGAAGGAATACAACTACTGCAAAACCAGAAACAACCAGAAGTTCCATAAAATAAAGCTACATGGAAGTCAAACGTATGAAGTTATAAAGAAGTGGTACTTGTCTGGATGGGTTGGAGGGGCGAAGCTAGGACAGAGAGGTAAACCTGTGCCGGTGGTGGGACGGTAGTAAGCATGACACCCGTATTTAAGGGGAGGCAAGAAGCACCTGGGGAGTACCCCTGGCTGCAGACCAAACCTGTTAGCTCGCGATTCCAATGGCAGGAAAAGCAGACCTGCATTGCCTTGGACTGTGAGGGCCGGAGGGGGTGGGGACAGAGGAGAAGGCTCCCAGTCTCTCAGTGGAGAGTGAACAGCAGGAATCCATCTTGGACCCCGCCCCCACACAAAATGTCACAGCGTGGTGAGAGCGGTTGCCCGGTAGTGACGAGTGCATGGGGCTCTGCCCAATAAAGCGTAGGAGGTGTGACAGCTTTGCCCAGAAAGCAAAGGTAAACAAAACTGTCAGGATGGCACAGATAATGATAGAGATCCCGGTAACACAGCTGACCAGGCAGCAAATATCTAATCTAACAAAACAGCAGACAGGAAGTCTTTCTGAGGCACAGTTCAGAGCTTTGGTTATATGAATGCTTACAGACCTAACAGCAGATCTTAAACAAGATGGGGAAGAAATGAAGGCTAGTCCTGCTGAAATGAATGAAAACACATATGAAACTAGTGGTGAGGGAAAGAAAACCAGGGATCAAATCAACGATTGGACATAGGGAAGGAACAAACAGTCAACCAGTTGAGAAAGAGGAAACAAAAAGTGAGGAAAACGAGGAGAGGCTCAGAAACCTATGGGACAGCTATAAGCGGGCCAACATTTAAATCATAGGGTTGCCAGAAGGTGATGAAGAACTAGAAATTGAAAAATTATGTGAAATAATAATGAAGCAGAACTTCCCTCACTTGGGGAAGGAAATAGACTTACAGGTCCAGGAAGCACAGAGCATTCCAAAAAAACAGGACCCACGGAGAACCACACAAAAACACATTATAATCAAAATGTCAAAAATTAAGGGTAAAGAGAGAATCTTAAAAGCAGCAGAGGGAAGAAGAGAATTACATACAAAGGGGTCCCAATAAGACTATCAGCTGATTTCTCAAAAGAAACTCTGCAGGCAAGAAGGGACTGGCAAGAAATATTCAAAGTAATGAAAAAAAAAACAAAAACCTACAACCACAATTACTCTTTCCAGAAAAGCTGTCATTCAGAATAGAAGGGCAGAGGAAGTGCTTCCAAAACAAAGTAATACTGAAGGAGTTCATCAGATCCAAACCACTGTTATATGAAATGTTAAAGGGACTTATTTAAGAGAAAGAGGATCAAAACTATGAATATTAAAATGAAAACTGTATCATAACAACCAACAACGGAAATTAGAGAATCAAAACAAAGGCAAACTAAATAGTCAATGAGAGTGTGAAAAGGATTATAGGTTTGGGGAACATTTGGGGGGAGGTCAGTGGGGAGGGAGAAGAGGGGAAAGGGAGGAAGATAGTACAGGAATTAAGAAGCATAGTAAGAGGGAGTGGAGTAGATAGGAAGATGTTGAGAAGAACTATATGCACAACCAATGAGCATGGACTAAGGCCGGGGGCAACTGGAGGGAGGGGGGTCACTGTGTGGAGGGGAACAAAGGGAAAAGAATTTGAGACAACTGTAACAGCATAATCAATAAAGCATATATATTTTTAAAAGAACAAGATTTCTGAATTCAATCTGAAGACTAAATCTTTTCCTAATGTCATCGAGATATCACAATTTCTTAAACCTATATAATGAGTATGGGGAAAAAATGAAACATGTAAAAAGAAACCTCTATAAATGCATAAGTTATCTTGTAAATAAATTCTTAGAATAATAACTTGTTAACAGATTGGAGGAGATTTTCTAAAGGTCTTGAAATTGATGATCTTTAGTCAAGAAATTGTCCCAATTTATTAAGCACTATTCAGAAAGAAATGATCTGGTTCTGGATTATAACTTAAGGTTTCAAACAGGAAGATCTGCCTTGAGAGGACTCTAGCTTTTTGTTCACCAAGAAAGAAGCTGTGGTTAACAGTTTTTTATCTGAATATACCGTACTCACCAGAAAGATGTGATACCCAGTATTCTTCTAGAATGTATATTAAACTTCAGAGATACATAAAAAAAAAGATGTAGTACTTTTTAAAGGTGATGTTAGTGGAGAGAATACAGATGTATAGTTATAAAATACAACACAATATGATGAATGCAATATTGGATGCATGTGTAGTACAAGGACAGAAAAGAGGGGTAATGATTAAATGTGTTGGGAAGATATTACCAGGAAATTTTTCAAAAGAGATGACTTTTAAATTGAATTTTAAAAGAAAATTGGAAAATTTTCAGAGGGTGAGTGCTGTAAATGACATTCTCTGCCAACAAAACTGATGTTTATAGGCATGTTTAATATGCAGAACTTCCAAAGCTGAAAGAAAGAGAATCCTCCTAGACAGGGTCATTCTATATAAATGCCTCCTGGTAATTAAAGAGTGATGAGAAATAACAGGTTATACAAGGTTGCCAGAGTAGCCAATTGTTAATCTTAATAAATGTGTAGAAATATAGATCAAATACAAGCTCAAAAAAAATAACTTGGTTTTATGTCTTTTAGAAAGTATCACTTCTGAGTAGTATGTCACAAGGAATATTTTTTTCATTTACTCGATTAGACAACATGGAATATTTAATGACATAGACATGAAGGGCATGAAGGGCATGTAAGTTTATAATATTGTATCCAAGAATATTCTAATTAATTAAAAACAATAAATAGGTTTTGTTTATCAGAAGTATTCATTATTTTATATTTTCAAATTAATAATAGACTTCAGACATAAAGGAACATATTGAAAAGGGTAAATAGGGGTGAATTTATGTAAACATTTTAAAATTCTTTTAAAAAGCTCTAGACTTTATTTTAAGTTGTCCTTTTTTAAAAATAAGGACGAGAGACTAATAGGGGTCCTTATAGTGTTTATAACAATGTTTTATTAGATTGTTCAAATATGAAAATGTTATTCCTTTCACATTTTAATTCATTAACATCATGATATTGTACTTTTTCAAATACCATATATAGAAATATTTCAATTCTTATATAATATTCATGTGTCAGTTTCATTTATATGCAGAAAACCACTTATGCAAATATGTATTGAATATTTTCAAAAATCAATATGGACTTCTGAAATCAGTTTGTTTGAGTTTTCCTCACTTTTTTCCTGAATAAAAATTTATAAAAATAAGAAGAGAATGTCAAATGTAATGTTACATCAAGAATTTTGACATTCTGTTCTTCATTAAAACCAGGTAGAATTTCCATGAATGAAAGTACAGATAGGTCCTCAGCTGGCATGGTAGGTCCTAATAGGAGGATGACATGACTGGTGTTTATGACTGAAGATGTAGATATCCTGTGTCCTACGATCAAACTACTCATTATATAAGAGCAGCACAAAATCAAAGAAATGAATGTGTGGTAGAAGGTCTCAGAAATCAAAATTTAATGCTGAGAGGATATTTCATGTTTGAAATATTGTTTCAGAATGTTAGGTCAGAGGCTGAAAATCATATAAAGGAAAACTTGAAGTTTCTTATGGCTGGAGAAATTTTTGCCCATTTGTCTTGGAAGAACAAGTGAATGAAAAGACTAAATAAGACAGAGCCAAGGGAGAATTTGATGCAAATTTTTGAGGCAAAGATTATGGTCTTTGCCAAGAAAATCAAGGAATTTACAAATTTTATATAAATAAGCATGCCCTTTCTTACCTGAAATCCTTTGCTTCTCTTCCTGATGGAGTGTAATCTGAAGTTTCATTGACTCCTTCCAACGGACTAGGCCAATTCTTATAAATAGTGACAACCCAAAGAAAGTTGTCCACCTAACTTTTATATTTTCTCCCTTGAACTTCTCCTTCAGTCAACATTAATTCAGTTAGTAAAAAATTGCATTCCTAGCTTGGTCTGGATTTATAACTGAGCAAACTGGGGCTCATGCATGTGGTAACTTGGTGCATGACCGAACAATTAGAGTTAAAGAAAACAGGTTTTTATTTACCAGATTGAGGCTGACCTGCCCCATGTTTGGGTGCCAGATGAGGCAGAGTTGCCTCCAGTGCCCTAAGCTTGGTTGGAAACTGCTCTGTCCAGCAGAGGTTTCACGACCACTGTGGAAAAAATCTATCCAGGACACTATATTATGTCTGGGGGGAAGGAAGGTGGCCCCTCTCTCTAGGGGAGAACAGTACAAGACCTTCGTTCCTCACGCTTTTTACTGAGAATGGTATGCATGGGAGATATAAGGTCAAAATTTATGAATCATCGATAGCTTTTAGGTGCTTGGATTACAGTTGACAACAACAGATTACAAGTACCAGTACAGAGGGCACAGTGACCTGTCTGTGTCAGGGTCTATTAAACATCTTGACACCACACTGGCATTAGGTGCAAGTTTTCATACATTCCTTGGTAGAGATTGTTTATACTTAACTAAGAGATAAGAAAAGCAGAAAAGCAGAGCAAGTTCTAAAGCATAATAAGCATTTTTTAAATCCAATTTCCATGGAAACCCTCTGAGTGGCTTTTGGTTATGTCTCCCATGCAGCCTTATGTTGAGACTTAAAGACAAGCACAGCCTGTAGGGGTGGCAAGTCAGGCTCAGGCCGGGGCAACAATTCCCTAAATCACAAGGAGTGGTTCCCGACACCAGATTCTGACCTTGTGGGGGCTAGGAGCACTCCTTCTTGGAGCTTTGTTCTCCCATGAGACCAAGCACTTTCTTTGCTCCCCACCATTCTATAAGCCAAAACTGCCAAAACCAGGAGTTCCCCATATTCTTATCTGTTCTTAAGCTGACTGTGCAAACAGTTCTCCATCCTCTCTGAAAGGTATACTCATGAGTTTCAGAATCACCATCCTCTTGCAATAGCTCTCTCCTTCAGGAGCTAGGGTACATTGTCCTCAACCTCCATGTAATAGTTCACTAATACATGTACTGTTTTACAATGCATCATGGTGAAATCCCAGGGGGGGGGGGCACACATACCAAGAGAGTGACTTCTCTGCATGTCCTGAGTCCCAAGAGTCCATACAGAGTCTGGGTCTGTGAGGCAACAGGTTAGTGTCTTGCAAGGCAGAGTCTTTGGTGACTTCAGAGTCAGCTAGAATAGGCATGATCAGAGCAGCAGCATGCTATTCTCCCCCTCTTGACTGTTGTTTCCCTGTTACACCTGGTTGCATAATGGAAACCTGACTACAAACTGCATAGCTGCTTTCTATCTCAGATCTCATAGCTGAACCCCTAATGACTGCCCCTTTCTCACTACAGCACAGCATGGCTGCTACCTCTCCTCTCTCCCGTGACAGACCAGCTATCTCTTTCTTATTAGCCTGGTTTTATGGCATAATCGTTAGAGGAGCAGATGTAACCCCTCTTTTACTACTGGTAGCATGGCAGAATCTCCTCTTTTAGACTGCCCTTATTTTAAATTCTGACCAGGAACTTCTGACGTGACTTCCTATGTGGCTCCTTCCATAATGTGCTACATTTGCCAGTTTCCCCATATCAATAACATTCTCTCAGCTGCTATGTTTAGTCAGGGCAAGAGTGACTCAGTGACTCATGTGCCTCCACCTCTCCCGGCTATGTCATGAATCAGAATGTGCCCTGAAAGTCACATATGCTTTTTGCCTGGGCAGTAGCCTGCTTCCCATTAGGAAAGACTCAGATATCACCTTGCCATTGTTATGAAAAATATCTTATCCCATATCATTCACTTCTCCCTCTCCCCTCAAACATGGGCTGAGAACATCTACTGTTTTGGTCCCCACACTCTGCACCCCATTAGAGATCCTCTGGGGAAAAAAAAAAGCTACATAACACCCCAGTCCTTACTTTAAAATAAGCAAATCGACAAACAGAAAAAAATGACAAATAGAAAATAGGTGACGCTGAAAAAAACTATAAAATACATATCTATGAAAATTTAAGGTGAAAACAACTTTGTTAACAAAAATTTGTGGATATATTTAGAAGTGGAAAACACTGTTAGACTATACAAATTTAATACTAAATAGGTTAAAGCATATTTGTGATAGAATGCTAGAAATAAACATAAATTTCAAGGCATTAAGGGCTTTACTAAATAAAATATTAAAACTTTAAAGAAAAATGCCAATTTTGAGTTAAAAGCAAAAAGAATAAAAGATAAAGGACTTGTATGGGTAATTTTCACTGGGGAAATAAAAAAATAATGTAAAAATCAAGATTACTAATAAGCAAAGAAATAAAAATTAAACCTATGTGATATCAATATTTAACTATCTCATTAGTAAAAAATGCAGAAATATGGACACAAAGCTCATAAACGGCAAGAGTATATGGAGAAATAAACCTTCTGGAAAGCAATTTGGCAATGGCTATCAAATGTGTAATGTTATTACTCTTTGATGTAGTAACCCACTGTCAGAATTTATACTGAAGAAATAATTGTAGATTAGGTAAACATCTTTGTTCTAGAATGATAATTACCCTCTTAAGGTTAATTAAAATTAGAAAAGTTTTTCCAGTCTGATAATGTTTTTTGTTCATCAACTATAAAACAAGAGCCCAACTCAGTGTTATGCATTAATTTAGATTTTGTTTTAAAGACTATGCAACAGCATAATAAAATACTTAAAATATAAAGTTTTGTGCAAAAGTAAGATGCTCAAATAGTTTTAAGTATTGGATACATGATCCATATTGGATAAAGATATATATGCTTACTTATAAGTAAAAGAATGTGAAAAAATCAGATGGGAACATTAGCGGTGGTTATACCTGAATGGTAAAATTATAGACGATATTTTTCATTATGTTTAATACATATTTAATGTGTGTTATTTATTTTAAATTATTTATTA
This sequence comes from Furipterus horrens, assembly GCF_987537825.1. Lineage (NCBI taxonomy): Eukaryota > Metazoa > Chordata > Mammalia > Chiroptera > Furipteridae > Furipterus > Furipterus horrens. The sequence goes on along the minus strand of NW_028327172.1, from coordinate 162,357,932 downwards.
TGGGACATATTTTAATAACTTTTTAAAAAGAGTTTTGAACTTACAGAAAAAAGTGCAAACATAATACAGAAAGTTCCCTTATGCCCTGCTCACAGTTTCCCCTATTATTACTGGCTTACATTAGTTTGCTACATTTGTTACAATTAATGACCTGATAGTTATCTGTTACTTTAACTTAAATTTATAATTCATTCAGATATCATTAGTTTTTTCCTAGTGTCTTTTTCTGTTCCAGGGTATTACGTTAGCTTTAGCATTTATTTCTTTTTAAGCTCCTCTTAACTGTGACAGTTTCTTGACAATTTTTAGGAGTACTGGGCTGGTATAATTTTTAAAATTTTATTTTATAATTAATAGGGTTATGAGTTTTGAGAGGAAGGTCATAGAGATAAAGTGCCTTTTTTATCACATCATGTCGAGGGTATATACTATCAATGTGATTTATATCTGTTGATGTTGACCTTGATCACCTGGGTGAGCTAATGTTTGCCAGGTAACTCCACTGTAAAATTACTTTCCCTACCCTCATGTTTCCTTACTGTGTTCTTTGAAAAGAAGTCTCTATATACAGCCTACTCTAAGAAGTGAAGAGTTCCACTTTCTTGAGCACAAGATATGCACATAAAATATTTGAAACTCTTCTGCATTGGAAATCTGTCTCTTAGTGTGTTACAAACCAGAGGACATGGGGAAAGGGGATAAGGGGGGAAAGAAGGGGGAAGGGCCTAGTCAAAGAACAGGTATAAATGACCCATGGACACGGACAACAGGGTTGGATTGACTGCAGGACCTGGGGGTGGGGTGGGGTGGGCAGGGCAGGGGAGATCAAGGGGGAAAATTGGGACAATTGCAAGAAAACAATAAAAAAATTTTTAAAGTAAATACAAAATAAAAGGAAATGTAATATTAATTCAATATTGAAATACTATAACATTAAATAATTTTCTATAGAATTTTCTTAATATTTTATTATGATCTCTAATCTTTTGTAAAGTACACTTTCAAGTACAGATATTTGTTAGAATTTTTTCATAAGAAGATTAAAAAAATACAGCTTAGTATTTTTAAAAATTGTAAGTAGTAACAAAACATACTTAGGAGATAAATAATTTTCCCATTTGTATTTGTTTTCTGAGAATTTCCCTTAGAAGAATAATATATTAGTCTTGCAGTCAAAATAAATACTGGGTTTCAAAAAGGACTTGTACACAACAATTAATGAAAAATTATATGTAATAAGATGAATATTTAAGAGCTAATTGTGATATTCTATATTAGATTTGACAGAACTCGAAATTTTTATATCAAAATTTTCTGGAGAAACAAGATGGCGGAGGAGTAAGTGGAAGCTACACTAACTTCCTCCTAGAACTAGTCTGGATTTACAATGTAATTTTGGAGAAATCATCTGGAATAACGAACCGAACACCAGCTGGAGAGAAGTCTTATAACCACGGAGAGACAGAAAAGGCCGCTACATCACAACGTGACCGGTAGGGAGTGCGGAGACGTGGAAGGGCTGGCTGGGCTCCCACGGGTGGCAGCTGAAGGGGCTGAGAAACAGCTCAGCAGCCGGGGATTCCCCCTGAGAAGGGCAGGGTCTAAACCCCCAGCTGGGCTTCCCAGCCTACAGCGACAGAGTGGAAAGTAAAATAGTATCAGCTGTGAAAAGCGAAAAGCCACAGGCTTTCTTGCTAGCCGGAGAGAAACAGCAGGAGAAAAAGAGCTCTTAAGTGGATCACATACAAAAATATTTTGGCCACCACTTACCCTGGGCTCAAGCAGAGGGAAGGCAGAGAGGACTGGAGACACTTGGGGAGAATTTGGCACGGTGGCTTTGAGGAGAGAACTGGAGGAGCAGCTGACTGGGTCCCAGTGCTGACTCATCCCCAGTACTGCGGGTAGACCATTACCCTCCAAGTGGCGTCAGCCTGAGGGGAAGCAAAAGCCCTGCCTACAGGAATTAAGCTGCCACACCCACAGTCCTTAAGCCTGACAGCTAATCACAGATTGAATAGATTAACAATCAAAGAAGACAGACAACAGCAGTAGATCCCTGGAAGTCTCCAACAGGCTGCCTAGGGCCAGACTGGTACATGATCTGACGCCACCAGAGGCAGATCCAGGAAGTGCAGATCATTCCAAGAAGCACCAACAAACAATAGGAGTCAAAAAAATGGGGAGACAGAGAAACAACCTCCCATCAAAAGGAAAGGTAGAATCCCCAGAAAGAGTGCTAAATGAAATAGAGGGGAGCGAACTATCAGATATGGAATTCAAAACATGGATTATGGAGAAGCTGAATGAGCTCAGCGGAAACTTCAAAGAACTCCAGAAAAACTACAAGGAACTCACAGAAAATTACGTGAGCATGAAAAAGGACATAGAAGCTATCAATAAGAGCCAGGAGGAAATGAAAAATACGATCTCTGAATTGAAGAACACAGTAGAAGGAATTAAAAGCAGGCTAGAGGAAGCAGAAGATCGGATCAGCGAGCTGGAGGACAACCTACACAAAAACTCCCAGACAATGCAACAAAATGAAAAAAGACTGAACAAGACTGAAGAGGTTCTAAGACAGCTGCAGGACAACATGAAACGTAATAATATCCGTATCATAGGAATTCCAGAAGGAGAAGAAGAAGAGCAAGGGATAGAAAACCTCTTTGAAAAACTAATGACAGAAAACTTTCCTAACATGACGAGAGAAAGAGTCACGCAAGTCCAGGAAGCACAGAGGGTCCCAATGAAGATGAACCCCAACAGGCCCACTTCAAGACACATCATAATTAAAATGCCAACATTCAAAGACAAAGAGAGAATCCTAAAAGCAGCAAGAGAGAAACAACTAATAACATACAAGGGAGCTCCAATAAGGCTATCATCAGATTTCTCAGCAGAAACACTACAAGCCAGAAGGGAATGGCAAAAAATATTCCAAGCAATGAAAAACAAAGGCCTACAACCAAGAATACTCTACCCAGCAAGGCTTTCATTCAAAATGGAAGGTGAAATAAGGAGTTTCCAAGACAAAAGAAGGCTAAAAGAATACATCTCCACCAAACCAGCATTGCAAGAGATGCTAAAGGGTCTGCTTTAAGAAGATGAAGAAACAGAGAGACAGAGAGGAACACGAGTACAAAGGGGGAAAATGACAATGAATAAGTACTGAAAGAAAGAAGGAACTTCTACCATTTGCAACAACATGATTGGAACTAGAGAGAATTATGCTTAGCGAAATAAGCCAGGCAACAAAAGAAAATTACCTTATGCTGTCACCTGTTACAGGAAACTAATGAACAACACAAACAAATGAGCAAAATTGAACCAGAGGTATGTAAACAAGGAATAAACTAACAGTAACAAAGGGGGAGATGGGAGGGAGAGAAGGGGTAAGAAGGGGAAGGGTCTAGTCAAAGAACATGTATGAATGACCCATGGACATGGACATCTGGGTGGGGACTGACTGTGGGGGGGGGCAGGGTGCAGGGAAGCAAGAGGGGAAAAAAAAAAGTGAGACAACTGTAGTGGAAAAACAAACAACAGAAAATTTTTTAGTGGGGGGGAATAAAAATATAAAGAATAGAAATGCAAGTTCAGTGAATATTAGAAGGACAAGGATTTTCCTTCCGATAAGACAGTCCTACAGATTTAGAGACTTGTATGTGGGTTATGTTACATAAATTAACATGTGTTTTCTGTTTTCAAAGGGCATAAGCCTACAATCTCATTACCTGAGTGATTATCTGTATGCATAGGCCTCACTTAATCCTGTCTGCATTGCTGCCTCCTGAGACTCAATGGTTTGGCTGAACTAAGTGGCTGGGTTGGTGAAGAACGGGGTGGTCTGTGGGCTTCACTTTAAAACTGGTTTCTCTTTTCTATCCTAATGGCTTGGACAGAAAAAGCCCAGAGGCCTGAGATGGGGGAAACCTAAAATATTTCCCTCAGTCCAAAATAAGTATAATGGGCAAAAGGGTTTTGGACAGGTGAGATGTACCTGGCACACCTTCCTCCAAAGAAGCCCTTCTTTTCCCTAATGTGGGACACTGAAAAATTAATACCTGTCTTTTGTCATCTAGTGGTTACGGATTAAATGATGTCCTTTAACCCTGTTGCCCCCAGAATACAACAAGGATGCCAGCCTGTCAAACCAAGCATGCCGTTGTCCAGAGACAGCCAACCAACCTGGAGTCTGCATGATCCTTCCCCTTGTGGGAAGGCCACCCTCCCCTCCACATCCCCACTCTTATTAGGGATTTCTTGACCCACGGGTAGGTAGGACGACGACCATGTCCAGCTTGAAGCAGCTAGAGGAGCTCGAGACCTTCATCCATTGTCCTTTATAAGATTGTAAAGGGTCTTAAGTCTGAGAGGGAGGAATTGTTATTTTTTATTGTTAAAATATTTAACTAATTAATTAATTAATTTTAAAAAAAGAAGAAGAAGAATATATGAAAGGGTGAGGCGGGAGAGCTTGTATGTACGACCCATGGGCATGGACTTGGAGAGGGGATTGTTGGGGAAGGGGGGTGCTGGGCGGAGGGGAGCAAAGGGGAAAAAAAAATTGGAACTATTGTAACAATATAATCAATAAAATATACTTAAAAAAAAAATTTTCTTATTGACTTGAGAGAGACCAAGAGAGAGAAAGGGAGAGAGAGAAAAATATCTCTTTGTTGTTCCACCCATTCATACAACTCATTCATTAGTTGTTTCTTGTATGTGTCTTGATCAAGGATCAAACCTGCAACCTTGACATATCAGGGTGATGCTCTTACCAACTAATATAGCTAACCAGGGCTTTACAACATATTTTTCTTTTAACTAAAAAGTTTGGTGACATGAAATAACCAAGCAGAAATGAAAGTATGCTATTAAAATTGTATTAACCTCAGGTTATACATGATAAAATATTCATCTCATTATTTTTAAATGCATTTAAAATTGAAGAAATTTTTTAAATGGTTGCATAGACATATATGACATTTCTCTCCTTACTAACTCCAACCCCAGTTGATGAAGATTTTATTTTTATACTGTCAGCCATTCACATATAAGGATGAGTATCAATGAAAGTTTAATATATAGATAATAGCTTGGTATGTTTTATTAGATCTGAAAAATGTTAGTCTAGTTGGAGGTCACATTATTATCATTAGCTTTCTAATTGATCTGTGAATATTTTTCCCTTTATTTAAAATAACTCTTCTTTGCTTACTTACAGGAGTACAAACCCTGGAACCAGACTGTGTGGATCGAAATATCAACACTTCTCCTTGTTGTGTGATCGAGGACTTATTATTTAACTAATTCTGGCTTTGTTCTCATTTACAACATGAAAATAGTTCCTCTATCAAAGACTTATAGTTGGAATATATTTAAAGAGAATAAAACAGTTTCAACCACATAGAAACATTCAATGTGTTAGGTAGTTAAGATTATGATTGTTCCTGTTATTGTGTAATAACTTATAGTCCAAAAATGGTAGATAGCAAAATTAAGAAAAGATTTCTTAAGAAAAACAGTGCACTTACATGCGTATTTTATTATAGTTGTGCATAATTTTATAAATATACATAGGTGTACATGTATATATCAAATATAGAGTTTCTGTAATAGAGTATTCTTTTTTAAAATTATATTTTTTTGATTATACCGTTAGGTTGTCCCAATTTTTTCCCCTTTGCTCCTCTCTGCCCAGTACACCCCTTCCCTCCAGCAGTCCCACCCCCCTTAGTTCATGCCCATGGATTGTTCCTGTATGTTCTTTAGCTTCTCTCTTTTCTATACTATTCTAAACAACCCCTTGTATATTTTGTACCTACCAATTATGCTTCTTAATCACTGCACCATTTCCCCCTTCTTCTCTATTCCCCCTCCCAGTTGATAACCCTCCAAATGATCCCCATACCTATGATTCTGTTCCTATTCTGGTTATTTGCTTACTTTGTCTTTGTTTTTTAGATTCTCTTGTTGATAGCTCTGAGCTTGTTGTCATTTTAATGTTCATAGTTTTGTTCTTTTTTTAAAATGAGTGCCTTTAACATTTCACATAATAAGGGCTTGGTGATGATGAACTCCTTTAGCTATACCTTGTCTGAGAAGCACTTTATCTGCCCTTCTATTCTAAATGATAGCTTTGTTTGATAGAGTAATGTTGGTTGTAGGTCCTTGCTTTTCATCACTTTGAATACTTCTTGCCTACAAAGTTTCTTTTGAGAAATAAGTTAGCAGTCTTACAGAAACCCATTTGTAGGCAACTCTCTGGTTTTTTCTTGCTGCTTTTAAGATTCTCTTTTTATCTTGAAACTTTGGCATTTAAATTATGATATGTCTTGGTGTGGTCCTCTTTGGGTCTAGCTTGTTTGGGACTCTCTGTGCTTCCTGAACTTGTATTTCTATTTCTTTTCCCAAAGTAGAAAATTTTTCCTTCATTATTTCTCCACATACATTTTCAATTTCTTGATCTTCCTCTTCTCCTCTAAAACCCCTACGATTCAGATGTTTACATGTTTAAAGTTGCCCCAGAGTTTCCTAAGCCCTTCCTCATTTTTTCAATTCTTGTTTCCTCATTCTATATTGGTTGACTGCTTATTTTTTCCTTATGTCCCAAATCGTTGATTCGAACCCTGGCTTCCTTCCCTTCACCATTTGTTCCATGTTGATTTTTCTTCATTTCACTTAGCATAGCCTTCACTTCTTCCCTTATGCGTTTGCTATACTCAAGTATGTCTGTTAACTGTGAGCACCACTATCACCAGTGTTTTGACCTCTGCATCTATTAGGTTGGCTATCTCCTCATTGCTTAGTTCTCCCACTGGAATCTTGATCTGTTCCTTCTTTTGGGACATACTTCTCTGTCTCTTCATTTTGACAGCCTCCTGTTGTTGCCTTTGTGTCTTAGGTAGGGCTCTCATACCTGTTATGGTGTAAGGGGCAGAGCCTTAGGTATTGGTCAGTAAGGAGCAATCCATTTCACCACATTGTGGTGCTGTTTGTTGGGGAAGTGTTTGAAAGGGAACAATGCTGCATGCTCAGCACTTGCCACTTTTCCAGGCACATCTCCCACTTCCCATATGGGACCAGCACCCCTCTAGCTGTTGCCCTGGTTGTGGTTCCCACAGTGGGTGGATTTGCAGATGTTCTAGGGCCATGGAGGCCCTCTAAACAAGCAGATTCTGCTGAGAGATCAATAGTGTCTTCTGCTGCCCCAATCCCCACTGGTTTTCACAGGCAGAAGCAATAAGGCTTTATTTGCCCCAGTGCTGGAGACATGAGCTGCAGGGTCTGCTCTGGGGCTGGGATTGCTCCCCAGGTGTCCTTCCTGTCTTTTATAATGTGTGAATGATCTTTCCACCAGCTGGTCACAGCCACTGCCTTGCTGCTCTTGCCATTGCTGCTGCCACTGCTGCCACCACTGCCACCACACTGCATCCTCTCTGCCCCACTGACTTATCTGAATGAGTATTACTATTTTATATTTTTGTTGGACTTCCATGCAGTTCAATTTCTGGTAGTTCTGGTTGTTTTTAGTTATGAAGTAGCTGTATTTTTTATTGTTGTGGGGGGTGATGAAGTATGTCTACCTATGCCTCCATCTCAGCTGGAAGTCTAGAGTATTCTAATGTTAAAAAAAATCATTGAGATCAAACTCTGACTATTAGAATCAGTATCAACAGAAATATTTAGCACACTTTGAATGACATTCTGTCATAAATATGGTGTATTTTAAAAATGGTAAAAGCTTTGATTCCTAAAATATTTGATGTTCTTATTATTTAATATACTCTTCTAGAAATTTATTCTTACCAAGTATTTGGAGATTAAATAGTAGTCCTTAAATTTATTCAAGATAGTTATTTGTTTATATAACAGACTCAATCAAAGAGCTATTTTTATCAATGTTTGAGAAGGATATATTTTCTGAAGTATTGTCATACTTTGTCACTGGTAGTCTTTCTTTTATTGTTATAGAGATTTTACCTTTTCACGTTTTTTTTTTATTAAATAGGTAAAGATTAAGTGCTCTTCCTGAGTCATTTTCAAATCACTGAAATCTCATGGGCTTCTTTTTATTTAAAGTTCATTTAGTAGACAAAACATTCTAGTAGGAAAAATGGACAATAATGAGTTTTTATCTACCTGTATTGTCTATCATCTATCTATCATCATCATAATATATAATCACCTATCTATGTAAATAGATCAACATTTACCTATATACTATTTCAGGCAAAGATGAGTACAAAAATGGTAAACCTAGAATGATAGGGGAATACAATTTCAATGTAGTAGCATTTGCTTAAACCATTTTTTCCAAATGGTATCAGTATCTTCCTTCATTAATACACTCATAATTAACATCTTTGAATGTTTATTTTTTTTTCTAACCACTGTCTTATATGATGGGTATTTAAAATTCTAGTTAAAAATGGTAAGTAAAATATTGTTAAGAGGCTAACATGAAGGAAATATCTCCTATACACAGAAAATATAATAATAAAAGATCATGATGACTCATAAGAGAGTTAAAATTTTTTAATTAAAAAATACATGGACTGGTAAGAGAAAATAATTCTCAATTTTGCAAAAAGCGCAGAAAGCATTACTAGTAGATATTTAGGGATTTACAGATTAAAACGTCTCCCTATTTAGCTGCATCCTAATTGTATTTCCTATGGAGAAGCAGCATCTAGTTATTCAGGGGATTTGTAATAAACTATGGTTAAAATGACAACAACAATAAGTAATAATATAAACTTCTGAAAATTTTCATGACTCTCAGTAGCTTCTAAAGTTAATTAAAACTAAAACATATTAAAAGTTTTAAAAATTTTTAAATTTTACTTTCAACTTACCTACCCCATTTTTTCTATTACCTTTATGTTCCCTATGGGAAACTAGTTTTTAAATTTCACTTTTTATCTTTTAAAAGGCAGAGTATTTTGAAATTATTTTTAAGAAAATTACTGCAAGTATAGTAAAAGATGGTTCATACCACTTCAGGATTTTGTTCTGTAGATGTAGAGTCCTGAATACAGGATATTCTGCATTTCTAAAACCCTTGATTAACAAATTCTTTATTCCAATTAACATTTCCCACAGAAAATATGATAAAATAGTCCTTGGGTGTATTTTAAAGGAGAAAGTAAGAAAACAAGTATACTAAATTAAATATTATATAGGGGTGGACAAACTTAGGTTTACAGCAAATACAATACAATAATTACACAATAAGAATGCTATAATTAACACATAAATAAACTTTCATGTACTCACAATGTTTAAACCAACTTTTTTCCACCCCTGTATATAAAAAAATCTGGCATATATTTTGCCTTCAACAATTTTATTTTTTCTTATTTTATTTTAATCTTATATGATGACCTAACCATCATTTATCACATTCTTTGTTTAGGACATATATTTTTATTCCAAACATTTCATTTATAGTGATATTTAATGTTTGAAAACATTCTTTGGAGTGCTTAACAATACTAATACTTCCCCAACACATGCAGAGACACTTAGATGCACAATTTTGTTTAAGATAGTAATTATGGATTTTAGATTTTTCAATACATATATACATACACACACTGCATATGAGCAAATCCATTGTATGAATTTTGAGATTAATATATTTTAAATTTTATCATCTTTTTTAAAAAGCATTTTGAGAAAGAGTGTGGGAGGGGTGGGGAAAGATAGCAAGGGAGGTGGGGGAGAGAGGAAGAGACTTGCTATTTCACTTATTCATGCATTCATTGGTTGCTTTTTGTATGTGCCCTGACTGTAAATCAAAACCACAACTCACAGCTTTGGCATATAAGGAGGATGCTCTAACCACAAAGTGAGCTGTCTGGCCAGGATTGAAATTAATGTTTTATATCTGAAAGGTGTACAGTGCTGAGGCCAGTAGGGATCAGTTTTCTGGGATTTTTTCTCTCTGATATTCTAAAATTCATACATCTAAAAACTCTGTATCAGAAATAGAATAAGAAGGGAAAAGACAAAAAATTAAAAAAATAAAGAAGGGAAAAGACATATAACATCTCCCTACTGATCTTAAGCACTTAAATCAATATCCTCAAGAATCAAAATACTTGACTTCTTATGTGTGTCCAAATCTTTTGTCCATATATTTTTTGATGTCTTTAATTTTTTTAAATTTTATGTTGAAATTGTTTTCCTTAGTTTCTGAAACTTTTATTTTTTTAAAGATTTTATTTATTTATTTTTGGAGAGAGAAAGAAAGGTTAAGAAACATTGGTGTGATACAGAGCCATCAATCAGTTGTCTCTCATATGTACCCCTGACCAGATACAAAACCTGCAACCTATGCATGTGCCCTGACCAGGAAATGAATGCCTTTCACCTTTCACTTTGCTGGACAACATCTAAATAATTGAGCAACACTGGTTAAGGCAGGGACTTTTATTCTAATTTTAAAATTTGTTACTTTAATTTAATTATATATTGTAGTATTGATGCAGATAGATCTATATGAGACCTGGCCATGCTGCAGGGCAGAGAATAGGTCAAGTGAGGGAAGGGTTGCAGGAAACACCAGAGGTGGCTGTGGTGCCTGTAAAATCCCCTGATCTGAGATGCTGCAAGAAGAGGAACAGAACCAGAGTCTGTTTAGGTTGCCCATGGTGGAAGGAAAAAGGCCTCCTACTCCCATGAAACATAGCAACAGGGGGATGTGCTGACCTACCAGCCTATCCAGGGAAAAAGATGGGATTGCTGGGGAGCTGAACTCTTATGGAAGACATGGAAGCTTGCACCTGGGAGGTTTAAACAGAGGGAGGGTGGAGACTTGCTGCTTCTCTTCCTCTTGGATCTGTACATAGATGAATGGGCCTTAGTGCTCACAGGATATGGTGACTCTGAAAACCATGTAGCCAGGTGACAAGCACTGGGCTCCACAGATGGAATCCATACACAAATGGCTGCAGTGGTCATAGGTAGCCCTGGCCAGAGCTGGTATGGTAATGGCAATGCCAGCCCCATACACATTGACTCCAGGATAGAAGACTGGAGCCAGAGAACCATCCACTTAGCAGCCTCGTTCTCCAGTTGAACAGATAAGGATGGAAGGATCTCTGGGCATAGTTTTGGGTTTTAGTCTTTTTGGGAACAAACAGATTTTTTTCTGTGTTTTGTGAAAGAGATTGGCCTGAAACCAGGAGTCCCTCTTTCCCCAAAATTGTGCAACATTTTTTAAATCATTGTTTTTATACTGTATTTTTTCCCATTATCATTATCCGCCTTACACCCTTTCCTCCCTGAAATCACATGTTGCTGTCCATATGTATGAGTCCTTTTTGCTTTATGTTCAATATCTCCACCCCTTTACCTCCCCTTCTTAAGCTGTCATCCTGCTATCTATGAGTTTGTCTCTATTTTGTGTGTTAGTTCAGTTTGTTCACTAGATTCCACATATGAGTGAAATAATGATATTTGTGTTTCTCTGACTGGCTTATTTTATTTAGCACGCTGTTCTCCAGGTCCACCCAAACATTCACAAAAGGTAAAATTTCCTCTTTTTTTATGGCCAAGTAGTATTCCATTATGCAAATGTTCCATAGTTGTTTTATCCACTCATCTACTAATGGACACTTGGGCTGCTTTCATGTCTTGGATATTGTAAATAATGCTGCAGTGAACACAGTGGTGTTTATGTTCTTTTGAATTAGTCCTTTGGGTTTTTCAGGATATATTCCCAGAAGTGTAATAGCTGGGTCAAAAGGCAGATCCATTTTTAATTTATTGAGGTATATCCATACTGCTTCCAAAGTTGCTGCTCCAATCTGCAATTCCACTAAAGTGTACAAAGATTACACTTTCTCAACATCATCGCCAGCACTTGTTATTTTTTGATTTATTGATGATAGCCATTCTGATCAGTGTGAGGTGATATCTCATTGTGGTTTCTATTTGACTTCTCTAGTGATTAGTGGTGTTGAGCATCTTTTCATATATCTATTGGCCATCTGTGTGTCTTCTTTTTTTTTTTTTTAATTTCATTCTATGGTTTTTCAATTACAGTTGTCCCATTTTTCCCCATTGCTCCCCACCTCCAACCAGCCCACCCCTTCTCCCACAATCATATCCCTCCCTGTGGTCCATGTCCATGAGTCATTTACACACGTTCCTTGACTAAACCCTTCCCTTACTTATCCCCCTTCTCTACCTCCCCCTCCCCCCTATTGACTGTTATTCTGCTCCTTGTTCTATTTAGTTCATTTGTTTATGATGTTCTTTAGTTTCCTATATCAGGTGATATCATATGGTATTTTTCTTTCTTTGCCTGGCTTATTTCACTAAGCATAGTTCTCTCTAGTTCCATCCATGTTGTCGCAAATGGCAGGAATTTCTTCTTTCTTTCTGCTGCATAGTTTTCCAACGTGTAAGTGTACCACAGTTTTTTGATCCCATCATCTACAAATGGGCACTCAAGCTGTTTCCAGCACTTCGCTATTGTAAACAGTGCTGCTGTGAACATAGGGGTGCATAAGTTCTTTTGAATTAGTGTTTTAGGATTTTTCGGGTATAACCCTAGCAGTGGAATTGTTGGTTCAAAAGGCAGTTGCATTTTGTTTTTTTGAGGTAATTCCATACTGTTTTCCATAGTGGCTGCACCAGTCTGCATTCCCACCAACAGTGCAGTAGGGTTCCTGTTTCTCCACATCTTTGCAAGCACTTGTTGTTTGTTGATTTGTTGATGATGGCCATTCTGACAGGTGTAAAGTGGTATCTCATTGTGGTTTTTATTTGCATCTCTCTGATGGCTAGTGATGTTGAGCCATTTTTTTTCATGTGTCTATGGACCTTCTGTATGTCCTCTTTGGAGAAGTGTTTTTTCAGGTCCTTTGCCCATTTTTTTATTGGGTTGTATGTTTTCTTGATGTTGAGTTGTATAAGCTCTTTATATACTTGGAGATCAGTCCCATGTCTGAGATATCATCGGCAAATATGTTTTCCCATATGGTTGGTTTCCTTTTCATCTTGCTGATGTTTTTTTTTTTTTTTTTTTTGCTCGCAGAAGCTCTTTAGTTTGATGTAGTCCCAATTGTTTATTTTTTTCCTTTATTTCCCTTCCCGTAGGAGATGTATCTGTGAAAATATTGTTAGTGGGATATCTGAAATTGTCCTGCCTATGTTTTCCTCTCGGACTTTTATGGTGTCACAGCTTACATTTAAGTCCTTGATCCATCTTGAGTTTATTCTCATGTGTGGTGTAAGTTGGTGGTCTGGTTTCATTTTTCTGCATGTCCCTGTCCAGTTCTCTCAGCACCATTTGTTGAACAGGCTCTTCTCACTTCATTTTATGTTCCTTCCTCTTTTATCAAATATTAGTTGACTGTATAGCCCTTGATTTATTTCTGGACTCTCTATTCTGTTCCACTGATCTAAATGTTTATTCTTACGCCAGTACCAGACTCTTGATCACAGTGGCTTTGTAGTAATGTTTGATGTCTGGTATTGTGAATCCTCCTGCTGTGTTCTTCTGTCTCAAAATTGCTTTGGCTATTTGGGGTCTTTTTTGTTTCCATATGAATTTTTGGAGTATTTGGTGTAGATGTGTGAAATACGTCATTGGTATTTTAATAGGGATTGCATTGAATCTGTAAATTGCTTTTGGTAGTATGGCCATTTTGATGATATTGATTCTTCCCATCCAAGAACATGGTATTTGCATCCATTCATTTGTATCTTCCTTAATTTCTTTCTTCAATGTTATGTAAATTTCAGAGTACAGGTCTTTTATCTCTTTGGTTAAGTTTACTCCTAGGTACTTTATTTTTCTTGTTGCCATAGTAAATCGTGTTTTCTTTTTTGTTTCTGACTCTGATATTTTATTGCTGGTGTATAGAAATGCCTTAGATTTCTGTATATTTATTTTGTACCCTGCTATTTTGCCAAATTTGCTTATTATATCAAGTAGTTTTTTAGTGGAGTGTATAGGGCTTTCTATCTATACAATCATGTCATCTGTATATAATGATAGTTTTACTTCTTATTTTCCAATTTGGATGCCTTTTATTTCTTTGTCTTGTCTGATTGCTGTGTATAGGACTCCCAACACTATGTTGAATAGGAGTGGAGAGAGTGGACAGCCTTGTCTTGTTCCTGCTTTTAGGGGGAATGCTTTCAGTTTTTGTCCATTGGTATGATGTTGGCTTCCAGTCTCTCGTATATAGCCTTAATTATGTTAAGGTATGTTCCCTCTATTCACATTTTGCTGAGTGTTTTCATCATAAGTGGGTGTTGTACTTTATCAAATGCTTTTTCTGCATCTATTGATATGATCATGTGGTTTTTGTCTTTCATTTTGCTTAGATGGTGTATTACATCTATTGATTTGCAAATATTAAACCATCCTTGCATCCCTGGGATGAATTCCACTTGATCATGATGTATGATCTTTTTAATATATTGCTGGATTCGGTTTACCAACATTTTGTTGAGAATTTTAGCATCTATGTTCATCAGTGATATTGGCCTGCAGTTTTCTTTCTTTCTTGTGTCTTGACCTGGTTTTGGAATTAGGATAAAACTGACTTCATAAAAGTGTTTGGGATTTCTCCCTCTACTTGGATTTTTTGGAATAGTTTGAGGAGCGTAGGAGTTATTTCTTTCCTGAATGTTTTGTAGAAATCGCCTGTGAAGCCATCCAGTCCAGGGCATTTGTGTGCTGGGAGATTTTTGATTACTGTTTCAATTTTCTTCATTGTTATTTGTCTGTTGAGACTTTCTAATTCTTATTGGTTCAGTTTTGGAAGGTTATATATTTCTAGAAATTTGTCCATTTCTTCTAGGTTGTCAAATTTCTTGCCATACAGTTGTTTGTAATAATTTCTTACAATCGTTTGTATTTCTGTTGTATCAGTCATGATTTCTCCCTTTTTGTTTCTGATTTTGTTTATTTGGGTCTTCTCTCTTTTTTTTCTTGATGAGCCTGGCAAAAGGCTTGTAGATTTTGTTTATTTTTTTTGAAGAACCAGCTCCTAGTTTTGTTAATCTTTTGAATTGTTTGTTTAGTCTCTATGTCATTTATTCTGCTCTGATCTTGATGATTTCCTTCCTTCTTCTTGCCCTACACATTGTTTGTTGTTGTTGTTCTAGTTTTTGTAGCTTTAGGGCTAGATTTTTTATTTGAGATTCTTTTATTCTTTTCAGATATGCCTGTATTGCTATGAACTTCCCTCTTAGGACTGCTTTTGCTGTGTCCCATGGGTTTTGGGCTGTTATGTGTTCAGTATCATTAGTTTCCAGAAATTTCTTGATTTCTTCTTTGATGTCATTGCTAACCCATTCATTATTTAATAACATGTTTTTTATCCTCCATGAGTTTAGATGTCTTTGATTTTTTTCTCTGACATTGATTTCTAGTTTCAAGGCATTGTGGTCTGAAAAAATGCTTGATATGATTTCAATTTTCTTGAGTTTGTTGAGGCTTGTTTTATGTCCTATCATGTGATCTACCTTTGAAAATGTCCCATGTGCATTTGAAAAGAATGTATATGTTGCATCTTTGGGGTGAAAAGTTTAATATCTATCAGTTAATTCCATGTGGTTTAGTGTGTTGTTCAATGCCTGTGTATTCTTGTTATTTTTTTGCTTCAATGATCTGTCTATTGTTGATAATGGAGTGTTAAAGTCCCCTACTATGAGTGTGTTGCTGTTAATATCTTTATTGTGGTCTTCTAGTATTTTCTTTATGTATATGGGTGCTCCTATATTGGGTGCATATATGTTTATTAGTGTTATATCTTCTTGATGGATTGTTTCCTTAAGTATTATAAATTGTCATTTTTTATCTCTTTTTATTGCCCTTGCTTTGAAATCCATTTTGTCTGTTATGAGTACTGCTACCCCAGCTTTTTTTTTCATGTCCATTTGCTTGAAATATTTTTTTATAACCTTTACTTTCAGTCTGTTTAAGTCTTTTGTTTTGAGGTGTGTTTCTTGCAGACAGCAAATATGTGGGTCCTGTTTTATTACCCATTTTGTTACCCTATATCTTTTAATTGGAGCATTTAATTCATTTACATTTAAGGTTATTATTGACATGTATTTATTCATTTCCCTCTTACCTCTGTTTCTCACCTCTTTTTTTTTATTTTTCTTAAAATAATACCTTTAGCATCTCTTGCAATGCTTGTTTGATCAAGATGTATTCTTCTAGTCTTCCTTTGTCTGAGAAACTCCTTATTTCACTTTTCATTTTGAATGAGAGCCTTGCTGGGTAGAGTATTCTTGGTTGTAGGCCTTTGTTTTTCATTGCTTGAAATATTTTTAACCATTCCCTTCTGGCTTGTAGTGTTTCTTTTGAGAAATTGGTTGATAGCCTTATCGGAGCTCCCTTTTACGTTATTTGCTGTTTTTCTCTTGCTGGTTTTAGGATTCTCTCTTTGTCTTAGAATGTTGCCATTTTAATTATGATGTGCCTTGGAGTGGATTTTTTTTGGGTTCCTCTTCATTGGGACTCTCTGTGCTTCTTGAACTTGCATGACTTATTTTCTCATCAGGTTGGGAAATTTTTCTGTCATTACATCTTTTATCAGCTTCTCTATTCCTCGTTATTCTTCTTCTCCCTCTTTTATTCTGATGATCCGGATATTATTTTGTCTCATGTTATCATCTAATTCCCTTAGATCTTCTTCATCCTTTTTCAGTCTTTTTTCATTTTGTTGTATTGTCCTGGAATTTTTTTCTACATTGTCCTCTAACTCACTGATCTGATCCTCTACTTTGTTTAGCCTGCTTTTGATTGATTCTACTGTGTTTTTCAGTTCAGAGAGTGTATTCTTTGTTTATTTCTGGTCTTTATTAATAGCTTCTATGTTCTTTTTTATTCTGGTGTAATTATCCATAAGTTCCCTGTAATTTTCTTGGAAGTGTTGGTATCTTTCTTGGAGGTTGTCATAGTTGTTTTTGAGGTTGTCGAGTATATTGAGCTTCTTCACTACCATTATTTTGAATTCCGTGTCTGACATTTGGGCTATGTCTACTCCATCTAACTCTCTTTCTGGGGATTCCTCTTTTCTTTTCATTGAGAGGTTGTTTCTGCATCTTCCCATGTTGGATTCTTCTTGTTTGTTTTTGTTTTTTGGATTTGTCTGCTTTGACTTCCCACCTTTGTGGTATAAGATTATTTATAAGAAATCTGGGGTTTCAGTGGTGCAGTCTCTTTGATTTCCTGAGCCTGATGTTCTTGGGATACTCTTTATGTCATTTGTTTGTGCTGTCTTGTTATATTTCAGATGCTCTTTGGTGGGACCCTCCCTCTGGCTAGTTGACTGAGAGTCACTCTGTCCACTTTGTCTTGAGTTCTTTTGTGGAGATGCTGTTAAAAACATAAACACACAGCCCAGGCAGATAACCCACATCCTCAAAAATATTCTCCACCCTCTATCCTGCTATCGTCAGCAAATGAGCCAGTATTAATATAAATGTAGAGAGGTTAGGGCTTTTATACTATAGGAAGAATAGATAAGAGTTGTTTTTAAAGAGAAAAAATATGATTTTTGAGAGGGGGATGATAAATTAGTAAAGTAGCAAGTAGTGTCGAGACTATGCATGATATTAGGAAATATTTTTATTGTATGTTAATAATAATAACAGAAAAAGAGGGAAGAATGCAGAATATAGTAAGAAAGTGGAATTGTATAGTATTAGATTTATATAGTAGTTATATGCTATATATTTAGTGTGAAAGGGAGGCTAAACAAAACAGACAAATAAATAAACAAAAATTAAAGAGGAAGGATGAGAAGGAGAGATAGTATGAAACAAACTAAAGAGATAGGTTTAAAAAAAATTTTTTTAAGTAAAAATTAAAATAAAAAATAAGAAATTAAAAAAATAAAATACAAATAAAAAATCTAAAATAGAAATTAAAATTTAAAAAAAAGAAAGTTTTTACTCAGTTCAGACTTTGTGTGCCATCTTCTTTATCTGGATCCACAGCTGGTTTATTGAGGCAGGCTAGAGGCTCCTGATCCTGGCGGCAGCGGTGTGCGTCTGCGTGTGGTGGTTGTGGTGTGCGTGGGTAACACCTGTGCGCTTGTGGTGGCCCATGCCTTTGTTTGGCGCCTGTTGGAGCTGGCCGGGGTGCTTGTGCATGTGCGCATGTGCTTGTGCATGGTGGCCTGCATGCTAGCCTCTGCCCTGCCTTCATGCCCCAGATGTCGGTCTCTCGCCTCTTGGGGCGGGACCCTGGACACTTATGCATGGTGGAAGTGGGCGTCTGTGAGTCTCTGCTGCCCGTTGTTCCCGTGCTGCAGCCACCCGCCTTTTCCGCACCCGCCTGGGCGGGCACGAGTAGAGTCTGCACAAGTGGGCTGCGTGTCTCCCTGGTGCCTGTTGGGGTGGGCCAGGGGTGTCTGCGCATGGTCTACTGCGTGCCCAGCGGGCCAACCCTGCGCCCGCTGGTGCGCCGAACGTATGCCTTTTGGGGTGGATCCGAGGGGCACCAGGATGCGCGACCAGAGACCTGGCTGCACACCTGGGCCAGTGGATGAGGGCACCTCCCCGTGCACACTCACGTGACTCAAGGGGAGGGTTGGGGAGTGGGCAAGTGCAGCTCTGTACCTACACTCCTTAAGAATGTCCTGTCACTCCCAACCTTTCCTCCCCTCTCCGCAGCACATAAGAGAAAAACATAAAGTAAAAACACATTCTTTTTTTTTTATTTTTTTTAAAATGTGTTTTATTGATTATAATGTTACATTTGTCACAATTTCCCTTCCCTCTGCTCCCCTCCACCCGGTGGCCCCCCTCCCTCCAGTTGTCCCCCCCTTTTAGACCATGTCCATTAGTTGTGCATATAGTTCTTCTCAACCTCTCTCTGTCTATTCCATTCCCTCCTACCAGGATCCCCAATTCCTATATCATCTCCCTCCCTCTCCCCGTTCCCCCTCCCTGTTGACCTCCCCCCCATATGTTCCCCATACCTATAGTTCTTTTTCCACTCTCGTTGCCTGTTTAGTTTTCCTTTGTTTCAATTCCCTAGCTTCCATTGTTTCTTGTGATGCAGTTTTCATTTTAGATTTCATAGTTTTGATCCTCCTTTTTCTAAACCAGTCCCTTTAACATCTCATATAACAGTGGTTTAGATCTAATGAACTCTTTCAGTTTTGTTTTGTCCTGGAAACACTTTCTCTGCCCTTCTATTCTGAATGACAATTTCGCTGGATAGAGTATTCGTGGTTGTAGGTTTTTGCTTTTCATTACTTTGAATATTTCTTGCCAGTCCCTTCTTGCCTGCAGGGTCTCCCTTGAGAAGTCAGCTGATAGTCTAATTGGGACCCCTTTGTACATGATTCTTTTCTTCTCTCTTGCTGCTTTTAAGATTCTCTCTTTATCTTTAACTTTTGACATTTTGATTATAATGTGTCTTGGAGTGGTTCTCCCTGGGTCCAGTTGTTTTGGAACTCTCTGTGCTTCCTGGACCTGTAAGTCTATTTCCTTCCCTAAGTTTGGGAAGTTCTGCTTTATTATATTTTCACTCAATTTTTCAATTTCTAGTTCATCCTCTTCGCCTTCTGGCAAACCAATGATTCTTATGTTGGGCCTTTTATAGCTGTCCCAGAGGTTTCTGATCCTCTCATCCTTGCTTCCTGTTTCCTCTCTCTGCACTGGTTGACTGTTTGTTCCTTCTCTATGTTCTGGTTTGTTGATTTGAACTCTGGATTTTTTTCCCCTCACCATCTGTCTCGTATGTGGTTTTGTTCCTATCATTATGAGTGTTTTTTGATTCTTTCTCATCTTTTTCCAGATCTTTTGTTAATTCTGTAAGCCACCTGATAACAATGGCCCTGAACTGAGCCTCTGACAGGTTTCTTATGTGTTCATCTGTCAGATTCTTCATCTGTTGCCTGGTGAGCTGCGCCACCGGGATTTCTATAGTTGTCTGCCTCATTTTGACAGATGCGTTTTGTTTTCTTGGGCCGGCTATAGGGGGCAGTGCCTGTGTACGCGTCATGACCCAGCAACCAGCGGCGATCTGCAACCTTTTTCGCCGTGCTGTGGCCCTTTGTCGTCACAACCCAGCGACCGGCGGTTGTCCAGCAACCTTTCTCGCCGTGCTGTGGTGCTTTGTCGTCACAACCCAGCGACCGGCGCCTATCCACAACCTATTTCGCAGCCCTGTGGCGCTTTGTGTGGGGGCGGGGGTCCAAGATGGATTCACACAGTTATTCTGCTAGGAGACTGGGATCCGTCCTCCCGCCCTCTTGAGCCTCACTGTTCAAGGCGATGTGGTGGCTGCTTTCCCCAGCATTGGGGTTGCAAGCTCCCGGGGGTTCGACTGCAGCCGGGATTGTTCTCCCTGCCGCTGGGATTGTTCTCCCTGCTGCTGTCCCTGGTGCGACCGCAAACAGCACCACCCCCTTTCGCTCTTCCTACCTGCCCGACTAGCGCTGCTGGTTTATAACATCGTACGTTGGGCTTCCGTGTAGTTTTATTTTCTGGAATTTCTAGTTATCTTTTGTTTTGAAGTAGTTGTATTCCTCTCTAGTTGTAGAGGGAGACCGAGTGTGTCTGTCTAAGCCTCCATCTTGGCTGGAAGTCCGAAAACACGTTCTTATATACACAGCACTATGCTGTTTCTTGTCTCTCAGTGCCAGGTGCCACCTGGCCCACTCCTGGCTCTGCCAGTGAGCAGAGACCCGCTCTCCTCCTGATTCCTCTCTGGGGAAGCCTGTGGTCACTAAAAAGTCTTTGTGTATTTCCAGCTGCAGCTCAGGAAGCCAACCCAGTCAGAAATCCCATCTTGTTCCCCTTTCCTCCCCTATCTTCACCAAACAGGCCATTCCCAGATGGTTTTCTCTGATGCACCAGTTCAAAGGCTCAACTCCTGCCAGTGTCCAGACACTCACTAACATGCTCTGTCTGCAATCATTCCAAACTGCAGATGGGTCTCATGAGCCTGAAAACACAGCCTCCCCTTACTCCTCCACCATCTTTGAACCCCCTCTGTGTGTCTTCTTTAAAGAAGTGCCTATTCGGGTCCTTTGCCAATATTTAATTGGACTATTTGTTTACTTTTTTACATTGAGTTGAAAAAGTTCTATATAAATTTTGGATATTAACTGCTTATCAGGAGTATCAGCAAATATGTTCTCCCATTCCATGTGTTGTCTTTTTATTTTGTTGAATGTTTTCCTTTGCTGTGCAAGAATGTTTTAGTTTGATGTAGTCCCATTTGTTTATTATTTCTTTTGTTTCTTTCGGCTTGGGGAATATATCCAAAAGATAAGGCTAGGGGCAATGTCTAAGATTT
This sequence comes from Furipterus horrens, assembly GCF_987537825.1. Lineage (NCBI taxonomy): Eukaryota > Metazoa > Chordata > Mammalia > Chiroptera > Furipteridae > Furipterus > Furipterus horrens. The sequence goes on along the minus strand of NW_028327172.1, from coordinate 162,336,631 downwards.
CATTAACTATGATTTCTCCTAGGATTTTTAGGACTTCAAGTCTAAATTTATGTCTTTAATGCATCTTGAAAATATTCCTGTGTGTGGTGTAAGAAAGGTGGTATAGTTCATTTTAATGCACATATCTGTCCAATTTTCTCAACACCATTTACTGAATAAACTATCTTTAGCCTATTGTATGTGCTTGGTTCTTCTGGTGAATATTAATTAACTATAAAGGTGTGAGTTTATTTCTGGGTTCTCTATTCTGTTCCATTGATCTGTGTCTGTTTTTATGTCAGTACTGTGCTGTTTTGATTACCATGGCCTTATAGTACAGTTTGATATTAGGTAGCATGATTTCTCCAATTTTTTCTTTTTTCTCAGAATTGCTGTTGTTATGTGGGGTTTTTTGTGGTTCCAATAATTTTTTGAAATATTTTTTCTTGTTCTGTGAAATACATCATTGGAATATTGATAGGAATTACATTTAATCTACAGATTGCTTTGGGTAGCATAGACATTTTAATGATGTTAACTTTTCCTATATATGAAGAAAGTATGTGGTTCCGCTTATTAGCATCTTCTTTAAATCTTTTCTTCAGTTTCTTATAATTTTCTGGGTATAGGTGTTTTACATCATTGGTCAGATTTAGTCCTAGGTATATTATTCCTTTTGAAGCAATTGTGAATGGACGTGTTTGCTTAATTTCCCTTTCTGATAGTTCATTGTTGACATATAAAGATTCACCTGTAAAGCCATCCAGTCCAGGGCTTTTGTTTGTTGGGAGTTTTTTGATTATTGCTTCAATTTTACTAGCTGTAATCTGTCTATTCAGATTCTCCTATTCTTCCTGATTTAGTTTTGGAAGATTGTATATTTCTACAAATTTATCCAATTCATCCAGGTTGTCCAGTGTGTTGGCATGTAGTGGTTCATAATATTTTCTTACAATCCTTTGTATCGGTTTTTTTTTTTGGTGACAGTTTTTATTTATCCTCTTTCATTTCTGAATTTATTTATTTGGATCCTCTGTCTTTTCTTGATGTGTCGTTTGAAAGGTTTGCTGATCCTGTTTATCTTTACAAAAACCAGCTCTTGAATTAATTGATCTTTTGTATTTTTTTTAGACCTTATTTCATTTATTTCTACTCTGATCTTTATTGTTTCCTTTCTTCTATTCACTTTGGGCTTTGTTTGTTGTTCTTTTTCAAATTCCGTTAAGTGTGAAGTCAGATTTTTTATTTGAGTTTTTCCTTGCTTTTTGAGATTGGCATGTAATATTATGAATTTCCCTCCTTAGGATTGCTTTCCCGGTGTCTCACAGATTTTGGATTGTTTTGTCCTCATTTTTATTTGTTTAAATGTATCTTTTGATTTCCTTCTTGATCTCATTGTTGACCATTTTATTGTTTAATATGTCATTTAACATCCATGTCTTTGCATGTTTTTCAGTATTATTGTGATTGATTTCCAGTTTCATAAAATTGTGCTCAGAGAAGATGCTTGATATGATTGTAATCTTCTTAAATTTATTGAGGCTTGTTTTGTGTCCTAACATACGGTGTATCCTAGAAAACGTTCCATGTGCATTTGAAGAGTATGTATATTCTGCTGCTTTGAGGTGAAATGCTCTGAATGTATCAATTAAATCCATTTGATCTAGTGTGTCATTTAAGGCTGCTGCCTCCTTGTGGATTTTCTGCCTGGAAGAGCTATCAATTGAAGTCAATGGGGTGTTAAAATCCCTTGCATTTCTGTGGGTCTCTTCCTTAATGTCCATCAAGATTTGCTCTACATTCTAGGTGCTTCTATGTTGTGTGCATAAATGTTTATTAGGCTTATATTCTTGTGTTAGATTTTTTCCTTTATTACCATGCAGTGTCCTTCTTTGTACCTTACTATAGTCTTGGTTTTAAAGTCTATTTGATCAAATATAAGTATTGCTACCTCAGCTTCTTTTCCTTTCCATTTGTATGAAATATCTTTTTCCATCCATATAATTTTAGTCTGTGTATATATGAAATATCTTTTTCTATCCATATAATTTTAGTCTGTGTGTATCTTTGAATCTGAGGTGTGTCTCCTAGAGACAGCATATATATGGGTCTTATTTTCTTATCCACTCAGCTATACTATGTCTTTTGGTTGGAGCAATTAAGACATTTACATTTATGGTGATTATTGATAGTTACTTTTTAACTATTTTCCTCTCTTTTTTCTTTTTCTTCTTCTTCTATTTCTCCTTCTCCCCCTACTCATCCTCCTTCCCCCCTCCCTCCTCCTTCCTCTCCTCCCCCTCCTCCCCTTTCTTCTCCTCTCCTTCCTTCTCCCTCCTCCTCCTCCTCCTTCTTCTTGTTCTTCTTTTCTTGTTCTTCTTCGAGAAGCCCTTTAATATTTTTTGCAGCACTGGTTTGGTGTTAACCATTAGCTTTGTCTTGTTTTGGAAGCTTTTTATTTCTCCTTCAATTTTAAATGCTAGCCTTCCTGGTTAAAGTAGCCTTCATTTTAGATCCTTTCTTTTTATCACCTTGAATACTTCATGCCAATTACTTTAGGCCTGAACTATTTCTGTTGAGGAATCAGATGACAGTCTAATTGGTGTACCCTTGTAGGTAACTGTTTTTCTCATGTGGGTTTTAGGATTCTCTCTTTGTTTTTAAGCTTTGCCATTTTAATTATGTGTCCCAGTGAAGGCCTCTTTGGGTCCATCTTGTTTGAGACTCTCTAAGCTTCCTGGACTTGTGTGTCTTTTTCTTTCACCAGACTATGGAAGTTTTTAGTCATTATTTCCTCAAATAGATTCTCAATCCCTTGCTCCTCTCCTCTCTTCTTCTCTAGTAGTCCATGATGCAGATGTTGTTGCATTTCATGGTGTCACAAAAGTTTCCTAAGCTCTCCTCATTAAAAAAAAATTGTTTTTCTTTTTTATGCTCTGTTTTTTGTTTTTTGTTTTCTTCTTCTTCTTCTTACCTTGTCTTTCAAATCACTGATTTGGTCCTCTGCTTCATCTAATCTACATTTTTTCCCTCCAGTGTATTATTTCTTCCAGAAATTGCATTATTTATTTCTGACTGGTCTTTTTTATGGTTTCTATGTATTTTTTACATGTTATTGAGTATACTTATAATCATTAGTTTTTTAAACTCTATGTATGATAAATTGCTTGCCTCCATTTTATTTCGTTCTTCTAGAGTATTCTCTTCTTTCATTTTGGTCTTGTTTCTATGTCTTCCCACTTTGGCTGCCTCCTTGTGTTTGTCTATATGTGTGTGGTAGATCTGCAAAGAGTCTGGTACAGATCTATTTCAGATGTTGCCTATGGCTCTCCCTGGGCAACCTGCTTGGAGCTCTCAGTGACCCACAGCTGGTGGCTCCCTCTGATGGACCTCAGTGCTGTCCTGTAGGGTCCAGTGGCACAGCCTCCCCTATCAACCAAGCTGGGTACTCAGCTTGTGACCTTCCTGTAGGCTGAGTATACCCACCTCTTGTAGCTGAGCCTTAGTTGCTGTTGGCAGACCAGTGGGAGGGATTTATCCAGGCCAGTCAACTGCAAGAACAGGCTGTGACCGCTGACCATCAACCTCTGCCCTCTGTGGAGGATCAGCTATGCTGGGGCAGCGTGGTAGTGCTCTGACATGATTTGTAGCTATCCATTGGGTTCCCTGGCCCTGGGGTTACCTGGGTGATGCAGGCCAAGGTTAGCCCCTACCTGTGTTTTGCCCAGGGAACCCTGCCTAAGCTGTAAAGTAATCTGAGGTATCTGCCACTGTGCTGGGCTTGGAGATTCCTAGACAAAGCCAAGCTGTGAATCTAAGCTGGCTGCTGGTAAGGCCAGGCCTTGTGTTCACTGAGAGTAACTCTTGCTTGTTTCATAGGATTTAGGAAGTTATAAAGCAAATAAAGCATAAGCCTAGCCGAGCCATTCATATGGAAGAGCAGCTTGGGCTGGCCTATAAATTGGGTGGGGCAGAGTCTCTGGGGGATCTCTAAGGTGGGTCAAAAGACAGTTAGCCCAGTTGATGGAGTCTTAGATATGGCACCAACTTGCCACCTCTGTTGGGTAAGGGTTTAGAAAAGAGACAATGGCTTCTACTGGCCTTGATGCCAGATGTTTCAGTTTCTCTCTGTATGCCACTTGTGGCTTTCAAGCTGCTATCTCAGTACTGGAGCTCACAAGGAGTAAGTCTGAGTAGACAAGTCCATGTGTGGGTTCTTTAAGAGGAACTGCTTGGGGCTCCAGAAGTTTCTTCCACCAACTCAATCTCTGATTGTTTTTGCAGCCAGAAGCTTCCTGGCACTGGAACCCTGAACTAGGGGTCCTGGTGTGGGGTTGGGGCTCTTCACTCCTGAGATATCCCTTTCAAATTTGTATACACCATATGTGGGTGTGGGACCAGTCCATTGCGCATCTGTACCCCTCCTACCCATCTCAATAGATTTAGTTTCTTTACTTCCATAGTTGTCAGACTTCCATTCAACTTGATTTCTGATCGTCGTTCTATATTTTAGTTATAATTTTGATGTGGTTGTGAGACGATGTGAGCCATGTCTGTCTACACCACCATCTTGACTGAATCTTTCTTGCCCCATTCTTTTCCTCTTTGCCTCCATCACCCTGATACACCCCTACCCTCCAGCAATCCTCCCTTTAGTTCATGTCCATGGGCTGTACACATAAATTCGTTGGTTTCTCCATTTCCGTTACTATTCTTAACATTTCTTTGTTTATTTTGTACCTACCAATTATGCTTCTTAATACTTGTTTTCGGCACCTTTAATAATGTTTCCTGTAAGATTTCTGACATTCCTGGCTGGGAAAGAAGGCGTTATGTTTCAGTATATTCTTTCAGGCATTTTTATTGCAGCAGAAAGAATAAATATTTCTCTAATAGTATACAGGTTTTTGTCTTTAATTCTTAACTAATAAACCACAAAGAAGTTTTCTAAACAACTGCCATTAAGTGATTTAAAACTTTATAAAGCACTGCAGTAAATAGTAGTTAACCTTATGCATGGAAGGAAAAATGTAGACATTTATATCATTCTGGATTATTTTTACTTACTTGTAACTAAAATTTTGGTTACAACATACCTAATGGACATTGCTAATGATAGAAAATTGGATACTTATTTCAAACAAGTATGGTAAGGTTTTTCAATGCCTGCAATGTGTACACCCTCCCTTCTGAGAGCATCACTCATTATTTTCTGTCTGGATCACACTGGATGTTACTAGCATTAGGGGTGAATCCTTAAGAGAATCAATAAATTGTTTGAGGATAATTCTCCAGGTGACTTCTTTGCCAAGTTTTGATATAAGGGAAGGTTAATTACTTCAGGGCAGAGAGGGGTTGCTTCTGTTGGCAAAATAGGTATAAGGAGATTTATGGAGTTCAGAGATTTTAGCACCATCTGTGTCTGCACAAATATTCCCATATGAAGCCTCAGGGCTTCACTCCTTCCTACCAGTGCTGTTTACAAAAGACACCTGGCAGGAAGGTGTATGGAACTGGTGGTGCAACCCTTAAATTTAAAATCAGATTTTGATCTGATCTTCATCCAAAAAGGTGAGGACCATAGAAAGTCTCTGAATCAGTACAAATGGCCAGGACAATTTCCTTCCCAAATTTGAGTATTATTTAACACAACTGGCTCAGTGCCATTGTTCTTATCAAAGAACACTATTGAATATAAACTTTGATACCTTACATAGAACTTTGAGGTTTGAAGGGAGTTGGTATTATTTTAGCTATAATTGTAAAAATTATTGGTATTTCCTTATACAGTGTTTTTAAAATTGAAAGGTGGGTTCGCCTATATTATTTTACATAATCCTTATAAATGTTCAATGTTCAATGAGATAAATATTAGTATTGGTATTCCATTCCTATAGATAAAGGAAATTGGGCTCAGGAAGATTATATTGTTATCCAAGATCACATAGTAGGCCTCTAGTTCCAAGTCTTTGCTTTCTTACATTACTTTATAGTTGCTTAATTGTTTTAAAATAAGGGTGAAATAATGCTATCATATTGTGGGGAATATATTCATGTGTGTTCCTGGGAGTGCTTCTTCAATGTGAGGATGATTAATCCAAATAAATAGCTGCAGAGAAAGTAAGTGTATATTCTTTTGAATATGTAAGTGATTGATAGAGAAATTATGCATTTTGTTGCTGCAGCATTATGTACAGTGTTATGTCCCAAAATAGATTGAAAGACATCAGTGACTCAGCTTTTTCCTAAGTTACATACCATGTTTTGTAGGTCAAGCACTTTTAAATGGTGCATATGCATTTTTATATTTTATATATCTATGGTTTTATGTATTGACTAGCATTCTGATTTGTGTCCTGAGTGTTCCAGAACTGATGTGCTATGAGATTGTGACATAAGCACTATTTGATTTGAGAATAATTGTTTAAATGAATGTATTTTAAGTTCTTTTGTTAAAAAGCCATGTAAATAAGACATCTCTTATTTTAATATATAAGTATTTAGATTTTTATCAATTAAATCATTAACATCTGATTTTTCATATATATACATATACTTTCCTAGAGCATTTTATTTTTAGATCCAGAGAAAGCCTTATTGGTGCAGCATTAGTCATTATATTTAAGTATGTTAATTAGCTTACTTAATTTGTTCTCAGATTTGCCTCTTAGGAATTCTTTATATATTTGGCTAGTAGTTTTGTAAACATCACATACAGGTAAATAATATTTTAAAAGATTGATTAATGCATAATTTCAAAAACACACATAGACCTATCTGAAATTTAATTTCAGGATATTTCTGTCCTAAAATTACTCTAGTAACTTCCCTTTTTGTAGCTGTTTCACCTTATAAATTTTTTCTAAGGTTTCAATAAAAGAAGCAACATACAAGAGCCCTGAGGAAAAGAGAAGATAGAAGTGAATTCTGACAACCTTCCCCTACTAAAGCATTCTTTGACCCACAGAGGTACATCCTTCATTCTCCAAATTGTAATGGAAGGTAACACTTTTGTGAAAAATTCGTGCCCATAACCCAAGCTGTCCCTCAAGTTTTGGAGACCCAGAAGCTATAAAAAAATGAAAGAAAATAAATTGATCTGTTTCTACTGCTTTTCTGGAAATTCCCAAGTCCGTACATCTAGGGTGAGGAACACACTCATCCAAAGCTCAAGAAATGGACTTGCAAACCAAAAGCCGCGAAAGCAAGGCTTTAACGGCGAACTTGCAAGAACTGGTATCTGTCTGGTGGGCAGGCACACCCACGCCTGTACCCCGGAGGTTTTTATCCCCTTATGCAGGGGTCCCTGCCCTCATTTCTGCATTGGCTGAGTACTGTGGGAGATACAATCTTTCCGATCATGTCTAAGAAACAATTGATTAATCCCTTCTTTTTTTTTTTCAGATCCATAGAACACCTTTTGGTGCAGCATTAGTCATTATGGCTTTTGTGCTAAGTCTTGGATGTCTTCAGCCCGCCCCTGCCACACCCTCTTTCATGGATCCCATTCCCTCTTTGTTATACGGTTTTCTTAAACACCCTCTAACCTACACCCCGCTGTTTGGCACATCTATTGCGCTGTTTTCTATTAACTATTCTACCCTGAAAACAGACCATTAATATCTCTCTCTATTACTTACACTAGCAATTGCTAATGAAATTGAAACCATCCCCCAAATCAACCTCTTTACCTGGATGCTCTAAATTTGTCCATTGTATCTGTTTGTTCAAGATCAATTACTTGCTTTTTTAATGGGCTACTTCTATAGTTCACTTCCTAAAACTCAGCTTTTTCACTCTTAATGAATTTTAATAAAACATGAATAATTCTTATATTGAGAAAGAGAGGGTGCAAGTTTTTAAATATTTTCACTGAAAAATTTAAAATGGGAATGCACGTGAGCTTAATCATATCATTTCATCTTTGGGGTAAAACATTTCATGTTATGTCACCAGTTATATAAATTCACATTCAAAGGTTGTTCTGCTCAGGAAAGTGTGTCATTTATGAAAGAAACAGTTGCTGTTTGACATAAAGCAAATACCATAATTCGTGGGTGGATTCTCTTTTGGTAGCTTCTTAGTAGGCCACTGTGCTCTGTCTAGAGCTGGCCTTGCTTTTAACCTTTTCTACAGGAACTTCATTGGCAAGTTTATTTCTTTAGTACAAAGTTCACCATTTTCAATTGCTACACTTAAATTAACTTTCGCATTGCAGGAAAAAAAACCCTAAAACCCATTAGAGCAACTTTCTCCCAAATGCATAGTTGTCACCATGTTACTGAATTTTTTGAGGTCACTATACATATGAGTTCCAGATTTAACTTTAGAAAATTAGAAATGGAAAATACCCTATCTCAGCTTCCTGTTCACAAACTTCCCCAGTCAGCACTAGTTTCTATTCATATTCCTATTTCTTTACACACTTTGAATGAAAAGAATTTGCTTTTAATCATGAATACAACTTAGATTAGATACTGTTTATCATTAATTAATCACCTTAACGGTAGACATTCAGATATTTCCTAAGAAAAAAAATAGAAAATTACATCTTTTCACAGCAGAGTAAAACAATAGCCCTATATTATATTATATTTTGATATGAAATATAATTAACAATGACATGCCTTAATAATTAATTTTCAGTTTTTTCTCAGTTAAAATGTTATCATAAGCAATTAATTTTAACAAAGTCCAAATTTGCAAAGTTTTTCATCCTCAAGCAAAAATAATTATAAATATTTAAAATTATTATTATACAATGTCTTTGACATTATTTTATTTTGGATTATTAAATATGAACTGACTTGTAAACTACTGGCAACCTTTATAGCACAGAGATCTGCTGTTATGATATCATTTTGGTGAACACAGGTTAATTTAGTGATTGAGGGAATTGTGATGTCATGCCGGTTTCTTCTATCAGTGTCCCCTTTTGATCTTTTCTCTCTGCTGCTAATGCTCCCTCCTAAATCCAGGCAGTTACAACAACAAACAGCTTTATTTTTTCCTTTAGCCTATGTGCTCTGGATGGAAACTTGATTTTTAAAAGGGCACAAGGTTTCTACAGTTTTAAAACAGCATAAAATATAGAATCTTTTAAATATTATTAAACCATACTATATATGTCTACACCTGTATTCAGAGTCTATCTTCAAATCAGCCCATGTCAGAAATAAATAGCATGCTCCTTTTCTAATAAAGTATAAAATGTAATCAAGCACAGTTCACAGCAGGCTCTAGAAACTGCAGGGGTTGACTTGAGTTCCCTGCTATCCTGGGTAGAATTCTAGAATGTATCAAGAATAAAAGATAGTGGAGTTCTTCAGTAGGTATAAAGTTACAGTTGTATGAGAAGAATAAGTTCTAGAGATCTTCTGTTCAACATAGGGCCTATGTTTGATAATCTAATGTTGGGCACTTAAAAACTTAAGAGGCTAAATCTTATGTTAAGTATTCTTATCAAAAAAACTGGCAAGGGGACACAAGAACTTTTTTGAAAATGGTAGACATGTTTATTGCCTTTATTGTGGTGATGGTATTAAAGGTACATGCATATATCCAAATCATCAATTATGTACTTAAATATGTATAATTTTTGTATATTAATTATACAATGACAATCATATATGTGTATCAAATTAACATGTATACTTTAAATTTACACAATGTTATATGACAAATATGTTTCAATAAATAAAAAAACACTTGCTAGAAAAGCAGTAATAAAGTATACTTAAATAAACTTAAAAAAGAAATAAAGCATTGGAAAGCAGTGCAGTAACTAGATCATTATCTAAAGTATATTCTATAAAAATGCCAGTTATGGATAGAGCTTATTAATAAATTATGTCAAAAGGTTTCATGTTTAAATAAATTTGAGGAAATTGTGTTTAAATTGTTATTTAAACACCTGTTTTGGACTTCCAGCCAAGATGGAGGCATAGACAGACATGCTGCATCTCCCTCCACAACTAAGAAGGAATACAACTACCTAAAAACTAGAAATAACCAGAAGTTCCAGAAAATCGAAGTGCATGGTGTCCAGCAAACAAAGATATAAAGGAGAAATACTCATCCAGACAGGGCCCCAATGGGCCTAGAACATCCGCAGACCGACCCACTCTGGAAACGACAGCCAGGGCAGCAGCTAGAGGGGTGCCAGTCTGGTGTGAAAGTGGGAAGAGTGCTTGGAAAGGGGGCGAGTGCTGGGCAAGCGGCATTGTTCCTTCTCAGACCCCTGCCCCGCATACAGTGCCACAACATGGTAAAACAGGTCGCCCATTACTGATGAATCCCTAAGGTTCTGCCCCTTACAACATAGTAGGAGCAACAGCTCTCCTTGTGACATAGAAACAAACAAACACAGGAGACTTTCAGCCAAGATGGAGGCCTAGACTGACACGCGCTGTCTCCCTCCACAACTAAGAAAGAATACAACTACCACAAAACCAGAAATAACCAGAAGTTCCAGAAAATAAGTGGAAGTACAATGTGTGAAGTTATAAAGAAGTGGTGCTTGTCTGGACAGGTAGGAGGGGCAAAGCAGGGAAGGAGAGTATAAGCTGTGCTGTCTGCGGCAGCAGCAGTGATGGAGGCAGGACAGCAGTAAGCACAGACACCCATATTTAGGGGGAGGCGAGAAGTGCCTGGGGAGTACCCTCAGCTGCAGACAAGACCTGTCAGCTTGCGATTGCAAAGCTGGGGAAGGCAAACCTCTATTGACTTGGACTGTGAGGCCTGGAGCAGGTGGGGATGGAGGAGGAGGCTCTTGGTCTCTCAGCAGAGAGTGAATGGCAGTAACCCATCTTCGACCCCCACCTCCCCAGAAAACACCGCAGCGTGGTGAGAAGGGTTGCCCGGTTGTGATGAGTACACAGGGCTCTGCCCCCTATAGTTTAGGAGGTTTGACAGCCCTTACCAGGACGAAAAGGGAAACACAAAATGGTCAGGATGGCACAGATTGTGATAGAGATCCCACTGACGCAGTTGACTAGACAGCAAATATCTAATCTAATGAAGCAGCAGACAGATAATCTTTCTGAGGCTCAGTTCAGAGCTTTGGTTATAAAACTGCTTACAGACCTAACAGCAGATCTTAAAGAAGACAGGGAAGGAATGAAGGCTAGTCCTGGTGAAATGAACAAAAACACATACAAAACTGGTGGTGAGGGCAAGGAAACCAGGAATCAAACCAACAAATTGCAACATAGGGAAGGAACAAACAGTCAACCAGTGCAGAAAGAGGAAATGAGAAGTGAGGAAAATGTGGAGAATCTCAGAAACTTATTGGGCAGCTATAAGCAGGCCAATATCCAAATTATAGGGCTGCCAGAAGGTGAAGAAGAAGAACTAGAAATGGACAAATTATGTGAAATAATAATGAAGCAGAACTTCCCTAACTTGGGGAAGGAAATAGACTTGCAGATCCAGGAAGCACAGAGAATTCCAAAAAAACAGGACCCAGGGAGAACCACACCAATACACATTATAATCAAAATGTCAAAAATTAAGGGTAAAGAGAGAATCTTAAAAGCAGCAAGAGAGAAGAATTATATACAAAGGGTTCCCAATAAGACTATCAGCTGATTTCTCAATAGAAACTGCAGACAAGAAGGGACTGACAAGAAATATTCAAAATAATGAAAAGCAAGAACCTACAACGATGATTACTCTATCCAGCGAGGCTGTCATTCAGAATAGAAGGGCAAAGAAAATGTTTCCAGGACAAAGTAAAACTGAAGGAGTTCATCGGATCCAAACCACTGTTATATGAAATTTTAAAGGGACATGTTTAGGAGAAGGAGGATCAAAACTATGAACATTAAAATGAAAACTATCACAACAACCAACAACAGAAGCTAGAGAATTGAAACAAAGGCAAACTAAGTAGGCAATGAGAGTGAAAAAGAATTATAGATATGGGAAGCATTTTACAGGGAGGTCAGTGGGGAGGAAGGAGGGGGGAAAAGGAGGGAGATGGTACAGGAATTAAGAAGCATAGTAGGAGTGAGTGGAGTAAATAAGACGATGTTGAGAAGAACTATATGCACAACCAATGGGCATGGACTAAGGGAGGGGGTCACTGTGTGGAGGGGAACAAAAGGAAAAGAAATTGGGACAAACTGTAATAGCATAAACAATAAAGCATATTAAAAATGATACCTGTTTTTTCTATATGGTAGGAGTTTTTTCTAATTTTCCAGTATCCTACTGTGCACAGATTGACTCAAATTGCATTTTACCTCGGGCTGCATTTCTTCTACATTCCTCTTATTTTTTATAAAGTATTTCCTTAAGTATTGGTGATCTGGGAAACACTTATTTAGAGACTCTTTCTTATCATATCAATTGATGCTACCCATTATAACCATCCAAAGGAAGCAACCTCAAATTGTAGGTACCAAGTATGACCAAGGCTGCTTGAATCAATCAAAATTCTCTCTCCCTTTCTTCCTAAGAGAGTAATTGACTGCATTTACCAGACTTCTCTATTGCTAGGTGATGTAACATTTTGGAATGCAAATGGATATGCTATGAAACCTTATAATTGTGAGCTTTAATGCACTGAGGGTGCACTTCCCCACTCACAGTTGTCTCTAGTCAGCTCGAGTATGGCCATGTCTGTGACCTCACTTGACCTCGCAGACAAAAAATAAAGCCCTAACAAGTGGCAAAGCAACATGGTGAAAAGAATCTGGGTCTCTAAATGTCCCGACCAGGCTGGGCCACTTACCTGGGAAAAGATGTATGAAAGAGAATTCAATTTAACAATCTTAAGCCACTATATTATTTTATTTTCCAACTAAAAACTACTATGAAGCACTTAGTGAGCATTTACTGTATACAAGGCAGAACTGGTATGCTGCACAATTGTAGTCTGATAAATCTATATGTATTAGAGTATTTAATCTTCATAATAGTTTGAAGTAAGTAGTATTATTATCTCCTTTTACAGATACAGTAAGCTAGGCACAGAGAGTTGAAGTAACGTGCCTTATTTCCTGCAGTGAGGAGATAGCACAGATAGGATTTAAACCACCACAGTCTGGCTGTCAATCTAAAACTCTTTATCTCTAAACTATACTGCTATTCAGTTAGAATATTCAACAGAAAGATAATTATCTCAGGTTTAGAGAGCATTTATATATCAATAATTCATATGCTATAAGTATATGTATATAAACCAAGCAATAAAGTTATAAATATTTAAATTTATCAGTAAATTAAAAACATGTTAGTCATTTGAAAATTTAGTCAGCATTTTAATGTTTATGAACTTTCCAGATAACTCAAATGTGAAATGTATAACTAAGATATTCGTAGAACTAGCAATATAAAGGAAACAGTAATGAGTGATTTTTTATTCTAAATATAAGACTTCTGGGCGGAGAGGATGTGGTGTGGTGGCAGCTGCGGCAGTGGCAGGCCAGTGGAAAGCACAGTTACATATTTCAAAAAATTGGGATGGACATCTGGGGAGCGCTCCCAGCATCAGACAAGACTGTGCAACTGTGGTTCCAGCACCAGGGAAAATAAAGCCTCATTGCTTTTGACTGTGCAAACCAGTAGGGGTTGGGGTGGAGGAAGAAAATGCTGATCTCTCAGTAGAGTCCATTTGTTTAAAGGGCTCCTACAGTCCTAGAACGTCTGCAGACCCACCCACTCTGGGAACAATAGCCAGGGCAACAATTAGAGGGGCACCAGTCCCACACAGGAAGCTGGAGAAGTGCCTGGAAAAGGGGCGAGTGCTGAGCAAGCGGCATTGTTCCCTCTCAGACCCCACCCCCACGTACAGCCACAAAACATGGTGAAACATGTTGCCCTGTACTGACGAATACCTAAGGCTCTGCCTTTTACAATGTAACAGGAGCAACAGCTCTACCTAAGACACAGAGGCAAACAAACACCGGAACCTGTCAAGATGAGGAGACAGAGAAGTATGGCTCAAAAGGGAGAATGGGTCAAGGTTCCAGTGGGAGAACTAAGCGACGAGGAGATAGCCAATCTCACAGATGAGGAGATAGCCAACCTAATAGATGAAAAGTTCAGAACACTGGTGATAAAGATGCTCACAGGTTAAACAGATATGCTTAAGTATGGCAAACACATAAAAGAAGAAGTGAAGGCTATGCTAAATGAAATAAAGAAAAATCCACACAAAACCAATGGTGAAGGGAAGGAAACCAGGGTTCAAATCAATGATTTGGAATATAAGGAAGAAAAAAAAACAGTCAACCAGTACAGAATGAGGAAACAAGAATTTTAAAAAATGAGGAGAGGTTTAGGAACCTCTGGGACAACTTTAAACGTGCCAACATCCAAATAATAGGGGTGCCATAAGGAGAATAGAAAGAGCAAAAAATTGAAAACTTATGTGAAACTGGTGAAGGAAATAGAAATACAAGTCCAGGAAGCACAGAGAATCCCAAGTAAGCTAGACCCAAAGAAGACCACACCAAGACACATCATAATTAAAATGCCAAAGGTTATAGATAATCTTTTTTTTTATTTTTAAGTTTTTTTCCCTCTTATTCTGATATCATAATTTTATTTTAAAAAAATTGTAATGATATAGATAATGGCAGTATATAAGCCCTTAGTTCTTATTTGAGAAAGATCATGGCCACTTTATTTTCTGGGAAATATCACTAGTTTATGATTTAAGTATATTTTACTGATTATGTTGTTATAGTAGTTCCAATTTTTTTCCCTTTGCTCCCCACCACCCAGTATCCTGCTTCCCTTCAGAAGCCCCCCCCCCTTAGTTAATGTCCATGGGTCCTGCATATAAGTTCTTTGGCTTTACCCTTTATTCTTAACTCCCCCCTGTCTATTTTGTACCAACCAATTATGCTTCTTAATCCCCGCACCATATCTCCATTTCTCCTCCTTCCCCCTTCTAGCTGATAATCCTCCAAATGATCCCAACACCTATGATTCTGTTTCTATTCTGGTTTGCTTAGTTGGATTTTGTTTTTATTTTTTAGATTCAATTGTTGATAGTTGTGAGTTTGTTATCATTTTAGTGTTCATAGTTTTGATCTTCTTTTTCTTAAGTAAGTCCCTTTGACATTTTATATAATAACGGCTTGGTGATGATGAACTCCTTTATCTTTACCTTGTCTGGGAAGCACTTCATCTGCCTTTTCATTCCAAATGATAGCTTTGCTGGATAGAGTAATCCTGGTTGCAGGTTGCTTTTCATCACATTGAATACTGCTTGCCAGTCCCTTCCTGTCTGAAAAGTGTCCTCTGAGAAATCAGCTGGTAGTCCTATAGGCACCTCCCCATAGGCAACTCTCTACCTCTCTCTTGCTGTCCCCAGGACTCTCTCTTTATCTTTCACGTTTGGCATCTCAATCATGATGCGTCCTTTTGTGGTCCTCTCTGGGTCCAGCTTGCCCAGGACCTGCTGTGCTTACCAGACCTGTATGTCCATGTCCTTTGCAAAATTTGTGAGGTTTTCCTCTTTTTTTTAGTTCTTGATTCCTCATTCTACACTGGTTAACTGTTTTTTTCTTCCTTATGTTCCAAATCATTGATCTGAACCCCAGTTTCCTTTCCTTCACCATTGTTTTTGTGTGTATTTTCATTCATTTCACTTAGTATAGCCTTCATTTTTTTCTCTTATGCATCTGCCACACTCAAGCATATCTGTTAAGCCTGTGAGCATCTTTATCACCAGTGTTTTGAATTCTACATTTGTTAGGTTGGCTATCTCCTCGTCGCTTAGTTCTTTCACTGAAACCTTGATCTGTTCCTCCTTTTGGGCCATACTTCTCTGTCTCCTCATTCTGACAGGCTCCTGTGTTTGTTTGCTTCTGTGTTTCAGGTAGCGCTATCGCTCCTGTTATGTTGTAAGGGGCGGAGCCTTATGTATTAGGCAGTACAAGGTGACCTGTTTCAGCATGTTGTGGCGCTGTATGTGGGGGAGGGGCCCGAGAGGGAACAAGGCCGACTGCCCAGCACTCACCCCCTTTCCAGGCACCTCTCCCACTTCTGCACTGGGCTGATGTCCCTCTAGCTGCTGCCCTGGCCGTTGTTCCCTGAGTGGGTTGTTTTAGGATTGTAAGGGCCTTTAAACAAGTGGACTCTGCTGAGAGACTGGCAGTTTCTTCCTCCACCCCAGCCCCCACTGGTCTGCATAGTCAGAAATAATAAGGGTTGATTTTCCCTGGTGCTGGGACAGGAGCTTCGAGGTCCAGTGACAAGCTGGGAACACTCCCCAGGTGTCCTTCCTGACTTTTTAAAACTTGTCACTGCACTTTCCGCTGGCCTGCCACTGACGCCACTGCTGCCACCACCACACTGAGTCCTCTCTGCCCGGCTCTGCCCCTCCTACTGTCTGGATGAGTATTTCTTCTTTATATCTTTGTTTGCTGGACTTCATGCAGTTTGATTTTCTGGAACTTCTGGTTGTTTCCAGTTTTGAGGTAGTTGTATTCTTTCTTATTTGTGGAGGGAGACGCAGTGTGTCTGTCTATGCCTCCACCTTGGCCAGAAGTCCCTAAAGAGAGAATCTTAAAAGCAGCAAGAGAAAAGCAGAGAATTACCTACAAAGGGGTACCTACAAGACTATCAGCTGATTTCTCAAAAGACACTTTGCAGGCAAGAAGGGACTGGCGAGAAGTATTCAAGGTGATGAAAATCAAAGACTTACAATGGAGATTACTCTGTCCAGCAAAGCTATCATTTAGAATGGAAGGGTAGATAACGTCCTTCCCAGACAAGGTGAAGCTAAAGGAGTTCATCATTTCCAAGCTATTATTATATGAAATGTCAAAGGGGCTTACGTAAGAAAAAAAGATTAAAATTATGAACATTAAAATGACAACAAACTCACAACTATCAACAACTGAGTTTAAGAAATAAAAGCCAAATCCAACCAAGCAAACCAGAATAGGGACATAATCATAGATATGGGTATCATTTGGAGGGCTATCAGCTGGGAGGGGGAAGAGGGAGAAATGGGGAAGTGGTGCAGGGATTAAGAAGAATAATTGGGTGGTAGAAAATAGACAAGAAGTTAGGATTAATATAGGAAAGGGTAAAGCCAAAGAACTTATGTGTATGACCCATGGATATGAACCAAGGGAGGTTGGGATTGCTGGATGGAAGCGGGTACTGGGAAGAGAGGATGAAAGGGGAAAAAAATTGGAACTACTGTAACAACATAATCAATAAAATATACTAAAAAAAGAAAAAAAGAGAGAAAGAAATGCTAAGGAAGTAGTCAATGGCTGAACAGATGATTCTTCTAAATATGCTTACTAGTTCACCTGAGTTCTCAAATGGGCTTTTTCCTACTTTTAAAGTGGAATGTATCAACATTTTATAGTATCAACATAATCAATAAAATATACTTAAAAATTTAAAAAAAATTTAGATGTATCTTTAGAAGATAAATAATGCCCAAACGACAAAACTAACCAAATGATCATTAAAGGGCTATATTACATCAGGGCCTTAAAAACAAAAGAAAAATAAGCAACAACAAACTTTCCCAAACATAAAATACAGTCCTTATCAGATTGTGACCAAAATATGCAGTCTTCATAACATAATATGGGAATTATTTTTTGTCCTTTCAAAAATCAATATTGGACTTCCAACCAAAATGGAGGCATAGACCAACATGCTCTGTCTCCCTCCACAACTAAGGACTACAACTACCACAAAACCAAAAATAATAAGTTCCAGAAAATAAAGCTACATGGAAGTCCAACATATGAAGTCATAAACAAGTGGTGCTCATCCGGACAGATAGGAAGTGCGAACCTGCGGCTGAGAAAGATCGAACTGTGCTGGAGGTGGCAGCCGCAGCAGCGAACAGCGGGACCCAGTAAGCAGACACCTATATTTGGGGGGAGGATAGAAGCACCTGGGAGCCGGCCCTGGCTGCGGACCAGACCCGTCAGCTCGTGATTCCAATGCTGGGGAAGGCAGACCCCATTGTCTTGGACTGTGGGGACAGGGGAAGCTCTCAGTTCCTCAGCAGAGAGTAACAGCAGGAATCCATCCTGGACCCTGGCCCCCATGCAAAGTGCCACAGTGTGGTGAGAAAGGTCACCAGGTTGTGACAAGCACACGGGGCTCCTCCCAATATAGCCTAGGAGGTGTGATGGCGTCCCGCCCAAGAAGGAAAGATAAACAAAATGGTCAGAATGGCAGAATTAATGATTGAAATACAGATCACACAGCTAACAAAAAAACAAATAAGGGCCTTGACCGATGAACAAATAGCGAATCTTTCTGAGGCTCAGTTTAGAGCTATAGTGATAAGGCAGCTTACAGACTTAACAGTGGGGCTGAATCAAGACAAGGAAGGAATGAAGGCTAGTCCTGCTGAAGTGAACAAAAACACAAACAGGACAAGTGGTGAGGAAGGGAAAGCCATGGATCAAATCAACAAATCAGAACATAGGGAAGGAATAAACAGTTGACCAGGGCAGAAAGAGGAACCAAAAAATGAGGAAAATGAGGAAAGGTTCAGAAACTTATTGGACAGATATAAGCGGGCCAATATCTGAATCACAGAGTTTCCAGAAGGTAATGAAGAAGAACTAGAAATTGAAAAATTATGTGAAAAAATAATGAAGCAGAACTTCCCTAACTTGGGGAAGGAAATGAACTTAAAGGTCCAGGAAGCACAGAGAGTTCCAGATAGGCTAGACCCAGGGAGGACCACACCAAGACATTATCATCAAAATGTCAAAAATTAAAGATAAAGAGAGAATCTTAAAAGCAGCAAGAGAGAAGAGAAGAATCATGTACAGAGGGGTCCCAATTAGACTATCAGCAGATTTCTCAAAGGATACTTTACAGGCAAGAAGGGACTGGCAAGAAATATTCAAAGTAATGAAAATAAAAAACCTACAACCACCATTAATCTATCTGGCAAAGCTGTCATTCTTAATAGAAGAGCAGAGAAAGTGTTTCTGGGACCAAGTAAAACTGAAGGAGTTTTGGGGGGAAGTCAGTGGGGAGGGTGAAGGGGGAAAAGGGAAGGAGATGATGCAGGAATTAAGAAGCATAGTAGGAGGGAGTGGAGTAGACAGGAAGATGTTGAGAAGAACTATATGTACAACCAATGGGCATGGACTAAGGGGGCGACAACTGGAGGGAGGGGGGAGCAGTGGGAAATGAAATTGGGACTACTGTAACAGCATAATCAATAAAATAAAATAAAAAATAAAAACT
Source organism: Furipterus horrens (assembly GCF_987537825.1). Classification (NCBI taxonomy): domain Eukaryota; kingdom Metazoa; phylum Chordata; class Mammalia; order Chiroptera; family Furipteridae; genus Furipterus; species Furipterus horrens. The sequence goes on along the minus strand of NW_028327172.1, from coordinate 162,317,449 downwards.
CCCTTCAGTAGAAAAAACAAAACAAAAAACCAATATTGTAGCTTTGTAGATTCACTCTTACATTTGATTCATTAGTGACTTTGTAGTAAATGTACTAATGTTTTTTTTTTTAACTTTTAAATCTGGATATTTAAATCATTGATTTTTTAAAAACTTTATTGTTTTATTGTTTATACTATTACAGTTGTCTCAATTTTTCCCCTTTGCTTCTACCATGCAGCCTGCCCCCACTTCCATGGTCAATCCCCACACCATTGTCATGCCCACAGGTCCTTCTTATGTGCTCTTTGACTAATGCTTTCACCTTATTTCAATGAATACCCAGTTCACCCCTCCACTTTTACAGCTGTCAGTTTATACATGATTCTATGCCTCTGGTTCTATTTTGCTCATTAGTTTCCTCTTACAAGTGAAATAATTTGGTATTTGACTTTTATTGACTGGTTCATTTCTCTTAACATAATGGTCTCCAGGTTCATCTATGCTGTCACAAAAGGTAGGAATTCCTTCTTTTTTATGGAGCATAGTAGTATTTCATTGTGTAAATGTATGACAGGTTTTTTCTTTTTGTTTTCTTTTTTTTAATCTACTCTGTTACTGAAGGGTACTTTGGTTGTTTCCAGCACTTGTCTATTGTAAATAGCGCTGCTATGAACTTAGGAGTGCATCAATTCTTTTGAATTAGTGTTTAAGAATTCTTCAGGTTTATTTCCAGCAGTTGAGTTGCTGGGTCAAAGGGCAGTTCCATTTTTAGTTTTTTAAAGATTCAACACTGTTTTCCACAGCGGCTGCACCAGTCTGTATTCATACCAACAGTGCACTAGGGTTCCTTTTTTTCCCTCATCCTTGCCAGAACCTTGTTGTTTGTTGATTTATTAATGATGGCCATCTTGACAGGTAATAGGTGGTATCTCATTGTGGTATTAATTTGCATCTTTCTGATGGCTAGTGATGTTGAGCACTTTTTTTCATATGCATATGGACCATCTGTATGTTCTACTTGGAGAAATGCCTATTCAGGTCCTTTGCCCATTTTTAAATTGGATTGTTTGTCTTTCTGATGTTGAGTGGCATGAGTTCTTTATATATTTTGGAGATTAAAACCTTGTCTGATGTATCATTGGCAAATATGTTCTCCCTTAGAGTTGGTTCCCTTTTCATTTTGCTGATGGTTTCTTTAACCATCCAGAAGGTTTTAAATTTGATGTAGTCCCATTAGTTTATTTTTTCCTTTATTTTCCTTGCCATAGGAGGTATATCAACAAAAATCTCGCTATGTGAGAAATCTGAAACTTTATGGCCTATGTTTTCCACTAGGATTTTTATGGTATTCCAAATTATATTTAAGCCTTTTACCCATTTTGGGTTTATTTTGTTGTATGGTGTAAGTTGGTGGTCTAGTTTATTTTTTTTTCCATGTATCTGTCCAGCTATTCCAACACCATTTATTGATAAGACTGTCATTGTTCCATTGTATATTCATGCTCCCTATGTCAAATATTAATTGACCATAAAGACATGGGTTTATTTCTGGGCTCTCTCTTCTGTATTATTGATCTATGTGTCTGTTCTTATGTCAGTGTTAAACTGTTTTGATTATAGTGGCCTCGTAGTATTGTTTGACATCAGGTATTGTGATCCCTCCAACTTTGTTCTTTTTTCTCAAGATCGCTGAAGTTACTCAGTGTCTTTTGTGCTTCCATATAAATTTTTGGCATATTTTCTCTAGATCTATGAAATATGCCATTGGTATTTTAATAGGAATTGTGTTGAATCTATAGATTGCTTTGAGTAGTATGAATATTTTAATGATGCTAATTCTTCCAGTCCATACACATGGTATATGCTTCTATTTATTTGCATCTTTTAAAATTTCTTTCTTACTATTTTTATGGTTTTCCAGGTACAGGTCTTTTACATCCTTGGTTAAATTTATTCCTAGGTATTTTATTTAGTTATTTATTTGCTATAGTAAATAAGATTACCTCCCCTCATTTCTGTTACTGAGAGTTTATTTTTGGTGTACAAAATACCATCATGTATTCACTTTGTATCCCACTGCTTTGCCAAATTCACTTATTGAGTTGAATTTTTTTTGGTGGAGCGTGCAGGGTTTTTTAAGTACACTATCATATTGTCTATGTATAATGACATTTTTATGTTCTTCTTTCCAATTTGGTTGTTTTTTTTCTTTTCACCTGATTGCTGAGGCTATGTTTTCCAGTACTATGTGGACCTTTTCTGTTTCTCATGTTAAAGGAAACAATTTTAGTTTTTGCCTGTTGAGTATGACATTGGCAGTAGGCCTTTCATATATGACCTTTATTATATTGAGGTTTACTCCCTCTAATCTCACTTTGCTTAGTGTTTTTATCATAAAAGGGTGCTGGATTCCAATGTCTCTTGTCTTGAGTTTCAAGATCAAAAATTTGAGTTCTCTGCATTCAGCTGTGTCAGATCTCCCCAAAGTCTCAGTGGACATGGTATATTTTTATTGGGTAAGGGTGGGGAGTGATAATCAGGTAAAAAAAGGGTATTTTTTAGAACAAATGACATATTAGTTTATTCATCAAAATAGTACCCTGTTGTTGTGATATGGACCCAATATTGAAGATGAGACATGTTATACATGATAAAAAATTTATCAAATTTATCAAATGTTTTTTTGCATCTGTTGTTTATCTTTTCAAAGAACCAGCTCTTGGATTCATTGATCCTTTGAATTGAGTTTTTAGTCTCTAGGTGATTTAATTCTGCTCTGATCTTGATTAATTTCTTAATTCTGCTTGCTCTGGGATTTATTTTATTGTTCCTTTAGTTCTTTTAGATGTAAAGTTAGGTTGTTTATTTGAGATTTTTCTATGTTTTTTATGTAGGTCTGTATTGCTATAAACTTCTCTCTCAGGACTGCTGTTGTGTCCCATAGGTTTTGGTTTGTTATGTGTTCCTTTTTATTTTGATTTCTTTCTTCATCATATCATTAACTCATTCATTATTTAATAACATGTTATTCAGTCTCTATAATATTTGAATGTTTCTGAGTTGCAGAGAAACTGAGGTTGGTTTCTAGTTTTAAGCTATTGTGATCTGAGAAGATGCTTGATATCATTTCAACTTTCTTGGATTTCTCAAGGCTTGTTTTGTGTCCTACCTTGTGGCCTACCTTTGAGAACGATCCATGCATGTTTGACAAGAACATGTATTTTGCTTCTTTGAGGTGAAATGTGTTGTAAATATCAATTAATCCCACTTGATCTTGAGTATCATTTAATGTGCAATTTTTTGTTGATTTTTTGTTTGGAAGATCTATCTATTGTTGACAGTGGGGTGTTAAAATCCCCTATAATGACTGTATTTCTGTCTATCTCTTTCTTAAAACTCTCCAATATTTACTTTACATACTTAAGGTGCTCCTATATTGGGTGCATATATGTTTATAAGACTTATATTCTCTTGTTGGGCTGCTCCTTTAGGTATTATGTAGTGACCATCTTTATCTCTTGTTATGGCCTTTTTCTGAAGTCTGTTTTGTCTGATATGTGTTGTTGCTCCAGCTTTTTTTATTCATGTCCATTTGCATGGAAAATTTTATTTCATCACTTAACTTACAGCCTGTGTAGATCTTTTGTTCTGAGGTAGGTCCTTTGCAGACAGCATATATGCAGGTTGGGTTTTCTCATCCATTCAGCTATTCTATGTCTCTTGATTAAAGCATTTAATCCATTTACACTTAAAGTAATTATTTATAGGTACTTATTAATTGCCATTTTTTGCTTTTGTACTTGTTCCTCTCTCTAATTCTTCTTTTTCTTTTTTAACTCAAATTACTTACTAGTACAAATCAGTGTTATTAAACCAAAAATAACAGATACAATTGGGCAATGCTGAGGGCAATGATCTACTATAGAATGAATACAAGGTGGAAAGGTCCTAACCGTCTACAGCAACGTCTTCTGTATGTGAGAACTGGGTCCAGCCCAGACAGAAGCCCTCTATAAAAACATGAGAAAATGGAGGAGTTTACATAACAGAGCACTGACATTGGGTCACTAGGTCTGGTTTCAACAATGATGGTTAAAAGAATAAACTAGATATCTAACAAGTCTGAATACAGCTCAGAGCTCTTTTGTTTATTAGCTAGTCCAATGCAGCCATCATGTGCCACATTCCTTGAAAAATGAATTCAGTTCTCATTGGGGCACCGCCCTTTTGTTGGCTAAGGGTTAGTTGTAAGTCTTCAACCTTCTGTAGTCTACAAGGTGATATCATATTCAGCATCCTAGTGTACCATTTTCAACCATGAAATGGCAAGTCAATTATGTACCTACATAAAATGCTTTTAGTACTCCACTGCTTTCCATTGGGATATAATCCCAATGAGAACTGATGCATACATTATATAACACACAGTAGTGAGCCAAACTCAGCCAGTGAAATGGATTATATGTTGGCATAACAAATATGAAATCATATTTACACATATACATATTATACCACACATGAAAGGAAAAAAAGCAAAAACACAGAGAAAAAGTAGCAAATTTTGGAAAATTATGTGAAGAATGTTACATCACATGAAACTACTTGTCATTTTGGAGCAATAGTAATTTCCAGGTCTTTACATAACATTACCTGATTATACTACAATTATTAAAAAGCCAGAAAGTAATCACAAAGCAGAATTAAAGAAGAAAAGAAAGCCTGGACAAAGCTTGAGCATCTACCTTCAGACATGACTCCACATTTATGCAAAGGCTTCTGTGCCAAGTGCCATTACTTTCTTCACCAATTGCTCCAAGCAGTGATTACAGTATTCCCTCACTTATCACAGGTATTTCTTTCCAGACTGCCCTGCGATGTAGGAACCTCAGATTTATTCTACACTCTTAAACCTACATCACTTTAACAACATATGTATACAGTACTGCAAAATCCCATGATATAGCCAAAAATCTGCAACAAATAATTAAATATAATATTTAAAAAAATCCTGTGATACAGTAAGGCTGCGATAAGTGAACCACGATATAGTGAGGGACTACTGTATATGTATACTGTCATCTGACTGGCTTGGATAGTTAAAGCAGTTTAGGAAGGTAAAGAATGGTTTCACGCCCTTGTGTGCCTCTAAAATAAAACCGTGGCCTTGTTCATGGGCAGTTCATCACATGAGGGTGAGACCAGCCATTTTATGCAAAATGCAACCACTATAGGCCCAGTCTAAAGCTGCGCAATCCCTGGGGCACATACGACCTTAGCTAGGCAACCTGAGAGGCTGTCTAGAAATAAAGCCAGGTTGTCAGGGACTACTGAATGAGGGAAGGTTCCAAAATAAGCCTGCACGCAACCTGGAAAGAGGTCATTTCAATTTTGATTCCAAATTTTTTTAACTTTGGGGAGAGGCATGATAATTGCTTGGCCTGCAAGCAGAATCATGTTAACCAGTAATGTTGACAATGTAGAGTAAACCCTAAAAAGCCCCGAAAAGGCCCTGCCAACTCATTCAAATGTCACTTGCTAATGTTTTTTGAGGTACCTGACTGGGAGAGCTAAGAGGCACTTTTGAACCAAAAATAAGTGTTCCCAGACTTCACATTCTAAGATTGTCAAATTACTCTTGCAAGCTGGGTGAAGAACATCAAATAGACAGCATATTCGTGAGTTAAAAAAAAAATCCTTAATTTGTCATTTCCACCTGTTGTCTTGATTACCATCCACATAAAGAAGCGTAAACTTGGCCCTGGCCTCTCAAGTACTCTTTCTGTTTGTCAATGGCAGTACTCAGTGTCTCCATGCATCACAGCATGGAGGACACAGACATGACAGGGCTGTGAAGAAGCAGCTCACAATGAGTTACTCAAAGTTCGAGGTCTTTAATCAGTTCATGACCTCTCTCCTGGCTCTTACATTGCAGGTTTTCAATAAATGTTTGCTGGCCCTGAATGTTCATGGCAAAGAAGGTATACAAGCCAGACCACACAGCATGATTAACTCTTTCTGAGGCCATTGTTTTACAATTTCTTAGCTCCCACGAAGCCTCTGATCTGAATATCTTTTAACAATCACCTCCCTGTATAAGCCCTAATAGGAAACCAACTGCTTCTTGATCCCAGGTTTTAATGAAAGTTAGAATAGTAACAGAATTCGAATTTGGAATGGAAATAGCTTTTCTTCTTCTTCATGCCTTTTCTCCCTTTACTGCCTTTGGATTCAGACATCTCTAATTAATTGAGCAAACAGGGAACCTGAAAAGGGAGATTTTTATCACAGCCTATTCTCAGTTAATTTGCATTCCAGTGTTGAACCCCTCTTAAGCCCTAATACTTACCTCCCCAAGCTTGGTATCTTTTAAAATGCCTTCTCCAACTTTGCTATCAGGGTCTAGAAGCTTAAGGTTCTGGTACTTTCCTTGGTTGACGTTCTGTATTTTTCTTAAAGCAGTCACTTTAGCATCTCTTGCAGTGTTGGTTTGGTGGAGATGTACTCTTTTAGCATTTTTTGTTGTTATCTGGAAAGCTCTGTATTACTCCTTCTATTTTAAATGAGAGTCTTGCTGGATAGAGTAGTCTTGGTCATAGGTCCTTGATTTTTCATTACTTGGAATATTTTGTGCCAACTTCTTCTGCCTTATAGTATTTCTGTTGAGAAATATGCTGATAGCCTTATCAGAGTTCTCTTATATGTGATTGGCTGTTTCTTTCTTGCTGCTTCTAAGATTCTCTCGAAAGAAAAATACCATATGATATCACCTAATACAGGAAACTAAAGAACAACACAAACAAAGGAACTAAATAGAACAAAGAGCAGAATAGCAGTCAATAGTGGGGAGGGGAGAGGGAGAGAAGGGGGATAAGTAAGGGAAGGGTTTAATTAAAGAGCCTGTATGAAAGACTCATGGACATGGACAACGGGGAGGGATATGATTGTGGGAGAGGGGGTGGGTTGGGTGGGGGAGAGAAATTGGGGGAAAAGGGGACAACTGTAATTGAAAAACCAAAATAAAAAAATTAAAAAAAAAAATAAATAAATAAAATAAGTAACAAAAGAAAAAAAAAAAGATTCTCTCTTTGTCTTTCTATTTTGCCATTTTAACTGTGATGTGCCTTGGAGTAGGCCACTTTGGGCTCATCTTGATTGAGACCCTCTGTGCTTCCTGAACTTGCATGACTTTTCTTCACCAAGTTAAGAAAATTTTCTATCATTTCTTTTTCAAACAGGCTTTCTAGCCCTTGCTCTCTTTCTTCTTCTTCTGGTATCCCTATTATGTGAATATTATCATGTATCATGTTGCCTCAAAACTTCCTTAAACTAACCTCATTCTTTTTAAGTCCTTTTTTTTCCTGTTTTATTGTTCTGACTGGGTGTTTTCTTCCTACCTTGTCTTCCAACTCACTAATTTGATTTTCTATTTCATCTAGCCTGATTTTAATTCATTCTAGTGTATTCTTCATTTCAGATATTATAGTCTTTGTTTCCACATGGTTCTTATTCATAGTTTCTGTGTCCTTTTTTATGCTGATACAGTTTTCATTAAGTTCTTTGTAGGTTTCACTAAATTCCTTGAGCATCATTATAACCATTCCTTTGAATCCTATGTCTGATAAGTTGCTTGCCTCAATTTTATTTAGCTCTTTTTCTGGAGATTCCTCTTTTTCCTTTGTTTTGGGATTGCCTTTTGTCTCCTCATTTTATGTGTTTCTTTGTGTTTGTTTCTATGTATTATATTGATTTGCTTCGCCTCTCTGTCTTATATGGTAGGAATCCTGTGGGACCCAGTGTGCAGACTCCTTGATATCCTGATCTGGATGCTCTAAAGATATCGTTTGTGTGAGTTATGTGGACTCTCCTGCTGTATTTGGGTCCTAATTGTTATTGGCCCATTTGTTGGCAGGAACTCCACTTTGACTGGATGACTAAGGCTCAACCACACTTTGTCTTATACCCTGTTGTGTAGGTGCTGGCAGGACAAAACAAAACAGCACAAAAACAACACCAAGACAAGCAAACTCCTCCCACCCCAACCACAATCACAATATCAATGACAAAAGAGTGAAGTATAATACAAGTGGAAAGAGGAATGGACTAGTAGAGATAGGGGAAAAGGAAAAAGAATATAAGAAAACTAGGTAAAGAAAAGTGATTATGAGAGGATAAACAGGAAAAGAACTAATATTAGTAATTTGAAAGAGGAAAATGGGGAGAAGAAACAAAGAAAGAAAAAGTAACACAAAAAGTGAAAGATGGAAACAATGGATTAATCAAAGGTTAGAGTATAATAAGAGATATGAAAGAAAAACAGAACACCAAAAATAGATGAAAAAGAAAAAATAAATAAAAATAATAAAAAGGCTATGAAAAATAAAAAAAAATAATGAGAATAATGAGAAAAGAAGCAAGTGGTTTTTGTCTCAGCAGAGTTTTGTGCTTGCCTGCTGGTTTCTCCTTTTGGATATGGCTCTAACATTTGAGTGCGCTGTAAGCCAATGTCAGGTGCTGTCCATGTCTAGCGCTCAGCAGCCTTTTTGAGCTACAAGCAATCCACAGTTTATGGCTGATTCCTCTGGGCTTGGCTGCTCCCAGGATGGGCCAAGGTGCTCTGCAAAGCCAACTTTTATCAGCTCTGAGTCTAGCAGTGTGTCTGCAAGCATTCCATGTCACCACACGATCTGCCTCTTCCTGTCTTCTGGCAGAAACAGGAGACTGTGTATCCTGGATCTCTGATGACAGGTGCCGTTCAGACTTCAGGAAAGATGGTAGATGTGTTTCTCCTCTCCCAAACCACTAGTCTGAGTCTATCCAGAATTATTTCCCTGAACTTGGCAGTATGGAGACCTTAAGAGGCCTCCAGAATCCAACTTTTGTGTCTGCCGGGTGCTAGGAGGGTGTTTCTGTTTCTATGGCTCTCTCATGAAGAGGAAGTGTGCCAGTCTGTTTCCCAGGAAGCTTTATGGGTTGTCTACATACTACAGCCAGTCTCTGACACCCACTGAGTCTGTTTATGTTGTGGTCTCCTCAGTAGGGGTTAAGGTGCAGGGTGGGAGAAAAGAGAGAAAGAAAAACAGAACGAAACAAAACACAAAGAGTGAGCCAAACTGAAATAACAACAAAGTTGCAGGTGGAGGGAGCAAACAGGATCCCAGAAGGTGTGACAAGTGCAATTCTAGCGGGTGGGGGAACTGCATTTTACTCTGGGAGAGGATAGCTCTTCTCTAGAAAGATGGCTGTTGTGGACTCTAGGTATATCGTGGCCCCTAAAATCTCACAGCTGGTCCTTCTCATCTCTCCCCAGTGCTTCCCAATCCATGCCCCTCAGGCAACTCCAGTCCACTCTGCCCTCCCTTTGCAGGGCCCCACAGTGAGTGGCTGTGAGCACAAAAGCTATGCTTTGCCCCTTTAATGAGAAAAAAAAAGTTGGTATGTTTGTCTCCAGTAGTTTTCATCTCTTCCCAGCAGAGAAAGTTCCTGCGGTCTTTCACTGCTCGTTTTGCTATGTGACGGGCTGATCTTGCTTCTGGCTCTCTATGCTTGGGAGCCGGTCTGTTCTGGTTTCTCTCTTCCTAAAGGGAAGCTCCTATAGCAATGCAATCTTGGCCTACCTGCCATGTACACGGGCTGGCCCTGCCCCTCCTACCAGTCTAGGGGTGGTTTTTGGCCCACTTTGGTTAAAAGTCTGTTTTTTAGGTAGTTCAGTTTAAGTCGGGTTATTGTTTCCCTCTTTAATTTTATTTTCAGCTTAGGTCTGGTAGAAGGTGCTCAATCTATCCTCCTATTCCGTACCATCTTGGAGCCACCCTTAAATCACTGAGTTTAAATGTTTTCTTTTTTTAATATATAATTTGAGGCAGCAAAATATTTCTTCATGAAGGGTTTTAGCTGCATGCTAGGAGAATCAATACACTGTAGTTTTACATTAGTGAATCTAAGGTATATGCTATATTTCATTATGATATCTTGAGTCATTATGTATTTAGACATTATTGTTTTTTAAACAGTTTTGAATTTTTCTGTTATTGATTTTTAAAATAATTCTTTTATGGTCATAGAACATATTCTAAGTAATTTCATAATACTTATTAAGAAACTTATGATAGCATATAGTATTTTTCATAAATGTTCCATTTACATTTTTAAAAAGTGTTTTTGTAGTTGATTTGTATGGTTTTATGTAGGTTAGTTTCATTTTTAATCATATTATATTTGATATCTTTGATGTTTTTTTGTATACTTGCTCTATTGGTTATGAAAATTGTATTTTAAAATCTCAATGATAGCCCTGGCTGGGTGACTCACTTGGTTGGAGTCTCATCCCACACACCAAAAGATCAGGGCACATACCTAGGTTGCGGTTGCAACCCTAATTTGGGTGCATGTGGGAGGCAACCAAGGGAAATTACTCACTCATGTAGATGTAGCTTCTCTCTCTTTCTCTTTCTCTCCCTCCCTCTCCCTTCTTCTCTCTCTAAAATCAATTTTAAAAAATCCTCAGGTGAGGATTAAGAAAAAAAATCAATGATAATTGTGAGTTAGTGATTTCTTCCCCTAGTACTGCAATTTTTGCTTCATATATTTTGAGGCTAATATAATCATGGACAGTATGAATGATATATTTTTCTTTGTAGTGAATCCTATTTATCTCAAATAATGTTTCATACCTTAAATTATATTTATATTGAAATTAGTATATCTATCCTTTTTTAAAAAATGTGTTTTTAAGTTATGTCTTTTCATTCTTTTAATTTCAATGTTTATTTTTAATCTTATATTCAAAGTTATTTCTTGTCTTCATCATCCAGTTGCAAAATACTTGTTAATTGGATTATTTAGTTAATTAATAGTTAATATAATTATTGATTTATTTGTATTTAAATCTCTTATTATATTATCTTTAAAATTTTTTCCTGCTCTTTTACATTGTATATTTGGGTTTTGAAATATAATGCAATTACTTTCAGTAGTATATTGACAGAATTGTCTGCCAATCACCATAATCTAATTGCAGGACATTTCATTCCCTTCAGAGAAGCCAGTGTGCATTAGCAATCACTCCATATCCTTGCCCACTCAAAATTAGACAACCACTAGTCTATTTTTGTCTTTATTGACTATTTCAGATATTTTGTAAAATTGGAACAAACATGTAGTCTTTTGAGACTTCCTCATTTCACTTAGTATAATGATGTGTGTAGGTGTGGTTTACTTTGTATTGTTTAGTATACTTTAGATTTGTAGAACTTCAATAACTCTTTAAAATACTGTTTCAATGTCATTTCCTTTTCTTTACTCCTGGGACTCTAATTACACATATGTCAGACTTTTTTATTTTATCCATATTTTTTACATTCATTCTTTTCTGAATTGTCTATTTTTCCACTTCTAGCCTTTAGTCTAGATATTTTCTTTGTATTATTTATTTTTTTCATCTTCTGCGCCCTATATTCACTTAAATGGGGACTGTGGGAGAAGGGACAGATTGGGTAGAGGAGAGCAATGGGGAAAAATTGGGACAACTGTAATAGAACAAAAATAAAAATAAAATAAAATATTAATATTTCAAAAGTTTAGCTACAGATGTATTAATTTCATTTATTCAATATTATAAATAATTAAATATTCAATTTTAGTTTCATTTAAGCAAGTCCATGCTGATAATTCAAAATGATTGGAAATAGAAAAAGGTGTTCTCTAAAGTAGTGCTCTCTGGCATAGAGGATGGCTAGGCAGAGACCTGCTGAATATACTTTTAGAGTGTTATAAGAAGCTATAAACTGAGAAGAACAAATCTAAATAAGCCTTGAAGGATATTTAAAGATTAATTAATAAATTGGTTAGAATGCTCTTTTAAAGAGGAAAAATGTCCTATGGAAAGGTGTAGTAATGAAGAAGTACAAAGTTGTTGAGTAAAGAGAGTTAATAGTATTGTCTGAATAATGAGCACATTTCTATCAAAAACCCTTTAATAATTTATTGTAAATACATTTGTGTTTTTCTGGAACTTTCTATCAGACTATAAGGCATTTAAGAGTAATGATAATACATTTTATTGGTGTATCCTTTCTTGCGGGCAAAAAGAGTTTATCAGAAGTTTTGAGAAGGAAAGAAATAAGCTGATATCAGTATTTTGAAAATATAATTTTGAGAGTAACCAGGACAGGAAGTCATACCGACTGGAGGCAGGAAGTCCAGTTAGGAAGCTTTCTGTAATGAAATATTTTCTGTAGTGGAAACAGAGAGGAAGAATGAAAGACTCCTTGGAAAAAGAACTGACACAACTCAGTAAACTGTAGAAAACCAAGAAAAGAGGGAAATGGCTCCCAGTCTGTATGACTGGAAGAATATTGATTTTATTTGTAGAAACTGACAAGAAGCATACTGTACCATGTGATAGTTTTTATCACAGTGTTCTGTCCAATTTTTCCACCTTTATATCATGTATTACAACTTATAGTCAGGTTTTCACTCTCCTTTGCCTACTATCCACGCCCAGCATGGCACTTGTACAGACTTCTGTGTCTCTGATTGATAGCCCCGTACTTCCATAATATTTACAGTCTGTGACACGTCTTTGAGCAATTGCTATCTGATGGCATTTTGTTTCTTATCATGTTAAATGAATGGTTTAAATCTTTTCCAACTAGACTTTATGTTCCTGAATGCTAGAAACTTATTGTCTAAATTCCATCTTATTTAATTGTTGATATACTCTATGGGGCTAAAATACAATCTCTCAAGTGTTCTCAACTTGGGTAGCCTTTTCACTGAAATATAAAGGTCAAAGAATTGGATTTTTAAAGTATAATAAAAACTTCTCTGAAATTGATTTAAATAATGTAGAAATTGATTATCTTATATAAGAAAACATGTAGAAGTCGAGTAGGCCCCAGGACCAGCCTGATATAGATCTGTTCTGCCAGATGGCTTTCCCTTTACATGATTTCAGCAGTTGCTGATGTCACACTTCAATAGGCCAATGCCAAACTCCAAAAAAGGGGTGGTCTCTCAATTTATCTCTGCTTTTTTAGGGACATCTTTTCTGATCTGTCTTAATGTCTTATTGGACAGAATCACATACCCAATCCTAAATTAGTTGCTTCAGAGTGCAGTGGGATCACCATGACTGTCTTAGACATATCATGGGCTACTGTTTGTTGTTTTAAATGAGGTCCTTTTTCCCTTATTCATGAAGAGAAAAGAGTGAATAGCTAAATAAATCTCAGTGATTTTAGAAAGCAGGCGGGAAAACACAGATTTGTGGTAGCTAACCAACAGGGTAAATTCTAGAAGTTCTATAATGTTAATTGCTCACAAGGAACAATTTTCTTTAAAGAATAGTATTAACTAATTTTGTTCCAAAAAATGAGGTTTGTTATTTCTGTATATTATGTGTAGTAAGATTTTATATTATAAAGTTAAGAAACAACATAAATAATTAAACCTTCCTTAAGAATATCACAGAGATCACAAAAGACCAATTCTAACTTATAGTAAGTATAGACACATGTTAGACTATCACATAGTATTCCAGAGTATTCTCTAAAAAATAGAATTTTGCACACATTATTCATGATGTTATTTGATGATAGTTATAGTAATGTTGTGGGGAGGCCTGAGAGATTCCAGGTCTTTACTGCCTGATTTTAAAATGATTTTTAAGATTGTTCATGTAGGGTGACACTTGTCACTTGGTAAAATGATAATAATTATACCAAAACACAAATTATGTTTTTGAAATTCTTTTAAGATATTTCATTTACTAATGACAACAAAGAAAAAGTGTTCCAAGTATTGCAGCAGCCATCATGTATCTATCATTTATCTATTATCTGTCATCTATCTATCATCTGTTATTATATCTACATATTAACCTTATAATCATAGCTATTACATGCAATAATTTTAGGATCTAAATTCAATATATGTCTTTCCACTTAATTTTTCTTTATTCTTCTCTGACATTAAGTTTTTTTTCCTAAATATTTTATTTATTTATTTTTAGGGGGGTGAGGAAGAGAGAGAGAAACATCGATGTGTGGTTGCCATTGCGCACCCCCAACTGGGCGCCTGGACTGCAACCCAGGCATGTGCCCTGACTGGGAATTGAATCAGCGACCCATTGGTTTGCAAGTCAGCACTCAATCCCCTTAGCCATACCAGCCAGGACTGACATTAAGTTTTATAGAGAAGATAAATATTCCTAAATTTTTGAATTTAAGCAGAGAGTCCTGGGAAACAGTCTGGACAACAAAGAAAGGGAGATCAGTCATTCTTCACACAACCCTTTTATTCAGAACCCCGCCCTCTTACTTAGGACCTACTTATTAGTTCTCTTATCTTTAATAATACAAAAGGTCTCTGACTTATGATGGTTCACCTTAGGGTTTTTTTACTTCATCATAGTGCAAAAGCAATACAAATTTACTAGAAATTGTAACTGATATTTTGAATTTTGATCTCTTCTTGGGCTCAATATGCAGCAAGATAGTCTTGTGATCCTGGTCAGCAGCAGAGAGCCACTCCCAGTCAGCCATGCGAGCACAAGGGTAAACAATTGACACTCTACAGGACACTGTGCTACCAGCAGTTATTTGATATTGTATTTTGTGTTTTTGTATCCTATCTTGTGTACAAAACACTCATCTATGTATTCTACTTCTGATGAGAAGAAGAAAGCAATCACTCTTGCAATGAACTCAATATAATTGCTCAACTCTAGGCTAATATAAGTGTTCTGAACATGTTTAGGGTAGGGTAGGCTGAGCTATGATGTTAAGTAGGCTGGGTGTATTAAGTGAATTTCTGACTTATTTTCAAGTTAAGGTGGGTTTATTGGGATGTAACCCCATCATAAATTGAACAGCAACTGTAGTGAGTCTTAATCCTCATCTAGGTATTTTTATATTTTTAGGTAAGATAAGACCAATAAAAATTTATGGGGGGGAAATTTTAGATGTAAATCATGTGATTCATAAATATTCTTTGTTATATTAGAGTGAGGCACCAAGTGGGTTTCTTGCTCTATGGATGATCTAGAGAATGGTTCCTTAGTCTTCCTGATTTTTTAACTCAGCTCCAATTTTTATGATAGGAATGGTCTCAGGTACATGAGACATAACAAGCAATCCTTATGAGAAACTCTGCCAAGCTTTGAATTCACTTGCAGCATTTAAGCAGTATGGCTCAAATGGAATCTGTACCAGTAAATGATGTGAATTTTCATCCTACTTATGGATAAGCGCACGAGGACCTTCACTTTAGGCTGCTTTAATTTTTACATTTCTTCTCTTGCCATAGTAAGAGCAATAGCAGCCTGTGATAGTGGTACTGGTGTGGAGAGGTTGTGGAAGATTTTTCCTTATAGAGTTTGGAGACAGATGTTGAGGGTAGCTGAGATGCTGAATGTCTAAGCATTGAAACAATTGTCACTAGAAATTTCAAGGGCTAACATGATCACCAAGTCTGAACAGTTGGATGAGAAATACCAACCTGTCAGAAAATGACTGGTAATTGCCATCAGGTCTGACTATTGTCTATGTGATGATTAGCTAATTATCTTGACATCTAAACTCCTGGTGAGTGAAGGAAAATCAGCATAGGCAAAGAGAGTAAGTAAAATCAGACCATGACAGTTTTGTGGCAGCAGTTGGTCCTTCATCATAATTAATAAAAAAAACTGATGATTGTTCTACTGAGTGAAGAAATATTGTGGGTACTCCTGCATCCAAAAACCCTCGCTGCCATCAGCATCATCGTATCCACCAAGGCCCCAGCATGAGTCAATACCGAAAGAAGAAGAGAGACAACTGCAAGTTACATCTGCAGAGGGAAAGGAGGGATTCTGAAACCAAGCACTGAATATGTACATGTAAGCTGAAAAATATATATTTTATTCTAAGCCAGCATTCAAAACCAGTAAAATTTAATTTTAACAGAATTTAAAATTTAGTAATATTTATTTAGTCTATTATGTATAGCATTGACTTAAATAACCTGAGACATCTTTCCTGTCCTTGACTGATTCATTATAGTAGCTACAATTCATTGAGAACTTACAATCACTATGCTGAATAATTGACATTTATGACTTTATTTATACCTTAAACAGTTCTGTGAGGTATATACTTTAATTATCCACATTTTACATATAAAAAATGTGGCTCAGATGGTTGAAGGACTTTATCTAAGATCACTTGGTTAGCCAAGATGCATAGCCAGAATCCCTATCCACATCTAACTCCAGAACCTATGCACTTAGTTTGTTACACTACTCAAGTGGTTTAAGGAAATAATGTTAAAATCAATGCAAATTTGTTTCTTTCAAACACATGACCTATTTTCTCTTTCAACTTTCAGACAAATACTCCAGTAAGTTACTAAATATCTACATTTACATGGAATTCAGATTCAAATGTAATGCAGTGGTCATGATACTTGACAGCAATCTTGCCAATTAAGTAGCAATATTAATTGGAAGAATTCTGTACTGTGCATACACACTTGCCATGTTCTCAGTGAGCTTGCAGCTGCTGGCATAGAAATCATTAGACTCTAGGAAAACAACTATTTCCGAGTGATCATCAACATAATGCAGAACATGATATGTCAGGAAGCGAAGAAATTTGAATAAAAGTTAGTGAATGGGAAAGCAGGCAGTAATAAACCAAGTGGAATCCTTTCTGAGGTTCAGAGTCACAGTTGCTTCTAAAAAAGAAGTTAGAAGTTTGGAATGATCAAGAATTTTGCTTTGCAATTTACATGACAGAACTTTATGACATGATGCCTATTTTACTTTGGTCTCTTGTTTGTGTGTGTGTGTGTGCGTGTGTGTTTTAGTATTATTTTTTGCATGATAGAATTCTCTCTTATATTTTATGCCTCTTCTAACTTTTCTTAGGTAATATATCACTTAATGGGCACTGTACCTAAGCTTTTATTTTTCTGAAAGCTCTACTATAATAGTTCTTCCCTGAATTACAAGGTTGCAGGTTTTATAACCTGAGCTGAATAAAGAAGAAAACATATATTGATCATTTTTTACTTTAGTGCCCATTTACACTTAAATAACTCCTTTTCTTTCTTTCTGTTTCTTGATTTTTGCTGTGGATACTATGCAGGCACTAAATGATTTTAATAGAATTAATGTTTTAAAATTATTATGTTTATTTATTTTTAGAGAGAGAGGAAGAAAAGGAGAATGAGAGGGAGAAATATCAATGTGAGACAGAAACATCGATAGGTTGCCTCTTGATGTGCTCCAACCAGGGACCAAACCCACAACCCAAGAATGTCCCCTGATAAGGGACTGAACCAGCAAACTTTGGCTTTGCAGGACAATGCCCAACCAACTGAGTCACACCAATCAAGGGTTAATAGAGTTAATATTTATAATTAATCTCTGTCTGTAATACATTCTTTTTGCTATTTATTCCGGCAAAGAAACATGCTGCATCCCTGTTTCCTTTTCTCCTTCCTACATCTCTCTGTTACCATGATTTATCAAAGGAAATTCAGTCATGTTTCCTGTGATCTGTGGTAAAGATCTTATGCATTTCCCACCACTGAACTTAATGCAGCTTGTAAATACCCCATTTCACTTTTTACTTCATTCCCTCTAAACATTAGAGCTCACTCTGTGGAAACCTGTTTTTGGTCCACACCTCTGTTTCAAGTCCTAGCTGCAGCATCCTTTAATATAGCACCCTTCTAATTACCTTGCTTTGTCTCTCTTTCTATTATCAGCCAGTCTTGAGAGCAGTGGGATCTCACTATCTCCACTTCCTCAGCTTCCATTTATTCCTCAGCCTCCTGCAGTTTGATTTTTCTGCCCAACGATGCAGGAAAAGATGCTTTCTTGAAGCTCAATGATGGCCTCCATCCAGCGAAAATGTTTCACTATTTATAATTTCTGGATTCTTTAACATTACATGCTATTAAAATATTTATGTTTTGACATTTTCTGTCCACTTGACTCAATATTCCTGTGCTTTACTAGGCATATACTTCTGTACTTCTGACCAGTTATTCTCCATTTTCTTGGAGAGACTCTCCTTGTTCCACTCTGTCAATGTGATTCACGTTGTGTTTTATCCTTAATATACTTCACACTCTTCATATTCTCCTTGAATAGTCTTATCCATTTTAATGATGTAAGTACCTAATATGCTTGAAAAAATATGTACTAATGTCCTACAACTCACAGCATCATCTTCCTATCAACCACACCACACACACACACAGAGCTCTTATTATATGCAGCTTGCATTTGGCACCAAGAAAGTTCATATTTTGGACTGCTTTTATTGCATGCTATATTTATCTCTTTAGGTTTTTACTACTTCCCTCTAAGAAAGAGTCATCATTCTCATTGTTATAAAGAAACCCAACCTCACAGAATGTAAGTGCATTTTCAGATAATATTGTTGGTTATTGCCAAGACAAGATTGAGGATGAGGTTTTTCTGAACCCAAAATCCATAATCTTCCCATTATCAATTTTACCTTCTTAATCCTTATGCTCAAAGGGCTTACGTTCTTGCTGAGTAGCTGGAACATATAAAAGCCTGGCATTCAAGGCCTCTCTAAGTCATAAACTACCCTTTACTGATCCCAGCACAATCATGTCCATTATAACTTTCAAACATTGTTTTGTCATGGAAATGATAAAGAATTATTCAATGCCCATCTCTGTCATGAAACATTCTCTGGGTTTTCAGGCTAATACTTAATGCCCCTTCCCAAATTTGAACTATGATTATCATTTGTTTTTAGCCCAAGTTCTAGAATGGTCTATTTTGTTACTTCATCATTTCTTATTTTGCCGGTAGAAGTAAAATTAGAAGCTGATGGTAGTTAAAGAATTTGGCTTTACTGCAAAACATTAAAAAATGTTAGCAGAGAATGCTGCTTAATAAATATACTCTTAATTTTATTGAATTTAAAATTGAACCAGACTGCTTTATGACCTCCTTTAATGCTGGAAAACGGGACGGGGAAAGCTTAGTAATGTAAAACTATAATGCTGATGTGCACTGGAAAGCAACAGATGATTGATTACATGAGTCTGTGAGAGGAAGTGTTTTTGCAGCTATTTCTAGCTCAGTAAATCAAAAATAGCTTGCCAGATGTGACTCCTAGTTTTTGATAAAATTCATCATTTTCTATATGCATTCACAAGCAGAGAAAGAATTTTATAGATAGCAACACCCAAAGAAAACTAGGTCTGCCTTGCTTGCTTCCTTTCCTCCCTCTCTCTCCTCCTCCCTCCCATCTACCTATCTTTATGGAGACACTCATCATCCTTTATTTTTGTATAAAACACACGAGTGTGAACATTGAGATGACTTGAATATAAAAATTATTTTTGATGTTGATTCAATAGCAATACAGGTTGAACTTGGTGACTTTTGAGGTCTTTTCCAGTTCTAGGATTCTGCAATTTTGTTAATATAGTAATTTTAATTAGCATATACTAAGTATCCAACATCAGTTAATTTTCAGTTTAAGCTTGGTGGCTCTCAGAAGTAGCAAGCTTGATTTTGCAGCTAGCCTGTCTTCTCATTTACTTGGTACCTAAATGATAGCCCCCTCCCCCTACACAGTCCTTTGCCCAGACAAACCTCTACTTTGCTGTTGCCATAAGAGTATATGTGTCCAAAATAATGTTTTCAGTTCAGAATCATCCATAAAACTATTCCAGTTATTTACATGGTCTCAGGAACCTGGCCATATGAATCATAGTTTAAAACACAATCTGTTTGCTTATGCTCACATATGTTGTCCACAGCTGTATTTTATTACAGTGAATTTCATAACTTTTATATTTGTAAAATTTATGAGAAGTATTGAAAATTACAGGTTCCTAGTCTTCATCCCAGAAATCTTGTCTTAATAGTTTTGAGAAAGGCTGTGGTGTGTGAAAATTTTTTAAAAACACTCCATGTGATTCAGTTGTTGGTGATATGGTTTTCTCTGGAACAGACGTTGAGAAACTCTGGCCCTTACCATTTACTCTAGATAACTCTTTAAGTCTGTACATTAAGGAAGTTAAACACAGCAAAATATAAAATATCACAGTCATAATTTTAAGTTTAGAAATTGTTTTCTGTGTAGTGACTTCTGAATATAGAGACTCCCTATTTCAACCCCAAATTATATGTTGAAATGTGCACTGGGAAATCATATTGAAATACTCATAAAATTGTTCATAACCTTATATAGCATACTTTTCAGTGTTAAGGACTTAATTGATCAGCTAACTTTAATCATTGCATTATATAATTACTAATTAATGTGCTTGTTAACAATGGATCTCTCTGGAACCCTGTTGTCAACAGACATGAGAACATGTTCTGGGATACCACCTTACAAGATAAAGTACATTTTAACAAGGTCTCTTTGGTAATTCTGGTTCTAACTGCTATTGACTGTGTTCCAAAAAAGATCTGTCTTATTGCAAATTTTGGTCCATAGAAAATTATATTACAACATTTTTCTGGTTTACTTTAAGACTATGATACAGTGCATTTGTTTCAAGTAACTCAATATATCAAAACATAAAAATTCATTAAAAGGATAAAAATAGCTTCTATTAGGTAAGATTAAATTAATACACTCTTCAAATTATGAATAACCTCAGAGGGTATCTAGTCTCATCTATTTTACAGATAGGAATTTTCTTTCTGCAATAATCTATTCTCTAAATTTGTCCAGGTACAAATATGATTTATTTATGCGGGTTTTCTTTTTTTTGAGGTGATTTTATCTCCTAATGGATAGCAATAATTAGTAGAACTACCTTTCTTATATTTAACCAAAATCAACATTCTTATAATTTTCATAGCTTGAAATTATTATGGAATAATTTTGCTTCCCATTTTATATGACAGCAGGGGAAAAGGTGAGGCTTTGAGGGTATGTTGAACCAACTTTCATCTTATGTTCAGTGCTAGATGTTTGAAATGTATTAGAATTTTTTTCCTCATTTAATTCCTATTATCCCCTTTTTCAATCATTTTATAGAAACAGAGACTAAGACTTGGAGAAGTTAAGCATAAGCAAATGGTTCATGATCACAATTTGTAAGAATGAGAGTCAGACTGGAACCTAAATCTTCAGTCCAGTTCATACTTTTAATTCTCTAAGTTTTCTAATATATGAGTGTTGTCATTCCATTTCTGAACAAAAACGGAGGTTCAGCCACCTGCTGCGATAAAAGCCAAATTTATGAGACTAATGATAGTGCAAAAGAAAAGAGGTTTTATTCAGGTGCCACACAACCTGGGAGAATGGTGGACTCCAGTCTCAAAGACCATCTCAATCTTCCTGCTCAAGACTAAGCTTCTTATAGGGATAGGAAGGACCATTTTTTTCCTCCTATGCAATTATCTTTCTAGCTTTTGGCATGCTCAGGACCCTATTCATTTATCTTTCTAACTTTCAGCTCCCTAAGTGTTCCATCCATTCATATCTGGAGCTTTCCAGCCAGCAGACACAGTGTAAGAACTTTCCCCTGCTGCCATCTTGGCCAATGGGAGAGACTCTCCAGGGATCTTACTTACTGTCTTTGGTAACAAATCAACCTTTACTTTCTGTACATCTATTGTGTGCCAGGCATGCTACATACTAAATATGTCATGGTGAACAAATCACATCATTTATGAGCTCAAAAAAATAAAAATGGTAAACAGATGTATAATTTCTGACCCAGCTAGAACCACAAATGACCTTAGGAAGGAGCTTGCCCACTGAAGCCACACACGCAGTGTGGTTAATATCCAAGAATCACGTCTTCCCAGTGAACAACAGGGTTCCCATTTCTTTGAAAGCCAGTGATTGTAGTGTACAGATTTCACTATCTGGCTACATAAATCCTCTTGCACTGCATATGTGCTGTCTCAGTCTGTTAGATATTTCCTTTAATGAACTGCTATTCTTCCAACAGCTCTGGTTTCTCAAGCAATTATTTCACTCAACAACTGGCTTTTAAAGTTCAATTATTCTCATTTCCACAGCATGTGTTTGAGAAAAACAAAACATTCTCACATTACATTTTTGTAGCAACATTGTTTCAGTTAGCAATCTTGGTCAGCACATATGTTAGATGCTTGTTTGGCAGAGGGCACAGCCCAGTCATATGCTGAACTGTCACTTGCTTTGGCAGGCATTTCTCAATATTGCCTGCTGATGTGCCAACCAAAACACAAGTTTTAGTGTGATAATTACTCGAGATATTATGCATTTCAGAATAACCATGCAACTGTACACTTAAATTTAAATAAATAAAGTTACAATTTGATCTTGCATTTGAAATATATTAGAGATAAAAGTGTCACTGATTTATTAAGAACTTGAAACTTTTTCTCACTTGTATATACTGTAGACTTGGATGAATTACCCATTTGGGGAATCATTTTCCTAATCAATACAGTAAGAATTTAAGAAAAGTTTTTTTAGAATTTTAGAAAAGTTTTTCTAGAATTAAATGGCCATGGTTCCACGAAGATGTTATATATTTTATCTAAGATATTTAAAATGATGTATACAGATGATATACCACATTAGAGTTGTACAGTTAATATTATTAAATAAGTTTATATGAGAAGTTTTTCTAAAATCAAATAAAGAAGGAAAAGAGAGATGCTTTCTATTAATATGTGTCAATGGTTATATAGTTTTTGAATGTAATAATGACAGTAAATATTTATATAGCATATATCATATCCTAAGCATTGCTTTAAGTGTTTGTCATGTGTTAACTTCAAACTGTCACATAATCTCCATAAGGAGGTTACTAATATTAACTCCATGTAATAATGAGGAAATTGAGACCCAGAGAACTATCATAAAATAACTTTCTAATGATCGCAACCAGAATTATAAACTTAATACTTGTCTCCCAAGTCTATATTTAACCTCTGTACTATGTTATATTGCTACAAAATGTACTAATAAAGTAGTAGAGAGAGCAGCATGGTTTGATTAGGAAACAATAAAAGATTTACTGAGGTCCATTTTCTACAACATATGGGATCTTGGAGAAATTATGTCATCTCGAAGGCCCTCAAATATCTCAAAATCAAGATTTGGGAATTAAAAATAATTTATTTTTCCCTATGCTTTCAGAAGATGGCTGGTATTCTAATAGTTTGGGTTCTTGTAATCAAGTAATTATGATCTGTTTTATCAAAATAAAAATAAGTAAATGAGTAAATGTCCTTATTTCTTAATTATACAATCATAAATACCAGAATCTTAAAATCAGATAAATACCTACTCATTATCAAATATTCATTTTAACTTAATATAATATTGGGTTGGCCAAAAAGTCCGTAAGGATTTTCCATAAAATAAAAGACACAATTTTCACTTCCATCAATAACTTTATTGAATTGTATATTTTGAGTATGTCAACTATCTTCTGCATGGTATAACACTGATTGTTCTCAATTAATGTCTTGATTTGATCGCTATCAACTTCAACTGGTCTACCCGACTGCAGAGCATCATCCAGTGAGAAATCTCCAGCATGAAATTTTGCAAATGACTTTTGACACATTCGATCAGTCATAGCACCTTCTCCATATACAGCACAAATCATTTTCTTTCATTTCAGTTGTGTTTTTTACCTTTCTTGAAATAATAAAGCATATTATAACAAAAATGTTGCACATTTTCTTCCATCTTCAGTATTAAAATGACTACACAAAAATTCAGCAGTTTTGATAATTTTTAAATGCATACTGATATGGCAACTGTTACAATGCAACCGAACAAAAATGTTTCAAATGAAGTTCAAGACAACTAAGTGCTACTAGAACCATCTTACAGAAAAAACCAATTAACTTTATGGCTAACCCAATATTTGTGATGTAATATAAAGAGATTTAAGTTTCTATATGTTGGTATTTTTAACAAGATTAAAAACTAAAGTAGGTGGTTTTTAAGTCCTTTTCTGGATTTTCTGTAGTTAGTATTTAAACATGGCTTCCAAGTGAACTATACCTCTAAGAAATTTTGTAGCCTTCCCCCTTTAATTCATAGATGGTCACTTTTGACAACTTAAATGTGGCCCAACTAAGCTTGCATGCTTGCTTAGACTAGGTCTGTTGTTCTGCAATGTCTACCTTGGCCTCTTGATATACTTATCTTGGATCACTGAGCCACTGTGGAGGAAGTCCATTTACCCTGCTGAACAAAACCTGTAAAGATTAGAGGGTGAGAGTCTGAGCTCAGGCTTCCAGTTACATCCAGTAAAATTCTAGACTTTGAATGAGGACTTCTTGGACTCACCAGACTAGATCAACTGTCAACTAAATATTGCTGAATGAACCCAACCAGAAAAATTAGCCATCTGAGTGCCTCCCAAGTCATGAGCTATAATACAGTGGTTGCTTTAAGCCTCTAGATTTTGTAGTAGTTACAAAAAATAAAAAAATAGATAACTGATAATTCTAAAAGTAAATGACTCAATACATAATTGTGTCATCACTCTATTGTTAGATGACATTTCAACATGTTCAACAAAGGGCTCTGGTAAACATAGCAATGCTGATGATGTTCAGTAAATGTTTCCAGAGACATAGTGAAGAGTCAGCAGTGAATTTGGATTTAGAAGTAATTCCAACCACAACATGTAATAAACAGACACTGTGTCAAATCACGTTTTTAACCTCACCAGCAAAATGGGAATAATGTTTCCTGTCTCATAAAGGATTAAATATAATATTAAACATATAAGAGATTATTATTACTAGTAATTGTTATAGGTTGAATTGTGCCCCCCCAATTCTAATGCTGAATTCTTAACTCCCACTACCTTAAAATGTGTCTTTACTTGAAAATAGGGTTTTTGGATGTACTTAGTTAAAATTAGGTCATTAAATTAAGGTTGGTCCCTAATCAATATGAATGATGCCTTATAAAAAGAGAAAATTTGAAGAGAGACACACATAGAGAGAAGGTGAAATAAAAAGACAAAGGGAAATGATTACCATCTATAATCCAAGGAGAAAGGCCACAAAAACAGCCTTTCATCAAAGGTCTCAGAAATAACCAAAGCTGTCAACAACTTGATTTTGGATTTGTAACTTCCAGAATCGTGAGACAATAAATTTCTGGTATACAAGTCACCCAGTTAGTTGTACTTTGTCTATGGAAGCCTTAGTGAGCCAATACTGTGGTATTGCTGTTCCCATATCTAAATTCACAGTGATGGACTTCTGGCCAAGATGGAGACATAGACAGACACGCTGCATCTCTCTCTACAACTAAGAAGGAATACAACTACCTCAAAACTAGAGACAACCAGAAGTTTCAGAAAATCAAGCTGCATGGAAGTCCAACAAACAAAGATATAAAGAAGAAATACTCATTCAGACAGGTAGGAGAGGCGGAGTCCAGGCAGAGAGGATGCAGTGTGGTGGTGGCGGCAGCGGTGTGGTGGTGGCAGCAGCGGCCTCAGCAGCAGGCGCACAGTTGCACATTTCAGAAAGTCATGAGGGACACCTGGGGAGTACTCCCTGCTCTGGACCTGCGTGCGCAGCTCACAGTCCCAGTGTCGGGGAAAATCAAGCCTCATTGCTTCTGACTGTGCAAACCAGTGGGGGTAGGGATGGAGGAAGAAACTGCTAATCTCTGAGTAGAGTCTTCTTGTTTAGAGGGCCCCCATGGTCCTATAACATCCACAGACCCACACACTCTGGGAATGATGGCCAGGGCAACAGCTAGAGGGATGTCAGTCCCATATGGAAGTGGGAAAAGTGCCTGGAAAAGGGGCAAGTGCTGAGCAAGTGGCATTGTTTCCTCTCAGACCCCTTCCCCACATACAGTGCCACAACCTGGTAAAATGGGTCACCCATACTGATGAGTACCTAAGTCTCTACCCCTTACAATGTATCAAGAGTGACAGTTCTACCTAAGACACAGAGACAAACAAACACAGAAGGCTGTCTAGATGAGACAGAGAAATATGGCCCAAAAGAGGGAATGGATCAAGATTCCAGTGGGAGAACTAAGCCACGGGGAGATAGCCAACCTAACAGATGCAGAATTCAAAACACTGGTGATAAAGATGCTGACAGGCTTGACAGATATGCTTCAGTATGGCAAACGCATAAGGGAAGAAGTGAAGGCTATGCTAAGTGAAACAAAGAAAAATCCACACGAAACCAATGGTGAAGGGAAGAAAACCGGGGTTCAAATAAATTATTTGGAACATAAGGAAGAAAAAAATAGTCAACCAGTACAGAATGAAGAAACAAGAATTGAAAAAAAAATGAGGATAGGCTTAGGAAACTCTGGGACAACTTTAAACATGCCAAATTCTGAATCATAGGGGTTCCAGAAGGAGAAGAGGAAAAGCAAGAAATTGAAAGCTTATGTGAAAAAATAAAGAAGTAAAGGTTCCCAAGGGTCTGCTGCATGGGCAACAGCAGACCCTCCATATCACCCTGCCCAGGCTCTGTAGCTTCAGCTTCACTGGAGAGGACACTCCAGCGTCATCGCAAGATGTCGATTCAACACGGGAGGAGACAGATACCGTGTCACTCCCGAGTCGGACTGCACAGCCATTCTCGGCGGTGCAGATAGACTCTTAAGAAGCTACACCATCGTCTCTCGAGACGGACGGCTGCCGACGATGAAAGGTTCCCAAATTTGGTGAAGGAAATAGACATACAAGTCCAGGAAGCACAGAGAGTCCCAAACAAGCTGGACCCAAAGAGGACCACACCAAGACACATCATAATTAAAATGCCAAATGTTCAAAATAAAGAGAGAATCTTAAAGGCAGCAAGAGAAATGCAGAGAATTACCTACAAAGGAATGCCTATAGGACTATTAGCTGATTTCTCAAAAAACACTTTGCAGGCAAGAAGGGACTGACAAGAAATATTCAATGTGATGAAAAGCAAGGACCTACAACCAAGACTACTCTATCCAGCAAAGCTATGATTTAGAATGGAAGGGCAGTGAAGTGCTTCCCAGACAAGGCAAAGCTAAAAGAGTTCATCATCACCAAGCCCTTATTATATGAAATGTCAAAGGGAATTATTTAAGAAAAAGAAGATCAAAACTATGAACACTAAAATGACAACAAACTCACAACTATCAACAACTGAATCTAAAAAATAAAAACAAAATCCAACCAAGCAAACCAGAATAGGAACAGAATCATAGGTATGGGGATCATTTGGAGGGTTATCAGCTAGGAGGGGGAAGGATGAGAAATGGGGAAATGTGAAGAGATTAAGAAGCATAATTGGTTGGTACAAAAGGGACAGGGGGAAGTTAAGAATAATATAGGGAATTGGTGAAGCCAAAGAACTTATATGCACAACCCGTGGACATGAACTATGGGGGGTGGAATTGCCGAAGGGAAGGAGTGGTACTGGGCAGAGGGGAGCAAAGGGGAAAAAATGGGAGTACTGTAACAACATAATCAATAAAATATACTTTAAAAAAGAAAATAAATTCACAGTGACAGTCTTTTTCACAAATATCCAATGATTCATACCTGAAATTCTCATTTCAAAACAATGCCTATGTGCTACTATTTTTTACCAAGCTGTAACCCATTTAAAGAAATTATTGCATAAAAAGGTCATTTGGAAAACACTATTTTAAAGAATTGTCAACATCAGAGCACTGTTGTGATGTATTTTTTTGGAAGAGGGATTCCTGGTATTCCTTAATTAATTCAAGTCACTACTTGGTCAATAATTGAGGTTTTGATCAGAACTTAATTTTTTTAAGGAGCATTTCAGGGTAAAACAATCTTTTAATACATAATTGATGGCAGCATATTTATACAAAACATGTCCAGTTGGAAAAGACTAGGGAACAAATTAGTTTCAACCAAAAAGTAATCCAATTTGTCACTAATTGTAAAAAAAATTGACAGAAAGATTGTATAGCCTGCTGTTCTCATTAAACAGTGAAAATATCATGGCTGCAACAACTTAACAATAAGAAAACAGTAGCTCTAATTAGCATTTTGACATGTATGGAAAACCCTGAGAACAATAGAATGTTTTAATAAGGTAAAGTTTTCATTTACTCTTACTTGAAATTATTAAGTACTATTTGTATATTTAATGGCTTTATTGCCACATTAATATATGGAAAGTGTAAAAACACATATAACACATTTAACAGCATGTCACAAGACTTCAAAAAGCTCATTTTATTAGCTACTAAAAAGCATACAATTAGACTTCTGATTTAGGCATAAGCAAGTGCAGAGAGATTCCACAGCAGTTCTCAGTAACCAATTCTGGTGCTTTTCATTTTGAAGTTCAACTTTTAAATCTCCTGGATCTTAGTACCTTTCCTTTTCTTGCCCTTTCAGAATGGAAGCAACTAACTTTATAATGCAAAATAATCATCCTTTGCCAGAAAGTGTATTTAAAAACTCCATCTTTAGCCTCCTATTATCAGATAAAAATGACCAATTCCATTTAATTCATTTATTCAACACATATGTATTGAGCTGAGCTATGTCAGGTATTATTCTAAGTACAAAACTTCAGAAAATGATAAATTCTATGAAGAAAAATATTGAAAGGTAAGAAGACAGGCATCAAAGGATAGGGACTGGGATGGTGAGAGACTGCGATTTAGTTCTGTGGTCAGAGAAGTCCTCTGAAAAGACATGTCTGATATAAAGGAACTCACCATGCAGAGTTCCAGGCAGTGAACTTTCCAGTGGAGGGAATATTAAATATAAAATCTATAAGGTAAAAAATGCTTAGATATTAAAAAATGAATGACATGGTCAGTGTGTGGCTGGAGAAGAAGTGAGGAGATGAAGTGAGAGATATGGACAGAGGCCAGATCATGCATCCTGATCCCATCCTGGAGCATTGACCTAATTGTTACATTTATGTAGCAACTAGGATAAGGGCAATTTATAATATATTTATCAGCTATTAACATTTCAAAATAGTACCCCAAAGGACTAAATACATAAGTACCATGAAGAATAAAACAATAATTCATTATGATTTAATGAGAAACTACTGATGACAATTTCAGTTGTGCCACTACTTTTATACTAGTGGGCAGTCGTTCAATTAACATATCTGAATTAAGTATCTATATTGTTTGAATAGGGGATTGGATTACATTATTGTACTTTGTTTTCAACTTTGAAAATTGATGAGTATAGATAATGTTTCTTCTGTAGATTGAAACAATAATCTGAATTCAACAAGAAGAAATATAGGCAGAATAAGTGGAACTATAGTGGTCTTTAAATTTTTAAATAGCATATCAGATGAGAGAGTCTTAAAATACTCTAAAAATCCCTAGAAATTTCTAACTACTGTTACGTTTCAGAAAACAGTATAATCATTTAAAAAAGGATATTACAGATATCTAGTGCTTTCTATTTTAAGACTTTAAGGTTTAATTTGTATCTACGTTTTCCAATTCTCTAGTCCAGTAAATTTCTTTATGATATTCTTAATTATTTCCTTTATTATAAGATATCCTGGCCCTATTCTTTATTATTTAAAAAATATAACTCATGTACTATAAAATTTACCCTTTTAAGTTTAAAATTAAGTGGTTTTAGTATATTTACAAAGTTGTGCAACCATCATCACTATCTAATTCCAGAAATTTTCATTAACTGAAAAGGAAACATCACACCTATTAGCAGTCACTTCTGTTCCTTTTTTACTTCCCACTTTAGGCAAACATTAACCTGCTTTCTGTTTCTATGAATTTTCCTATTATGGACATTTCATATAAATGAAATTATATAATAAATGACATTGTTTTTATCTAGCTTCTTTCACTTAGCATGATTTTCAAGGTCTTCAAGTTTCATCCATGTTGTAGCATGTATCAGTACTCTATCCCTTTTTGGCTGAATAATATTCCATTGTATGGGTATAGTACATTTTATTTATCACTAGTTGATGGACATTTTCAATGCTTCTCCTATTTGGCTATTATAAGTAATACAAGGGGAGCAAAAATGAAATTTCTTTATAAAAATTGCATATTTATTCTTACATGTTTAAACTTTAGTCACCTTCATAGTACTCTCCATTTTATGCAATACACCTATCAATACTTTTTCCACTGCCCAAAACAGTTTTTGATCTCATTGATTTTGATGCCTTTTGGTGTTTCTGCTGTTTTTCTCTTTCACTTCTTCCACATCCACAAAACATTTCCCTCTGAGGACTTTTTTCATCCAGAGAAACAAAGAAACATAAAAGTCACTCATGGCAAGATTGGGTGAATAGAGAGGGTGGGGCATGAGGGCCGTGCTGTTTTTGGTCAAAAACTGTTTAGCACTCAGCATGTTGTTTGTAGGTGCACTCATAAATCACCCATCATGAAATGGGCAAACACACTGAAAGTCATAAAAAAAAAATTCACTGAAACCCACTCAGCCTCTCACAATGCCAGCTGGTACACTGACACAGATGGGTTTCTAGAACACTTACTTAGTGGGGGAAGCCTGTACTACAAGGGGCACTTCCTCTAGAACATAATTCTGTTATTCTTTTGGTCCTCCTTCATATAATATAAACCTTCATAAACAACCTTTTGTATAAACACGTTTTATAGGAGTAGAATTTCTGGATCATATTGTAAAAATCTATGTTGAACTTTTCGAGGAACTGCCAAACTGATTCCAAAACAGCTGCACCATTTTGCATTCTCACCAACAAAATATGAGGGCTCCAATATTGCCACATCTTTGTAAACACTCTATAGCATGTTCCAAGTAACCAACAGATGTGTTTTGGAGGGGAAGAGAGATGAAAACTTTTTTTCAGATAATACCACAATGGAATTCAAATAAAAAAAAAAAACAAAACCAAAATGAACAATTTTGCCAAATCAATAGTTTTTCCTATAGCCATTTATAAATTATGTCTCCTTCTAGATAACTGCAAAGAAGTAAGACATGTGGATTTTATTATTGATTGTCATAGAATATTTTTATCTGTAATATATTCAGAATAGCACTTTATACCTTTTTAAATATCTTGGAGACATTTTATGTATCTGACATCCTATCCCAGGGGAAGGTCAGTTTATAGATCATGCCTATCATATCTCAGGATGAATTGACATGACATGACTGGGTAATCATAAAATGATGAAAATAAACAAGACATGGGCCTAGTGCTAGACTCTCCAGTCAGGAATGAGAATGTAGGTTTGGCTTGGCTGGAAAGTGACATAACTATGTCCTATTGCAATCTAAATGATTTCTCAGGTATATAATTAGCATCATAAAGCAAAAATATATCAAAGTGTTCCCACAAGTGTGAATAATCCTGAAAAGGCAACCAATCATAAGGTAGTCAGACTCCAGAAGGATAGTTTTGGGGACATTTGAAAAATAGGTAACTAGCTCCTTGCTGGGGGATGAGAATTGCTAGTAGTGTTTTCATCCCTGGAGTGCGGACTGTCTTAGGAGAGGTCTGAAACACTAAGCAAGTAACAAAAACCCAAAAACACATAAGTGGAAAAAGCAGCTAAGACCTGAGGCAAATAGTAGAGTTATATGTGGACATACACACCTGATCTTATGCCCAGGAGCCTGGCATGTAAACATGAGCATAAAGATGAAAATGTGACCTATGAGAAGGTCACTGCTCAGCAATGGCTTTGCTCCAAGTTAGTGAGGCAGATAAAATTCCTGAAGCCCATTGATGAGTCCGGGGGCCTGGTGTCCCTGTTTGACCTGACAGCGGGACAACTCAGGAAAAACAAGTGATCTGTGGTTAATTTTTTAACTAACTACATTCTGTATATATAATAAAATGATGTAATTCTAAGCCTACAAGAGTTTGAAGTTGCTTATGAAATTCTCTTCTCTAGTTTGTTTTATTCTGAAAATAGGTAATACATTAAAATGCTGATTGGGAGAATAGGACTTAATCTGCATCATCTACAGGGTATTATATTTAAGGAGGAACACACACACACACACACAGAATCACGATTTGTTCACTCTTATCTTCCCAATACTTTTCATATTTCGTACTCATAGAATTTTACAACACTGACTGAAAAATATTTTAAAGCCCCAAACTACTCACATTATTTCCCTGATGAAATTTTTTCAGAAGTTCTATGTCAGT
Source organism: Furipterus horrens (assembly GCF_987537825.1). Classification (NCBI taxonomy): domain Eukaryota; kingdom Metazoa; phylum Chordata; class Mammalia; order Chiroptera; family Furipteridae; genus Furipterus; species Furipterus horrens. Next base: position 162,285,345 of record NW_028327172.1, on the reverse strand, counting down.
TTTAAAATAAAGTCCAAAGCTCATAAGCAGTGTGTCTAGATTTGACCCATACATACCTTTCCAGTGCCATCACATATGACTCACCCATTTTTACTCTATATTTTGGTTACACAAAACTAATTTAAATATTACCTAAAATCTGAGAGTTCTTTTGGTAGATTGTGGGTATTTTCATTTGATGTTTTTGTTTTTTAGAAAGATTTGCTCTCTGAGCCTTCTGGACTATTAACTTGCTCTATGAGATTTCTCCTATTCCATAAAATATATTCTAGTATATTACAATTTCTTTTATCCTATTGGTTGGACTGTATTATTATTATTAGTCAGCTCTAGGACATGAGTTCCATGGAAGAGTAGATTATGTCTTGACCATATTTAGTTATAAACATGCTTGGCTCACAACAAAATGTTCCATAACACTTTGATTAAGAGCCCAAAAGGTATAGGTAATGAAGACACACTTTTAGAGCTTTCTCATTCATAAGAGTCTTTGAGCTGCCAGTCATCATTTACTGGCCATTTGAACTAGAATGTGTCAAGTTATTAACCTTTGTTTTCTCATATGTAAAGTGAGAGTTACACATATAGCTTTCACAGGAGATTAATATGTTTTAAATACAATAAAATAAAAAATGCAAAACACTGGGGGTATGTCTAGTACACAGTAACATGTAACAAATGTTTTCGAAGATGATTAGTTGTGATGGTGATGATAGTGATAATGATGCTTGCCATTCAAATAAGCTAACACTGCACATCTGTGTCTTTTGGGGAACTGTGGAAAGAAGGAATGTGCCTATTATGTAGTATTAAGCACTGTTACTTTCAGAATGTTTTTTCCCACTTAATCCAATCAACCTAATTTTAATAGTAAGAAAGTTGAGACTTAAAAAAGGGAAATTATTTCTCTAGTTCACACAACTTAGAGGTGTGACACTAAATTCTAGGTGTGCTTTTAGGACTCTTAACATGGGTTAATCTAAGTCATCTCATTTAATTCCAGTAACAGATGCTCTGCACAATGGAGGATGAGTTATTGCACACTATAATCATAATTGTTACAATCTTGCTTCTGCCTAAGCTCTTACAAAAATATGATCTGAAGTATATCTTAAACAACAACAACAGAAAAGATCGGTTCTTTCCTTGTAGTTCTTGGAATTCTCTGGTGTAATGAAAGGAGCTTGAGATTTGGAAGATAAATGAAGTGTTCTTGCTCTGCTTTGTGTTTTAGACATCATGTAAGTATGGCCATTCTTTAAAGGAGATATAAACAAATTGATGCAGTCAGAGGGGAAAAACCAGGATGATAAAGTGACACAGAAATCAGGTAAGATTAAAAGCAGTTGGAAGAATCAAGGAGAAAGTCGACCCAAGGGTCCAAAAAAAAAGGGGGGGTTTCTTTGAATATTTGATGTTCTGTCATGTGAATGAACATTTTTTTTTATATGGCTATAACAGGAAGAATTAGAACCATTGGATAAAAAACACAGAGAAATGTATTTGGCCTTAATATAGGGAAAGTCTCTGAGAAAGTTTGTAAAAAGAAGGGCTAGCTCATAGGAAATCAAGTTCTCAGTCAACCTGCTTTTAAAAGTAGTCTAATTAAATGACATTAAAGATGTCTTCCAACTCTGATAATTTATAATTTTGGTTAGGTCATCATGAATGCATAATATTTCTAGCATTATCAACTTTGTTTGCCTTTCCTATCATCTTATTCCAGGTAGATTTAATAATTAGTGTGTGCATCTACTGAAAAAGTAGTAGTCTGTATTTCCATTACAATATGACCACAAGATCATGCACTTGAAATGAAACAGATTTGACTTCCAATCCTAAGTTTATCACTTACAGTTTTGGGGACATCATACAGTTTTTTTATGTCTCCTCATAGAAAAATTTAATAAAGTGACAAAACTGAAGTACCTTCCACATGGTAGCAGTCAACAAATAAAGTTATCATTACCATCTAATGATCATTTGTGTTATGAATAACTACCAAGAAAAAATATTTAATTTATATTCTGGTAAAGTTTTTGTTAAAGTCTAACATATAGACAAGTACTCAACATCTAGTCTTTTTTAAAAAACAAATAGGTAAATTTGATGCTACTTGTAAAATGATAGTATTCAATTTACGGGAGATAATAGTAACACACTATTGGGTATGTAATATTGAATTATGGGAGATAATAGTAACACACTATTGGGCATGTAATATTGAAAAAACCAAGTTAGGATTAGGAAACTATCTTTTTAAACTATTTTATTATATATAAAACATACATAATTAAAAATTATGTTTGCATGGCTTTATAAATTTTGCCAAAGTAAACACCTTGCAAGCCAGCATGTAAATAGTAAATTACCCCAGAAGTTCCCACATGCTCCCTTTAAGTTTATAATCATAGACTTTTTTCATGTTATAGCATAAGGCAAATTTTTTCATATATTTACTTTTTTGTATATATTCTTTTTTTCCCCCTTAACAATGCTTCTCAACCTAGGCATGCCTCAGAATCACCTATAGGATTTGTTAAGGATGAAAGCTGGAGCCACACTTCAGAGTCCCCAAATCAGTAGGTCTGTAATGGGACTAAGATTTTGTAATTTTAATAAGTTCTCAGGTGGTATTGATGCTGTTGGCCCAGAAATCACACTTTGAAGGCTATTGATTTATAATGTCCTATTTCCTGGATGTACCACAGTTATTTACCCATTATACTCCTGATATAAATGTTGCATATTTTGAATAATGTTTACCTGGTTTGCTTGTACATGTGATGGGTGGGTAGATAAATGAATAAATACATAAATAAAAATTACAGGTTGTAACACATACATATTTTTATCCATAATTGGTATTGTCCAATTGTTCAAAAGTGGTAGTACTAACTTGTAATTTCACCTGTAAAAGAGAGGCACAATCACTTTAAATATATAACAGGGTTTTATTAAAAAATTGTATACACTAAACATGTTATGATGTCTCACTGTGATTTTAATTAGTATATTGAATATATTTGCTTATTTTGAACATTCTCTTTTGAAGTACTTTTCAAAACTTGTTCAATTTTTTACTGGTTTATCTATATGTGTGTTAATTTATAAAAGTTCTTTTTTAAAACTTGTTGTATGTAGGACTGTCTATATAGTGTATCTAGGTAGATGGGGTCAACAAATGGTCTCACAAAAATGTTCATGATCCAGGGCAGAAAAAAGAAGCACCAGAAAAAGTTCCATCCTTCAAAGGTAAAAGAAATATATGCACAGACCTCCTAGATCTGAAGGAACTTATGAAAATGAGGGGCATCACAGCTGCCATCTGAAAATGTCCCAGCCCAGATGGGAGGACAAGCATCTTTACAGATGTTGAGGAGTAAAATGGATCGAACATATGGGAATGCAGACTGGTGAAGCCACTATGGAAAAACAGTATGGAATATCCTCAAAAAATTAAAAACAGAGCTGCCTTATGACCCAGTGATACAGTGCTGGGAATGTACCCGAAGAACCCTGAAATACCAATTCCAAAGAACTTATGCACCCTTATATTCATAACAGCATTACTTACAATAGCCAAGTACTGGAAACACATAGATGCCCATCAGTAGATAAGTGGATTAAAAATGGCACATTTACACAATGTAATATATGCAGCAGAAAAAGATGAAGGAATCCCTTCTTTTTACAACAGCATGGATGAAACTGGAATTATGCTAAGTGAAATAAGCCAGCTGGTGAAAGACAAACACCATATGATCTCACGGATAATTGGACTCTAATGAACATAATAACCTAATGAGCAAAATAGAACCAGAGACATGGACGCATGAAACAGAATGATAGCTGTCAGAGGGGAGGAAGGGAGGGAATGGCTGAAGGAAGGGGAAGAGATTAGTCAAAGAACATGTATAAATGACTCATAGACAACTTAGTGGGCATGGAGCAAGTGAGTAGTGGGCTGAGCAGAGGAGGACAAAGGGGGAAAATGGGGACAATTACAATAAACAATAAAAAGTAAAGAAATAGAAAAAAAATAAAACAACTCCTTTTCCAGTACCCCAGCCCTGTAAGACCAATAAAATTTAGCCAGTAATGGAGAAAAGTAGAGATAGAAGCTGACTGATAGCAAGTTTCCCCCCCCAACAGAATAAGCTCTTAAAATTAAAAGGAATTTGAATCAGAAAAATGTACTTAAGTTTCCTATTTGAATTTGTAAATAAAAATTGTAGAGTAAATAAATATTTTTATTTTTCAAAGAATATTTTACCCATTATTTTTAATTTTTAAATTTCAATTTTAATACTTATTGGAATTTATAATATTTCACTGCTTCTTTCTCAAATTGAAATTTATATATTGGTTTAAACTCAGAAAGTTACAGCATCAAAAAAAAAAAATAGTTGCTAATTGTGTCTTTGTCACCAAAAATGTTGTGATTCCATACATGTCAGAATATTACAAATGGTGGGAAAAACAGGGTTTTTCCTTATTGAAACAAGACATTATATATGCATTTGACCAATAAGTGTAGCCTATCTATGAGGGGAATGCCAGGAGAACAGGAATAGTGACTTACATGAGTCCCTCAGTGACCACAGTCTGTAGGGCTATGTGTGTCAGACACAAATCATTCACTATGTTCATATTACTGATTTTAGATTATGTGGCAAATAAAGCATAGCAGTGTAGATGAAAAACAAAAATAATAAACTTAATCCTTCTCCTAGAACTAGTGACATTTAGAAGTACTTTTTATTGAAGAGGGTTTTCTTATTCATTTTTTATTGTTTTTCAATTACAGTTGTCCCATTTTCCCCCCACTGATACCCCCACCCAGCCCACCCCTTCTCCCACTGTCATATTCCACCTATTGTCCATGTCTATGAGTCATTTATACATGTTCTTTGACTAGACCCTTCCCTTACTTATCTCCCTCCACCCTCCCCCTTCCCCCTCCTGATAATTCCTATTCTGTTCCTTGTTTTATCTTGTTCATTTGTTTGTGTTGTTCATTAGTCTCCTGTATTGGGTGATACGATATGGTAATTTTCTTTCATTGCCTGGCTTATTTCACTAAACTTAATTCTCTTTAGTTTCATCCATGCTGTTGCAAATGGTAGGAGTTCCTTCTTTCTTTCTGCTGCATAGTATTCCATTGTGTAAATGTACCACAGTTTTTTAACCCACTCATCTACAGATGGGCACTCGGGCTGTTTCCAGCACTTAGCTATTGTAAAGAGCACTGCTATGAACATAGGGGTGCATAAGTTCTTTTGAATTGGGGTTTCAGGATTTTGCAGGTATAATCCTAGCAGTGAAATTGCTGGTTCAAAAGGCAGTTCCATATTTAGTTTTTTGAGGTAATTCCATACTGTTTTCCATAGTGGCTGCAAGAGTCTGTATTCACACCAACAGTGCAGTAGGGTTCTCGTTTCTCCACATCCTCACCAGAACTTGTTTGTTGATTTGCTGATGATGTCCATTCTGACAGGTGTAAAGTGGTATCTCATTGTGGTTTTTATTTGCATCTCTCTGATGGTTAGTGATGTTGAGCATTCTTTCATGTGTCTGTGGTCCCCTGTGTATCCTCCTTGGAGAAGTGTTTGTTCAGGTCTTTTGCCCATTTTTTAATTGGGCAGTCTGTCTTCTTTGTGTTGAGATGTGAAAGTTCTTTATATATTTTTAAGAACAATCCCTTGTTTGAGGTACTATTGGCAATTATGATTTCCCATATGGTTGGTTTCCTTTTCATCTTGCTAATGTTTTTTTTTTTTTTTTCTGAGCAGAAACTCTTTAGTTTGATGTAGTCCCATTTGTTTATTTTTACCTTTCCCTTGCTTTAGGAGATGTATCAGTGAAAATATTGCTATGTGGGATATCTGAAAATTTCCTGCCTATGTGTTCCTCTAAGACTTTTATGGTGTCACAGCTTACATTTAAGTCTTTGATCCATCTTGAGTTTATTCTGGTGTGTGGTGTAAGTTGGTGGTATAGTTTCATCTTTTTGCATGTCCTTATCCAGTTCTCCCAGCATCATTTTTTGAAGAGGCTCTTCTCACTCTATTTTATGCTCCTTCCCTCTTTGTCAAATATTAGTTCACCATATAGGCCTGGGCTTATTACTGGGCTCTCTATTCTGTTCCACTGATCTATATATCTGTTCTTATGCCAGTACCAGACTGTTTTGATCACAGTGGCTTTGTAGTATAATTTGATGTCTGGTATTGTGATTCTTTCTGCTGTGTTCTTCTGTCTCAAGATTGCTTTTGCTATTTAGGGTCTTTTTTGGTTCCATATAAATTTTTGAGGTATTTGTTCTAGGGCTGTGAAATATGTCATTGGTGTTTTATCAGGGATTGTGTTGAATCTGTAAATTGCTTTGGGTAGTATGGCCATTTTAATGATGTTGATTCTTCCCATCCATGGACATGGTATTTGCTTTCATTTATTTGTATCTTCCTTATTTTCTTTCTTTAGCGTTAAGTAGTTTTCTGAGTACAGGTATTTAATTCTTTGGTTAAGTTTATTCCTAGGTACTTTATTTTTCTCATTGCTACAGTAAACAGAAATTTTTCTTTTAGTTTCTATCTCTGATATTTTATTGTTGGTGTACAGAAATGCCTTAGATTTCTGTATATTTACTTTGGACCCTGCTATTTTGCCAAATTAGCTTATTCTGTCAAGTAGTTTTTTAGTGTTTTCTATGTATATTATTATGTCATCTGCAAATAATGACAGTTTACTTCCTCTTTCCCAATTTGGATGCCTTTTAGTTTTTTTTCTTGTCTGATTGCTGTGGCTAGAACTTTCAACACTATGATGAATAAGAGTGGAGAGAGTGGACATCCTTGTCTTGTTCCTGATTTCAGGGAAAATGTTTTCAGTTTTTGTCCATTGAGTAAGATACTGGCTTTGGGTTTCTCTTATATGGTCTTTATTATGCTGAGGTATGCTCCCTCTATTCCCAGTTTGCTTAGTGTTTTCATCATTAATCGGTGTCATACTTTATAAAATGCCTTTTCAGCATCTGTTGATATGATTATGTGGTTTTTGTCTTTCATTTTGCTTAGGAGGTGTATTACATTTATTGATTTGTGAATATTAAACCATCTTTGTATCTCTGGGATGAATCCCACTTGATCATGATGTATGATCTTTTTAATATGTTGCTGGATCCGGTTTGCCAATATTTTATTGAGGATTTTAGCATCTATGTTCATTAGTCATATTGGCCTGTGGTTTTCTTTCTGTGTTATGGCTTGACCAGGTTTTCTGATTAGGGTAACACTGGCTTCATAGAAACAGTTTGGGAGTCTTCCCTCTTCTTGGGTTTTTTGGAATAGTTTGAGAAGGGTAGGTGTTAGTTCTTTCCTAAATATTTTGTACAATTCGCCTGTGAAGTCATATGGTCCAGGGCTTTTGTGTGCCAGGAGTTTTTTTGTTACTGTCTCAATTTCAGTCTTTGTTATTGGTCTGTTCAGGCTTTCTGCTTCTTGATGTAGTTTTAGAAGATTATGTTTCTAGAAATTTGTCCATTTCATCTAGGCTGTCAAGTTTCTTGCCATATAGTTTTTTTGTAGTAATTTCTTACAATCCTTTGTATTTCTGTGATATCAGTCATGATATCTCCTCTTTATTTTCTGATTTTGTTTATTTGGGTCCTCTCTGTTTATTTCTTGATAAGCCTAGCTAAAGGCTTGTCGATTTTTTTTTATCTTTTCAAAGAATGAGCTCCTACTTTTGTTGATCTTTTGAATTGTTTGTTTAGTCTCTATGTCATTTAATTCTGGTCTGTTATTGATGATTTCCTTCCTTCTACTTACTCTGGGCTTTGTTTGTTGTTGTTCTTCTAGTTCTTGTAGCTGTAGGATTAGATTTTTTATTTGGGATTCTTTATCCTTTTTAGGTAGGCCTGTATTGCTATGAACTTTCCTCTCAGGACTGCTTTTGCTGTGTCCCATAGGTTTTGGGCTGTTGTGTGTTCATTATCATTTGTTTCCAGAAACTTCTTGCTTTCTTCCTTGATGTCATTGTTAACCCATTCATTATTTAATAGCGTTTTATCCATTCTCCATGAATTTGAATGTTTTTGAGTTTTTTCCTTGAGGTTGATTTCTAGTTTCAAGGCATTGTGATCTGAGAAGATGCTTGATATGATTTCAATTTCCTTGAATTTGTTGAGGCTTGTTTTGTTTCCTACCATGTGATCTATCTTTGAAAATGTCCCATGTGCATTCTAAAAGACTGTATATCTTGCTTCTTTGGGGTGAAAAGTTCTATATTTATCAGTTAAGTCCATTTTGTCTAGAGTGCTGTTCAGTGCCTCAATATCTTTGGTGTTTCTTTTCTTTGAAGATCTTCCATTGTTGACAATGGGGTATTAATGTCCCCTACTATGAGAGTGTTGCTGTTGATATATTTTGTAGTCTTCCAATATTTTCCTTATATTTTTTGCTGCACCTATGTTGAGTGCATATATATTTACCAGGGTTATATCTTCTTGAAGGACTTTTCCGTTAAGTATTATAAAATGTCCTTCTTTGTCTCTTTTTATGGTCTTTGTTGTGAAATCTGTTTTGTCTGATATAAGTATTGCTACCTCAGCTTTTTTTCATGTCCATTTGCTTGGAATACTTTTTTCCATTCCTTCATTTTTAGTCTGTATAAATCTTTTGTTCTGAGGTTTGTCTCTTGTAGACAGCATATGTGTGAGTCATATTTTTATATCCATTCCACTACCCTATGCCTTTAATTGGAATATTTAATCCATTTACATTTAAGGTTATTACTGACAGGTATTTATTCTTTTCCCTTTTTTCCTGTGTTCCTTTCCCTCTCTCTTTTTCCCTCTATTTTTATAATTATATTAATTATATAGAAATTAATCTCAAACCCATAAAAAACTGATCTGAGAAGTTTAAAAAGTATTTCATACATATAAAATAAAGCCAGGAAAGAAGGAGAACATTTACATTATGTATATCAATGAAATAAATGAATTTATGTAAAGTGGATGGAGATAGATTATTTTTGTTCTTTTGAGGTTTTAAGACACAGAAAGCTTCTTGAAGAACAATCTCTGTCTTTTTTTTCTGTATGTTTAGGAGTGAATTCTTCAAGGAATTAGGCTTTCTTTGTTGCATTATCACTGTGATGTTAAGTAAAAATAGATTGTCTATTTTTCAGAAGAACTAAGTTTTTATCACACAGTTATTATATGGTGATTTACTAGCTTATTTAAGTTCTGTGAAGCTCCTTTTCTGCTGATAAAATATATATTTGCATTTGACAGCTAGTTCAGTAGCAATGAACAATGCTGTGATATCATGTCAGGCAAAGCAATCTACACTTTGCTCAGCTCACCTGGGATGGGTGGGGCTCTCTGCCATGACACTGCTGTATCATTTCAGAACCTGGGCAGAAGGAAGCACCACTATTTGGAACATACTACTATGAGAGCCAGAGAGGCTCTGGAGGCAAGTTGAACAAACAGTATTCTGAAAGACTCTGCTCAGAGTTGACCCACTGACACTTGTACACACTCTCCATTGATCAAGTAAGTCACATGGTCCAGGTAAAGTCTGGGGTTGAAGATATATTATATTTTAACTACTGAAAGGAAGAAAATTGATGGAAACAATAATTTAATATACCATACTATCATCAATTTGTTGAGATAATTAAATGTATGTATTATATATTTCAGAAAACAATAATGATTTAAGTATAATTAATAGTATGTGAGATAAAAGAAATCATTTTCCCAAATTAGGGAAATTTTCTTTCATTATTATTTTCAAATATATATTCAATTTCTTTCTCTTTCTTTTCTTCCTTTGGCACCCCTATGATGCAAATGTTGGAGTGGTTAAAGTTGTCCCAGAGGTTGCTTACACTATCCTAGCTTTTTTTATTCTTGTTTCTTCTTATTCTAATTGGTCATTGTTTTGCTTCCTATGTTTTAAATCATTGATTTGATTCTCAGTTTCATCCATTCTACTGTTGTTTCCCTATAAATTGTTCTTTATTTCAATTAGTGTATCCTTCATTTCTCACTAGATGTTTTTTTTATGTTGTTGAGGTCCTCACTAAGTTCTTTGAGCATCCTTATAACCAAAGTTTTGAACTCTACATATGATAGGTTGCTTATCCATGTTTTATTTAGTTTCATTCTAGAGTTTTGGTCTGTTCTTTCATTTTGGTCATATTTCTTTGTCTTCTCATTTTGGCAGCTTCCCTATGTTTGTTTCCATGTACTAGGTAGAGCTGCTATGATTCCCTGTCTTGGTAGCATGGCCTAATGTAGTAGGTGACCTGTATAGTCCAGAGGCACAGCCTTCCCTATCACCCAAGCTTGGTACTTGAGGCAGACCCTTCATGTGGGCTGAGTATACCCTCCTATTGTAGTTGAGGCTTGGTTGCTACTGGTAAGTCAATGTGAGGAATTTCCCCAGGCCAATCAGTTGCAAGGACTGACTGTGACCACTGACTGCCAATAACCACCCTCCATGGAGGATCAGCTGTGCAGGGACCAAGAGGTAGTGGTTTGACATGGTCTGTAGCTGTCCAATCAGTGCACAGACTCTAGAGTTTCCCAGATGGTTCAGGCCAAGGTCAGCCCTAACCTGTGTTCTGCCCAGGGCCACCTGGCATGAGCTATAAAGCAATATAAGATGACACGCAAGTTCAGGAAGCACAGAGAGTCCCAATCAAGATAGTTGCAAGAAGGCCCACTTCAAGACACATCATGATTAAAATGCCAAAGTTTAAAGATAAAGAGAATCTTAAAAGCATCAGTAGAAAAGCAGTTAGTTACTTACAAAGGAGTTCCCATAAGATTGTCATCTGGTTTCTCAAAGAAAATTTGCAGGCTAGAAGGGATTGGCAAGAAATATTCAAAGCCATGAAAAGCAGGGACCTGCAGCCAAGATTGCTCCAACCAGCAAAGATATCATTTAGAATCAAGGGCTTCCCAGAAAAGAAAAAAAAAAAGGAATTCATCATCACCAGAACATTATTATGTGAAATGTTAAAGGGACTTATTTAAGAGAAAGATCAAAACTATGAACAATAAAATGACAATAAATACATATCTATCAACAATTGAATCTAAAATAACAAACTAAGCAAACAAGAAGAACAGAGACAGAATAATGGATATGAAGAGTGTTTTGATGGTTGCCACATGGGAGTATGTTGTGGGGAAAATGGGTGAGGAGGTGAGTGTATTAAGAAGTAGAATAAGTAGTCACAGTAGTCACAGAGTAGCTATGGGGATGTAAGGTACAGTATGGGAAATGGAGTAGCCGAAGAATTTATATTCATGGCCCATGGACATAAACAAATGGTGGGGGAATTGTCTGAGGAAGTGGGAGGTGCTGGATGAAGAGGGGTGAAGGAGGGCAAAAGGAGGAAAACTGGGAGAACTGTAATACCATAATCAATAAAATATAATTAATAAAAGAAATAAAAGGAAGCAACTTTAGCCAGTAAGAATGTTAGTTAGTAATGGATAAAAGAAAGCTAAAAAGCAGGGAAAGAATAATGCAAAATATGATAATTAAACTTGTTAGAATAATTAAATTTAATGGAATATTTCAACTTAAAAACATAAGAATAAAATATGAAAGAAATTAGATAGTTTGCAGGAGTTTGGTGAAGATTTTTAAATAAGAAGAAGACACTTTTTAATAAACATTATGTAGCATGGTCTAGGTTGGCAAAGAATTTTACTCAAGTAATGCTTGTGAATAATTTCTCTGAAGGAAATATCATGCAGTATATTCTAACAGTCATCCTTTAGGAATTTTTTTTCAAACTTTAGTTGTATTGTTAGATTTAATAAGTTTTCCTTTTGAATAAGCAGGAGACAAACACTATGATTCTGTGCCTATTGGGCATTGCAATTTAATCTTAGGTTTCCCTGATCCCAGTCTTTTGGTGAGTGGTGAAGTTTACTATACATATATGTTCCAGTGCCAGGAGGCTCCAAATCCTGTATCATCATTTGTCCACTCCTTGGCTTTTCAAGGGGCATTATCAAGGAGCACAGAAAAACCAAGGTTCTACTATTAACAAAGGAGAGGTAGAAAATCTCTCAAATCTGTGTTTTATTCTACCTAATGCTGTATGATTCCTGAATAACCAGTATTGCTCTTTGTCTATATTTTTCTATAGATTTTTTTCCCCATGTCTTTCTTAATTCATTACAGTCTAGTTTCTGCCTCTTTAAGTTCATTTAAATTATTAGGACAGTGCTGCTAATGGCTTCCTAATATCAAATACAATGAAAATTTTTCAGTATATATATTTTTACTTTGACTCCTCTGATAATCAATATTTTGATACATTCTCCTTTGAATGTGACATTCCTTTGGCTGTAGTGACATTTAGCCATGGGGACTCCTTCCACCTCATGACCACACTATCTTAATCTTTATGACTGTTTGATGTCATCTTTTTGTGATGTAGTGGTTTTCAAAGATTTATTTTCAGATTTTATTTGTAAATTTTATACTGTTTAAACAACCTTATACATATCCCCTATCTAATCATGATCTTCCAGCTGATATATTTAGTTTAAATATGTTTCTACACTTGGGATGAATTCCTTTATTTACTTGATCTTCACTTAGCCAAAATGACATTCAAATTGGAGTTCAAAATAAAATTTATATTCTCAACACCCTTCTTTCTTCTTTTTTTCTCTTCTATGTTTTATACCTCAGTTAATGGTGAGAGTCAGAAGGATCTCAATATAATATATTAAATAAAAGCAGTATACAACTTTGGCCTAAATATATAGTATGGTTAAGATTTCTTTTTCATTGTATTTGAAAGCGAAGGAAATAGATTCAGATTGACATAGTTTCTGCTGAAAATATTAATTTTCAATTGGGATGATATGCTTAAAACTTTTGAAAAAGTGATTATGCACTTTTAAAAGTGACTTTATACCTAAAAAGTAAGCCAGTCATATCAACATGACAATAAAATTCATTTACATATTTTGAATATACAGAACATATATTTTGGAACCTAATGCATTGCCATTTAATATGGCTGCTAACAGAATTAATTCAGTAAATTTTAGCATAATTAAAAGATATATTTATTGTACATTATATGGTATGAAGCAACTTTATATTTTCTTGGATTTTAAACTATTAAACATAATTATACTCAACAATTACAAAAGACTGCTTAAACATGAAGAAAAAAATTTAATATTATCTGTCAGGAAATCTGAATGGCAAAATAGATTTCTAGGATGTAAATCAGAAGAGGATAAATTATTTCTGGCTATGGTTTATGACTGAAATTCATGATGATGGGGGTGATGGATGAGACCATTGATCAGTTAAGTAATAAAATTAATGGGAATTTTACTGAAAGAAAGAGCGGTTCAACTGCCTACCGCCACCAATTTAGATAAATCCTGAAGGCAGAGGTTTGATGAGAAAAGGAAAGGGGTCTTTTATTCAAAAGCTACACCATCTGGGAGGATAGCAGGCTCCGGCCTCAAAACCTATCCCCTCTGGAAAGACCAGGGAAAACCCCATCACTCTCTACTGGACAAGTCCTAGGATGCACCCAGAGTTTCTTGTTTCATTTAAAAATACCATCCTTTGGGAACCACAGATGGCTGCTGCATGATCTTCTGGACAGGTTGGCTTGTTTCAGGTTGCAATCTTGCTTCAGGCTCCTTCTTGGAGATCTGCATGTGGGGTTGGTGCTCACCTCCTGGCCACATGTCTTCCAGTGCCTGCCAGTCCTACAAATCATTGACCCACATGTCTGCACAGTGGGTCCCATAGAGCACATCTTTCCCTTCCCCTGGTTTATATAAGCTACCACTTTAGCCCAGGTTGGTTCTTTAAACTTCTGCATGCTTTGGGAGAGTCTGCCCCCAATCCACTCAACCAACCCTGTCTTTTCTTAGGCTAGATTGACAGGTCTTCAGTGGACTGGAAAGGAGTAGAAGGCCTTTTCCCTTAGCTAATCACTTTTGCTAGTCTTGTGTGTGCACAACGCAATGACTACCTCCCACCATGTCCTGACTGGGGATGGGGGATGTGTCACCACAGGCAGTACTAGCCTGTTACTCAGGCAACATGGCATTATTCCTGCATCACCTCCCTTCCACTCCCACTTGCATTCTGGACACTGACCAGGCTAACAGCACTGGCCAGGTTACCAGCATCAAAATGAGGAAATAAGATAGATTAGAAATAAACATAGGAAAAGAAAAGGAGAATTACCAAAGTCTTTGAAATACAGAAATAAATATTTTAAGATTTAATGAAACTAAGATTCTCTAAAATACCCTAAAAACAGAAGACTGACCTTTGCTTTGCCTTTCATATTAAAAATTATATTTTTAACTTGTTTTTTTCCTTCTGAATACAAAGTCTGTCTGAAAAAATTACAACTATTTTTAATATAATGAGAACATTTTACACAACATCGATGTAACCTGGCAGCCAAGGAGAGTGGATTGGAGTGTGCATGTGTGAACAGTGATGACTTCACTGTACTAGTCAGTGGGGGTGGTAAACACCATTGAGTGAACATGTGTACTGTGTGGCCATCATATTCAAAATGACTGAGCAAGTAGAACAATGAATCTCCATCAAATTGTTGTGTTAAGCTTGAACATTCCTTCGCAGAAACTATTCAGATGATTCAGAAAGCTTTTAAGGATGATGAAATGAGTGCAGCACAAATAAAAGTGTGGCATAAATGCTTCAAAGATGGTCAAGAATCTGTTGAAAGTGATGCATGTTCTGGAAGGCCTGCAACAAGTGGAACAGCTGAGAATGTTGCACATGTATGAGCTGCAATCAACAGAGATCAGCGACTGAGAGTGTGACAACTAGAAGGTGATCCGGGGTTTCCAAAAACTATTGTGTCTGAGGTTTTGATGCAGGATCTTGGTATAAAATATGTCATGGCAAAATTCATTCTGCAGCTTCTGCTACTAGAGAAGAAGGAACATTGTGCTGCAGTTGCTAATGACTTGATTCAAACTGCTACCAATGAACCAGATTTCCTCAAGAAGGTCATAACTGGAGATGATTGGTGGGTCAATGGCTACTCCAGAAATGAAGGCTTAGTCATTGCAATGGAGTTGCCTGGTCTCTACACCTAAAGAAAAAATGCAAAATCACAGCAGGGCCCAAACCATGTTAACTGTGTTTTTTGATTGGGAAGGTGATGTCCATCACAAGTAAGCCCCTACAGGCCAAAAAATTAATAAGAAATACGGAATACTACCTCAATGTTCTTTGTAAGTTGAGAGATGCAATATGATGAAAATGGCTGGGGATATGGGCAACTGGCGATTGACAGCTTCATCTCGACAACATGCCCATTCATGCATCACATCTTGTGTAGAGTTTTTTTGTGAAACATATCACCCAGGTGACTCAGACTCTCCACAGCTCAGATTTAGTGCCCTGTGACTTCTGGCTTTTCCCAAAAATAAAATCACCTTTGAAAGGGAAGAGATTTCAGACCATTGATGAGATTCAGGAAAATATAATGGCAGCAGATGGCAATTGGGAGAACTGTGTGAGGTCTCAAGGTGCCTACTTTGAAGGGGACTGAGGTGCCATTGTCCTTTGTACAATGTTTCTCATATCTTCTTCAATAAATGTCTCTATTTTTTAAATTGAATGGCTGGCTACTTTCTGGACAGATCATGTACATTATTTTAGATTTATTTCTACTTGCCCATAAACAATGGGATACTAATAAACTACCAATTCGTGAGTTGCAAAATAAACGTATCTTAGGTTCTTGTACAACAATGAATTAGTAAAATAACTTAAAACTAGAAAACAGCAACTGTGAAGTTTCTGGCAAAGAAGCTTTTTGACTTTATAAATTCTAATGCAGGAGAAAAAACATGCTGACTTTATAAGATATGTTAATTATTCTTTAAACATAACAAAGTGTAAAGTAACAATGTTTTAGAATATAGTTGTCCCCTTGAAAAGTTTATGAGAAAAAGAATAAAAGAAAAAAGTATATATTCATTGGAATTCATTGGCTACTCACTTGACCCTAAAGGGGACCATTGTTTTTTAGTAACCTGTTACGCTGCTCATGATCTCTGGGAAACATGCTGTACTGTAATGGAGCAATCATGACTGTAATTTCTCTCTCCACAAGGATTACTCTGAAATGGACCAGAGGGCCAAAAATGCAAAGAAAGAGTAAAATTCCCTGAGTAGCTGGATGATTTTATTACCTATAGGTCCCCCAGGGCTTAATTTTCAGTCCAGGAGAGTATTCTCAGATTTTTATCTGTAAATTGTAACCTGAAGTGTATGTTTTAGTTTAAGGCAGCAGTTCACAAAAGCAAACTAAAATTTGTGTCTATTTTCTGACAAGTACATTTCCAACTGATGAAAAATAGTTGCGGCTTTATGTTGGCATTTTCCTAAAACTCATGTTCTTTATAAAATATTTCATGTAAGTAACAAAGTATTAGAGAAACTAATAGCATGTATTTTTAATTCTGACATTTTTCAATAGGAAAATTTAAAAAATTTATTTACTTGTATGTTTCTATTGTTTTATTAATTTAAAAAATAACCCTCTAAAAGTAATACATGCTTAATAAAGTTATTTTGGAAACTCATATAAATTAGTTGCCAATTTTATTATAGATTTCTTTTCTCTTTCTCTACAAACCCACAAAGACACATCCTTTTATACGGATACTTAATTCTTAAAAGTTTTTAAAAATTTATTGATATGAGAGAGAAAAGAAGGGAGTAGGGAGGAGGGGAGAGAGACACAGGGAGAGGAGACATTGATTTGTTTTTCTACTTATTCATGCATTCACTGGTTGCTTTCTGTTATGTGTCTTGATCAGGGATAGAACCAGCAATCTTGGCATATCAAGACAACACTCTATCTAACTGCACTACCTGGCTGGGACTTGATAGTTATATCCTGATAGATAACCATTGACATACAAATAAGAATATAAAATTTTACCCTTAATGTACAATATTAAGTCCTGTCCTTTCCATTTAATGTTATATCAACATGTCATCTTTTTCTTATATGTGAAGAATAAAATGTCTAATATTCCTCCGAATTGGCACAATCTAGATTTAAAATTTCACCAAAATTAAATATCTGGATTATTTTCAGTTTTTCATTATATATATATTTAGCATTTCTATTCCTAATGAGTTCTTAGGGACTATCCCACAAATGGAAATTTCTGTATCATATTCTATTAATGTAATATGTATACTGATACTATCAGATATTAGATTTATATGCTAATATCTGACAGCATATATACATATATTTTTAAGTATATTTTATTGATTATATTGTTAAAATAGTTCCAATTTTTTCCCCTTTGCTCCCCTCCGCCCAGCACTCCCCTTCCCCAACAATCCCTCCCCAGTCCATGCTCATGGGTTGTACATACAAGCTCTCCTGCCTCACCCTTTTATATATTCTTCTTCTTTAAAAAAAAAAAATTAATTAATTAATTAATTTAACAATAAAAAATAACAATCCCTCCCTCTCAAACCTAAGACCCTTTATAATCTTATAAAGGACAATGGGCAAAGGTCTCGAGCTCCTCTAGCTGCTTCAAGCTGGACATAGTCATCGTCCTACCTACCCTTGGGTCCAGAAATTCCTAATAAGAGTGGGGGTGTGGGGGGGAGGGTGGCCTTTCCATATGGGGAAGGACTGTGCAGACTCCAGGTCAGCTAGCTGTCCCTGGACAATGGCATGCTTGATTTAACAGGCTGGCATCCTTGTTGTATTCTGGAGGCAACAGATTTGGCAACAGGGTTAAAGGATATCATTCAATCCATAACCACTAGATGACAAAAGACAGGTATTAATTTTTTAATGTCCCACATTAGGGAAAAGAAGGGCTTCTTTGGAGGAAGGTGTGCCAGGCACATCTCACCTGTCCAAAACCCTTTTGCCCATTATACTTAGTTTTGACTGAGGGAAATATTTTAGGTTTCCCCCCTCAAGCCTTGAGGACAGAAAAGAGAAACCAGTTTTAAAGTGAAGCCCACAGACCACCCCATTCTTCACCAACCCAACCACTTAGTTCAGTCAAACCACTGAGTCTCAGGAGGCACCGATGCAGACAGGATTAAGTGAGGCCTATACATACAGACAATCACTCAGGCAATGAGATCGTAGGCTTATGCCCTTTGAGAACAGAAAACACATGTTAATTTATGTAACATAACCCACATACAAGTCTCTAAATCTGTAGGACTGTCTTATCAGAAAGACATCCAGTTGCAAGGCACTTGACATTCTTCTTGCCTGTAAATTAAACATCCTTGATAATGCCACAGACATAGTTTAACTTTCAAGTGAAAACAAATTTTAAATGAAAGAAACCTTAAAGATGGTTAGCTGCACTACTTTACAGTCCATCACTGAGCATTGTGATTTTCCTTGAACTGCGATTTTTCTCCCTAGGATTACCCTCCTTGTCATTAAAGGGACTGCATTAAGTCCATTTTTAATTTATCCTGTTCATTTGCATAAACACAACAAGAGCAGAAAATGATCACTTATGATCTTTAGTTCCTCTTTGCTGGAACTTATGCAAGGAACATTTAGGGTGACCTTCAGTCTGCCCTTCCAGGCCCAGAAGCAGAACCACATACCTGGCATTCAGCCTTGCCTGTAAACACCTGTCTTTTCCAAGTTCTCCTGGTTTTCCATTGTGCCTTAAGGTCCCATCTAGCCATCTTTCAGGAAAACAACCTTCGTTCCTTCCCTGGAAAGATTGCCATGGACTGCGCATCCATCCAAGGTACCAGGCCTTTTATCTCGTGGACTTTTATTACCTTTGAAAGTCAGTCCCAGTTCCTCAGGGCTTTTTGGTAACAACCAAAGCCCAAGCATGTCCCCTTCAGGCATGACATTCCAGTCAAAGTCTTAGTTAAAAAAAAAGAAACCTCTATTAACAGCTGGTCTTATTAGTTTTATGCAAAGAAACCTATGTCATTACTTACTTCTCTAGAATGCCAAACTCTGGAGGGATCATAGGGAGAAAAATATACAGTGTGAAGGAAAATTCTTGTCCTAATATTCACTGAACTGGCATTTCCATTCTTCATATTTTCATTTTTTCCCCCACTAAAATTTTTTTGGTGTTTTTCCATTACAGTTGTCCCACTTTATCCCCCCTCTTGCTTCCCTGCACCCTGCCCCCCCTTCTCCCACATTCAGTCCACACCCAGTTGTCCATGTCCATGGGTCATTTATACATATTCTTTGACTAGACCCTTCCCCTTCTTACTCCCTGCTCTCCCTCCCATCTCCCCCTTTGTTACTGTTAGTTTATTCCTTGTTTACATAGCTCTGGTTCAATTTTGCTCATTTGTTTGTGTTGTCCATTAGTTTTCTGTAATAGGTGATAGCATAAGGTATTTTTCTTTTGTTGCCTGGCTTATTTTGCTAAGCATAATTCTCTCTAGTTCCATCCATGTCGTCGGAAATGGTAGAAGTTCCTTCTTTCTTTTAGTACTTATTCATAGTCATTTTCCACCTTTGTACTCGTGTTTCTCTCTGTTTCTTCATCTTCTTAAAGCAGACCCTTTAGCATCTCTTGCAATGCTGGTTTGGTGGAGATATATTCTTTTAGCCTTCTTTTGTCTTGGAAATTCCTTATTTCACCTTCCATTTTGAATGAGAGCCTTGCTGGGTAGAGTATTCTTGGTTGTAGGCCTTTGTTTTTCATTGCTTGGAATATTTTTTGCCATTCCCTTCTGACTTGTAGTGTTTCTGCTGAGAAATCTGATGATAGCCTTATTGGAGCTCCCTTATATGTTATTAGTTGTTTCTATCTTGCTGATTTTAGAATTCTCTCTTTGTCTTTCGATGTTGCCATTTTAATTATGATGTGTCTTGAAGTGGGCCTGTTGGGGTTCATCTTCATTGGGACCCTCCGTGCTTCCTGGACTTGCGTGACTCTTTCTCTCCTCATGTTAGTGAAGTTTCTGTCAGTTTTTCAAAAAGGTTTTCTATCCCTTTCTCTTCTTCTCCTTCTGGAATTCCTATGATACAGATATTATTATGTTTCATGTTATCCTGCAGCTGTCTTGTAGGGGCACCAAATATTCCCTGTAAAAAGTTTCAATATGTAAGTATGTAAGGGCTTTAAATGTTCTTTGTAAGAAGTAGCAAGGACTTGCTAAAAGGCCTTGGAAAAAGGAATGTAAGAAGGAGTGTTATAGCAATTAGTGATTTACAAGCTAAAAGGACTTCAGCCTCTATCACCTCCCATTTGCTTGCTTGTGTCTGGTTTATAGCATTTGTGAAGGTTGTGCTTTGCAGAATGTCTAGTCCTTTGAAAATAAATTGCTTCACAGGGAGTTCGTCCCTGGCTGAAGAGCTATGCTGCCGTCGAAGATAACCTTTAGCCTTGCGAATTTCTGTTCCTGTTACTGCCAAGACATTCCTGTAGTCCTGCCCAGCCCCCTCTTCCTAAGGCTGTTTCCCACCAAAGAAGAAACAAAGAGACTGCACCAGTATAAAAACCCAGCGTTTAGACTCCATTGTAGGTTGGAGCATGTTAGAGACCTGCTCAGGGTCTGCCCAACTCCTGGCCAATATTAAAAATCCTTTGCTTAACTTTATACACCGCTTCAGAGTGTTCAATCTCGCCTATGTAGCCGTAACAGTCTTAGAGACTCTTCAGTCTTGTTCAGTCTTTTTTCATTTTGTTGCACTGTCTGGGAGTTTTTGTCTAAGTTGTCCTCCAGCTCGCTGATCCAATCTTCTGCTTCCTCTGGTCTGCTTTTAATTCCTTCTACTGTTATCTTCAATTCAGAGATTGTATTCTTCATTTCCTCCTGGCTTTTATTGATAGCTTCAATGTCCTTTTTTTTTCATGCTGGTGTAATTCTCAGTAAGTTCCTTGTATTTTTTCTGGAGCTCATTGAGCTTCTCCATAATCAATATTTTGAATTCCATATCTGATAGTTTGCTCTCCTCTGTCTCATTTAGCACTCTTTCTGGGGATTCTACGTTTTCTTTTGATGGGGGGGTGTTTCTCTGTTGCCCCATTTTTGTGACTTCTATTGTTTGTTGGTGCTTCTTAGACTGATCTGCACTTCCTCTGACAGTATATTTTTGTTTTTCTCTTAGAAGCATTGACTATTTTATAAATATTACTAAATTTAAACTTTGAAAATAATGTTTTTGTATTTTAGATTTATAATGATATTACCAAAGGAAATAAATATTTTCTATAATATTTAATTAATTATATTAATCCTTTTGTGAATTTTAAATTTATTGCTATTGTCCATATATATACGTATATATGAATGTGAACATTTCTCTTAAAGTTTTTTGCTCATGTTCTTTGTTTTATAGATAAATATTTAAAATTTAGACCATTGAATTAAACCTGTGAAAAATTTTGTGCTTATGATATCATTTGAATTTTTACATTTATTGCAAGTACATTTTAAATTTGTTGTTAATTTAAACATCATATTTATCACACATAGTAGAAGATTTTAGTTGATTATAATATTGAAATATGTTCATATCCTTTTAAGTATTTCACTTATTTCCAAATTTTGAAACATTTCTATTCTTCACAGATTTGATCATTGTTCATATATATGTACAAATTTTTATGGTTTTATTTTTATAAAATTTAACTTTTCAATCCATCTGAGATTTACTCTAGTATCTTTTAAAGTGATAAATATTCTGACTTTTTTGTAATTTTGATTTCTTTATTGTTTTTCTATTACAGTTGTCCCACTTTTTCCCCCATTGCTGCTCCCCCTTCTCCTACAGTCAATCCCGACCCCGTTGTCCACGTCCATGTGTTATTTATACTAGTTCCTTGACTAGACCCTTCCCTTACTGACTCTCCTCACCCCCCCACCCCAGGCACTGTTAAGTCTGCTCCTTGTTTACATACCTCTGGTTCAATTTTGCTCATTTGTTTGTGTTGTTCATTAGTTTTCTGTATTAGGTGATATTGTATGGTATTTGTCTTTCATTGCCTGGTTTACTTCACGAAGCATAATTCTCTCTCATTCTATCCATGCTGTCACAAATGGAATTTTTAAATTTTATTTTACTATTTGTCTCAAAATATGTTGATTTGTTTTTAATTTACTAGTTACATAGAGTGTATTTTTATAAATTGTTTTAGAAACTAGGTTCTGATGAAAAATTAACTGGATTCAAGCCTATCTTCCATTAACACTTGGAGCTTAGTTTTTCATAACCTGTTATTTATACAAAAAAAGGGCAGTAATAGCACCTCTGACAAATAGTTCTCTGAAAGATTGAGTTAATTTATGTTTAACAATTACCTATAACCAGGCTGGTCTTGTTATTATTTACATTATTTTTATTAAATGTTTTAAAAATATTTTTTTGTTCAGTAAAATTGTAAAAAATTTTAGTTTTATAATGTCTTTTATAAGACCTATTTGGTTTAAATGTTTTTTTTTAGTACTTGGAAAATGTCTAAATTCAATTTTTTACTAAATATTCTAATTACATAATACTAGATACTAAACAGATGCTCAATAAACACTAATTTTTATTAACTAAGATGCAGAAGTGCCAAAAATTTATAGCATGCTGTTCACACTCAGCCACAAGGAGAGGTCCTCAACAGGGAAGTCAGTCTCCCTCTCTCTCTCATCATCATCATCATCATCAATCATCATCATCATCTCCCTCTTCCTCTAACATCCTTGAGCACACTCATGGCATGGACACACACACACACACACACACACACACATGCACACACATTTATTTTTATGCTGCTAGTTTCCTGTTCTGGAACATAGAATTTAGGCAAATTATTTTCCCTGGCTCTGAAGAGAGGAAAAGACAGAAATGACTGGTCAATATTGAAAGCTAATATGTATCAGTTAAGCACAAAATTGGTTAAGAGAATGGTTTCCTGTTAATGGCCATAGTTCTCAGAGCTGTCAAAGGACAGTATTGGTATTCTAGTGATAGATAAAGGAAAAAAAAGTTTCTACACTACAAATAAATTTAATGCTAAAGAATTGAAGAAATTAATAGTTCTAACGGTTCTAATAGAAAACACAATATGACCAAAGAGTTATGTGGTTTTGTGTGAAATAAATGTAAGTGAACAAAAGTCTCTTTTCATGAGACTTTATAACTTCCTAAGTCATCACTTCTTATAGCTCTCTTCCCCCATAGAAAGTTATAATTATTAATTAACACATAGAGTAAGATTAGAACTAAAGATTGCAACCATCAATATAATTGTTAAAAATATAACTTCCAATTGTTATTATGGTGTGCATCTCTGTGAGGAAAGTATTTAAATATATTTTTTAAATTAACCACCTAAAATGGAAGAGGACAACTAGTCACAATAACAAAGAAGCTAATATTTTTCTTCTATTAAATATACTTTGTTGGTAAAAGTTTGTAAGTACACTAAATATTGGTGCTCTAATTTTCACACAACTTTATTCATTACTACAAATCTTACATGTATAAGTCTACAGTTATAGGTATAGAGATCCAATGAGAGTTATAAACAAGTGCCTGAGTATTGTTTAATACAGTCATACATGTAACTCCAATAATATATGTAGATGTGTTTTCTCCCTTGGCTGCAGATCTCATTCATCTCTGTAGTCACGTCAAGCAGCACAATGTCCGGCTCAGATTAGGTTCAATAATTACTGTATTAAATTAGGTGTATTCTCTAACTCTTTTATTCTATTTCTTTTTAAACACAATTTTCAGAAATGTTCCCTATTTTTTGATCTCTTATAGTAAATTCATTCTGTCAGAACTATTATTAATTGTTCAAGTTTAATTTACAGCTGTTCTTGAACTGTTGTATGGTCTCCTCACTTATGATATTTGTTTTCAAACATAGCATATATCTGCATATTTACTCTAGATCATTTTCTGAATTTTTTTCTTTCTTTGATAATCTGACAAAAAATTTTCAAATAATTTCAGTTGGCAAAATGTTCCTGAAATTGCCTGCTGTTTTGGAATATTTGGATACTATTTAGATTCTCTATTTGGATTCTACAGTAAAACAGAATATACATGTATGTTAGAGAAAGAGTATATCAGAGAGAGAGAGAGAAAAAGATAGAGAGAGAGAAAGATTGATTTACTATTTAAGGCATTATAAGAAACAATGTGATTTTGGAAGTTGGTAAATACCAAGATCTGCAGTCATAAACTGGATAAGCAGGAGAGAAAATGGTATAGTTCCAGTCCAAACGTTAGCAGACTCAAGGTCAAAGTAAACCTGGTTTTTGTTCAAGTCTGAAGGCAGAAAAATGAAACAAGAGAAACCTATGTTCCAGCTCAAAGCAGGCAAAAGGAAATTCACTCATGCTCACAGGACGGTGAGCTTGTCTGTCTGTTCAGGCCTTCGACTGATTGAGAGGCTACCACATTAGGGAAAGCAGCCTACTTTACTCACTCTACCCATTCAAATGTGAATCTCATTTGAAAAATGTCTGACCAAATGTCTGGGCTCCCCTTCACACATAAAATTAACTGTTATAGATTCCTTTTTTTGTTTATTTCAGCTTATGCCTTTTGATTTATTAGTATGTAAGCCAGTATGATAAATAAAGTAATTTCCTCCTCTTTGATTTTTATTTTCATTTTCCTTTCAAGCCCCATATGCGTTGGCCTTTGTCCTAAGGGGTGGCATTACTCAGGGTTCTTCCCTGGACACATTTCCCAGGTAACCTCATTGTTCGCATGGCTTCAGCTACCATCTGTTTACTGTTGTGTTAGTCTTCTCAGGCTGCCATAACAAAACACAATCAACTGGGTGGCTTAAACAACAAAAATGTATGTTTTCACAGTTCTGGAGGCTGGGGTCTCAGACCAGTGTGCTGGCATGGTCCATTTCTGGTGAGAGCACTCTTTGTGGCTTACAGATGCTGCCTTCTTGCTGTGCCCTTACCTGGCAGACAGGTGTACAAGCTCTCTGATATGTCTTGCTACAAGGGCACCATGAATTTCATTTTGGTTCTTGGAATTTGTCTCAGTTGTGCTGAACATTATGGTTTTTCATAGGCTGTTCCATTTGGCTGGCTAATTCCTACTTATTCTACAGTTCCCAACTTAAAATCACTTTCTCTAGAGTTACCTAAACTATCAAGCCTGCATCAGTCACCTCATAGAGGCCTACATTTTATTATAATGCCTACTACATACAAATTATCTATGTTCCCCCAAGACTATTGAGATTGTGTCTGTCTTGTTCAATTTTATATCCACAGTGGTCTGGATGGTATTTGGCATATAGTGGAAGGAAATAAATAACCATTATATGAAATTTAAAAGAAAGAATTTTGACATATTTCAATATTCCTAAATCTATAAAACAATGGCATCATGTAAAATTTTTATTTTACATTTAAAGTGTAATTGAACTGCTGTTTTGATATCCCTGGGTTGTGTTCACTCTCAGTAAAATTAATGTTAATCAGTTTTGAAGTTTTTATTTATTTTAAATGTTTAGTTTTTTAAACCTTCTACCTGATTGACTATGGAAAGCAGTACTGCCCTTAGAGATCTTGGCAGAAGTGGCCCCTGCAATGGGCCACAAAGTTTAGGTATATTTTCTGGCCATAATCTTGTGGTCTCTCAACCCAGGGGCTAGGAGTTTATGGGACCAGAAGGCCAAAGCATATGGATTCTGCATTTCCCTTTGACACAATGTTTGTCCTCCTGAGAACAGGTCATAGGACCACGGTACCTAGAGCTTTGCTTTTGGGTGCTTGCTTTACATTGCTTGCAAAAGAAGAGGGCTGAGAAGTGACCCTTTAGGGACAGTGAAGGAAGTGATACATTTTTTGAGTGTTTTAATATGCATATTTGAAGCCTCTTATAATGAAGGATATGATTAGGGGTAGGAAAACAAGTGTTTGGGTGAAAGAGGGGCATGGAACCAGGGTCCATGGATTGGTGTAGGTGGTTCACCTTGTTTCAGTACATTGCAATTCATCACAAAGGTATATTTACCACCATAATAGGCTAGAAATTTTGTTTAATGAAAAATTTTAAATATTTTAGCAATTGTAATAATTGATTTATAAACTGTAAGTATTTTGACATAGCATGTGTACTCCATTTTTATTACTGTCACACTCTCTGCAAACATCAGAGGCAGTTCTGATAGAAGGTGATCAAACTTGTGGGCCTGCATATATATTTACTACAATCTTCCTTTTATATCTGATGAGATCTCCAACAAAGATCTTCAGATTTAAATTAATTACATATTGTGTACCTCACTCACATGAGGGCAACTGTGAACCTCTTCCAATTTTATACTATGCCTTAAATTATATTTAACACTTCTTTGGGGATGATACTATTTTTACAGTTTAAGAATATCAGATACTTTTGTATATGTAGGCTTAGAGTCATCTGTTTTAAGAGCTATTATAAAGACCCTTTATCATCTCAAAATTACTTTTCTTTAATTAACAGAAAGATAAAATATCCCTCTTGGGAAAGAGAAAGAATTTACCTTTGAATTACATTTTCCTGAGCTTATCAGGTCAGAAATATTGTTTTACATTATATGTTTCAACTGATATCTTCAGCTAAGGAAGGATGTTTTAGAAAAAAATTAATTAATTTTCAGAATATAATGGCCAACATTAAAGCATAGTCTTGCTACATATACTAAAGAATATCCCCTCAGAAAAGACTTAATAAATATGTAATAAGTTACATTTCTAAACATGTAATAAGGTCCTTTCCTATTGCACAAAGTTGCCAAGACTTTACCTAACTTCCATGTAAAATAAATTTGTCAAATATTATATTTTACTCCATAATTTAGAGATAAGAAAATATATAATAAGAACAAAGGTTTTTAAAAAACATATACTTTGATTCAACATATACCTTTATTCTTTATAACATCCATCTTCTTAAAATTAAGCTAAATGGTAAAATCTTTAAGGGAAGAGATATCCTGAAATGGTAAAACTCAAATGTAGGTAGAGCATGGTATTTAGGTGCTTGCTTTCTCTTCATATTTGTCGTACTTTTTTCTTTTTTTTACTATGTCCACATCTTATAAAGTATACTTCTGTTCCATCATTATCTTATTGTAAAAATATAATTAATCTTACTATTTCAATTCCTTAACAAATATAATAGTTTGAATACTTTTTAATAACTTAGCAATTAAAGCATTGTTGCCCCTTATATATTCCAGTTATCTACATTTATAATTGTTCACATAATCTCATTAGTTTGGAATAAAAATGTATTAAGTGACACTTATGTTAGCAAAAATAATAGGACACAGTCCTCTGTAATTTTCTTTTTTTTTTTTGTGACAGAACTAGTGATTGACTGCCAAGAAAATTTAAGGCTTTCTTTTTAAAATGAAAGAAAAAAATGAGAAAAATACTTTTAGGAATAACCCCAAATTCTCCTAACTTAAGAAATTGTTATTACTTTTCTTTCTCAGTAAGAATAGAAATATCAAGTATTCAAACAAAAATGTATATTGGGGATATTGAGAATAAAGCATATTACCAGACAGAAAATTTGCAAAACCATGAATATTGGGTTTCTCACCCCATACTATATTGAAATTTAACTGTATTAAAAAAATCAAACAACTAAAAAGCTTAAAAATAGAAACTGATATTTATTAACCATTTGGTATGGGAAGGTTTTATAAGCTTAAAAATAGTTGAAGTGGTTAGAAAGTAATATGTCAATTAAGCACATAAAAGTTGGCCTGGAGAAGATGGCGGAGGAGTGAGGGGAAGCTGTGCTTTCAGGCTCCTCAGACCCATTTGTAGTTTGGACTAATTTCAGACAGAACATCTCAGTGAGCAGCCGGACACTGGCAGGAGTCGAGCCTTGGCACTGCTGGATTAGAGAAAAACCATCTGGGAACAACCTGTTTAGTGAGGATAGCAGAGGAAAAAGGGACAAGATGCGATTTCTGACTGGGGTGGCTACCTCAGCTGCAGCTGGAAGTACACAAAGGCTTTTTGGTGACCACAGGCTTCCCCAGAGAGGAATCGAGAGGAGAGTGGATCTCTGCCCACTGGCAGAGACGGGACTCGACCAGGTGGCATTGGCGCTGAAAGACAAGAAACAGCGTACTGCTGTGCATGTGAGAACGTAATTTTTCTATTATATTTTTCTCTTCTGAACTGTGGAGAAGGGTGGAAAGTTTGGGGGTGATAGGACATTCTTGAGGAGCGCAGGTGCAGAAGTGCGTTCACCCACTCCCCAACCCTCCCCTTGGGTCGTGCGGGGAAGTGCCCTCATTCACTGGCCCAGGTGCGTGAGGCCATGCATCCAGGTGCCCCTCAGACACACCCCAATAGACATAAGATCAGTGCTCCAACAGGCGCAGGGAGGACCCACTGGACGCACAGAAGACCATGTGCAGACAACCCTGGCCAGCTCCAGTGGGCGCCAGGCCAGAGCGCAGACCACTTGCTCAGGCTCTGCTCATGCCTGCCCAGGTGGGTGCGGGAAGAGTGGGCGGCTGTGGCGCGGGAACAGCAAGCATCAGCGAGTCACAGATGCTCACTTCCACTGTGCACAAGTGTCCGGGGCCCCGCCCTAAGAGGCGAGAGACCAACTCCTGGAGTGCGGCTCTGTAGGCCTGAGGCCAGCGCTTGGACCGCCTTGTACGTGCACAGGCGCTCGTGCAAAAACACCTCGGCCAGCTCCAACAGGTGCCAAACGCTCTCACTTGTACTGTGCACAAGTGTCTGGGGCCCCACCATAAGAGGCAAGAGACCAACTCAGAAGGTGGCTCAGCAGGCCTGAGGCAAGCTCTTGGGCCGCCTTGTGCAGAGGGAAGTGAGCGCAAAAGCACCTCTGTTGGCTCTAACAGGTGCCAAAGGAACATGCCAACCAAAGCAGGCGCACACCCCTGCTGCAAGGAAAAGGAATGTCTGAACCACCTCATTAGACCAGCTGCGGATGCAGAAAAAGAAGACGACACACAAAGGCTGAACTGAATAAAAACATTCTTTTTTTTTGTTTGTTTGTTTCTTCCTTAAAGGGGAAGGAAAAAAAAAACTATCTAATTTGTTTCATACAATATCTCCTCATCCTTTCTATTTAATTTTTAATTGCTGTTTGTTTGTGTGTCTAGTTTAGCCTCCCTTTCACTCTAAATAAATAGAATATAACTACTATATGAATCCAATACTATGCAATCCCACTTTCTTACTATATTCTGCATTCTTCCCTCCTTTTCTTCTATTGTTATTAACATACAATGTAAATATTGCCTACTGTCTTGCATAGCCTCAACTATTATTAATCTATCACCCTCTCTCTCAAAAATCATATTTTTCCTACCTAAAAACAACTCTTATCTATTCTTCCTAAAGTATAAAAGCTCTAATCTCTCTACCTATATATTAATACTGGCTTGTTGGCTGACGATAGCAGGATAGAGGGTGGGGGATATTTTTGAGGGTGTGGGTCTCCTGCCTGGGCTGTGTGTTTATGTTTTTAACAGCATTTCCACAAAAGAACTCAAGACATAGTGGATAGAGTGACTCTCAATCAACTAGCCAGAAGGAAGATCCTACCAAAGAGCATCTGAAATATAACCAGACTGAATAAACAAATGACATAAAGAGTAACCCAAGAACATCAGGCTCAGGAAATCAAAGAGACTGCACCACTGAAACCCACAGATCTCCCATAAAGAATCTCATACCACAAAGGTGTGAAGGCAAAGCAGACAAACCCAAAAAAATAAAAAGAAACAAGAAGAATCCAACATGGTAAGACGCAGAAATAACCTCTCAATGAAAGAAAAGATGAATCCCCAGAAAGAGAGGTAGATGAAATAAACTTAGCTCAAATGTTAAACATGGAATTCAAAACAATGGTGGTGAAGAAGCTCAATATACTCAACAACATTAAAAACAACTATGACAACCTCCAAGGAAGTTACCAGCAGCTCCAAGAAAATTACAGGGAACTTGCAAGAACTACAGCAGTATAAAAAAAGACATAGAAACTATTAACAAGAACCAGGAAGAAATGAAGAATTCAATCTCTGAAATGAAAAACACAATAGAATCAGCCAAAAGCAGACTAAACGAAGCAGAGGATCGGATTAGTGAGTTAGAAGATAATGTAGAGAAAAACTCCCAGATAATACAGCAAAATGAAAAAAGATTGAAAAAATATGAACAAGATGTAAGGGAATTACAGGATAGCACGAGGAAAAATAATATCAGGATCATCGGAATAAGAGAGGGAGAAGAAGAGGAGCATGGAATTGAAAAATTAATAGGAGAAATAATGACAGAAAATTTTCCGAACCTGATGAGAGAAAAAGTTATACAAGTTCAGGAAGCACAGAGAGTTCGAATGAAAAGGAACCCCAAAAACCCACTTTAAGGCACATCATAATTAAAATGGCAACATTCAAAGACAAAGAGAGAATCCTAAAATCAGCAAGAGAAAAACAGCAAATAACATACAAGGGAGCTCCGATAAGGCTATCAACTGATTTCTCAACAGAAACATTACAAACCAGAAGGGAATGGTCAAAAATATTTCAAGCAATGAAAAACAAAGGCCTACAACCAAGAGCACTCTACCCAGGAAGGCTCTCATTCAAAATGGAGGGTGAAATAAGGAGTTTCTCAGACAAAGGAAGACTAAAAGAATACATCTCCACCAAACCAGCATTGCAAGAGATGCTAAAGAAAATGTTCTAAGGAAAAAAAAAAAAAAAAAAAAAAAGAGGAGAGGAACAGAGGTACAAAGGGAAATGAATAAATATACATCAATAATAACCTTAAATGTAAATGGATTAAGTGCTCCAATTAAAAGACATAGGGTAACGCTATGGATAAGAAAACAGGACCTATATATTTGCTGTTTACAAGAAGTACACCTCAAAACAAAAGATTTACATAGACTGAAAGTAAAAGGATATGAAAAGATATTCCAAGCAAACGGACTGGAAAAAAAAAAGCTGGGGTAGCAGTCCTCATATCATACAAAATGGACTTCAAAGCAAGGGCAATAAAAAGAGACAAAGAAGGACATTTCATAATACTTAAAGGAACAATCCATCAAGAAGATATAACACAGATAAACATATATGCACCCAACATAGGAGCACCCAAATACATAAAGCAAATACTAGAAGACCACAAGAAGGATATTAAAAACAACACACTCATAGTAGGGGACTTTAACACTCCATTATCAACAATAGACAGATCATCCAAGCAAAGAAACACCAAGGATATACAGGCATTGAACAACACACTAAACCACATGGACTTAACTGATATATATAGAACCTTTCACCCCAAAGAAGCAGAATATACATTCTTTTCAAAGGCACATGGGACATTATCAAAGATAGACCACATGATAGGATGCAAAACAAGCCTCAACAAATTAAAGAAAATTGAAATCATATCAAGCATCGTTTTAGACCACAATGCCTTGGAACTAAAAATCAACCTCAGAGAAAAAAATCAAAGACATCCAAACTCATGGAGAATGAATAACATGCTATTAAATAATGAATGGGTTAACAATGACATTAAAGAAGAAATCAAGAAATTTCTAGAAACTAATGATAATGAACACACAACAGCCCAAAACCTATGGGACACAGCAAAAGCAGTCCTAAGAGGGAAGTTCATAGCAATACAGGCATATCTGAAAAGGATAGAAGAATCTCAAATAAAAAATTCAGCCTTAAAGCTACAACAAATAGACCAACAACAACAAACAAAGTGTAGGGCAGGAAGAAGGAAGGAAATCATGAAGAGCAGAGCAGAATTAAATGACATAGAGACTAAACAAACAATTCAAAAGATCAATGAAAGTAGGAGCTGGTTCTTTGAAAAAATAAACAAAATCAACAAGCCTCTAGCCAGGCTCATCAAGAAAAAAAGAGAGAAGACCCAAATAAATGAAATCAGAAATGAAAGAGGAAAAATCACGACTGATACCACAGAAATACAAACAATAGTAAGAAATTACTACAAACAATTGTAATGCAAAAAATTTGACAACCTAGAAGAAATTGACAAATTTCTAGAAACATAACCTTCCAAAACTGAATCAAGAAGAAGCAGAAAGTCTCAACAGACCAATAACAAAGAAGGAAATTGAAACAGTAATCAAAAATCTCCCTGCAGACAAAAGCCCTGGACTGGATGGCTTCACAGGCAAATTTTACAAAACATTTAAGGAAGAACTAACTCCTACCCTCCTCAAATTATTCCAAAAAATCTAAAAGAAGGAACAATCCCAAACTCTTTCTATAAAGCCAGTATTACCCGAATCCCAAAACCAGGTCAAGACACAACAAAGAACGAAAATTATAGGCCAATATCACTGAGGAACATAGATGCTAAAATCCTCAGTAAAATATTGGCAAACCGGATCCAGCAATACATCAAAAATATCATACACCACGATCAAGTGGGATTCATCCCAGGGATGCAAGGATGGTTTAATATTCGCCAATAAATAAATATAATACATCACCTAAACAAAATGAAAGACAAAAATTACATGATCGCATCAATAGATGCAGAAAAATACAACACCCATTTATGCTGAAAACACTCAGCAAAATGGGAATAGAGGGAGCATACCTTAACATAGTTAAGGCTATAGATGAGAAACCTGAAGCCAACATCATACTCAATGGACAAAAACTGAAAGCATTCCCCCTGAAATCCGTAACTAGACAAGGATGTCCACTCTCTCCACTCCTATTCAACAGAGTGTTGGAAGTCCTAGCCACAGCAATCAGACAAGAAAAAGAAATAAAAGGCATCCAAATTGGGAAAGAAGAAGTAAAACTATCATTATATACAGATGACATAATAGTATACCTAGAAAACCCTATAAACTCCACTAAAAGACTACTCGATATAATAAGTGAATTTGGCAAAATAGCAGGGTACAAAATAAATATACAGAAATCTAATGCATTTCTGTACACCAACAATAAAATATCAGAGACAGAGTCAAAAAAGAAAATACCATTTACTATAGCAACAACAACAACAAAAGTACCTAGGAGTAAACTTAACCAAAAGGATAAAAGACCTGTACTCTGAAAATTATGTAACATTGAAAAAAATTAAGGAAGATACAAATAAATGGAAGCAAATACCATGTTCTTGGATGGGAAGAATCAACATCGTCAAAATGGCCATACTACCCAAAGCAATTTACAGATTCAATGCAATCCCTATTAAAATACCAATGACATATTTCACAGACTTAGAAGAAATACTCCAAAAAATCATATGGAACCAAAAAAGACCCCAAATAGCAAAAGCAATCTTGAGACAGAAGAACACAGCAGGAGGAATCACGATACCAGACATCAAACAATACTACAAAGCCACTGTGATCAAAACAGTCTGGTACTGGCATAAGAACAGACATATAGATCAGTGGAACAGAATAGAGAGTCCAGAAATAAACCTAAGCCTCTATGGTCAACTAATATTTGAAAAAGGAAGAAGGAGCATAAAAAGGAGTGAGAAGAGCCTTTTTAACAAATGGTGCTGGGAGAACTGGACAGGGACTTGCAAAAAAATGGAACTAGACCACCAACTTACACCACACACAAGAATAAACTCAAGATGGATCAAAGACTTAAATGTAAGCCGTGATACCTTAAAAGTCCTAGAGGAAAACATAGGCAGGACAATTTCATATATCCCATGTAACAATATCTTCACGGATACATCTCCCAAGGCAAGAGAAATAAAGGAAAAAATAAACAAATGGGACTACATCAAACTAAAGAGTTTCTGCTCAGCAAAAGAAAACATCAGCAAGATGAAAAAGAAACCAACCATATGGGAAAACATATTTGCCAATGACATCACAGACAGGGGAATGATCTCCAAAAAAGATAAAGAGCTTATATGACTCAACATCAAGGGAACAAACAACCCAATTAAAAAATAGGCAAAGGAACTGAACAAACACTTCTCCAAAGAGGACATACAGAGGGTCCATAGAGACATAAAAAAATGCTCAACATCATTAGCCATCAGGGAGATGCAAATAAAAACCACAATGAGATACCACTTTACACCAGTCAGAATGGCCGTCATCAACAAATCCACAAACAACAAGTGGTGGCAAGGATGTAGAGAAAAGGGAACCCTACTGCACTGTTGGTGGGAATGCAGACTGGTGCAGCCACTATGGAAAACAGTATGAAATTAACTCAAAAACTAAAAATGGAACTGCCTTTTGAACCAGAGATTCCACTGATACGATTATACCTGAAGAATCTTGAAACCCCAATTCAAAACAACTTATGAACCCCTATGTTCATAGCAGCACTGTTTACAATAACTAAATGCTGGAAACAGCCTAAATGCCCATCTGTAGATGAGTGGATCAAAAAACAGTGGTACATTTATGCAATGCAGTACTATGCAGCAGAGAAAAAGAAGGAACTTCTGCTATTTGCAACAACACAGATGAAACTAGAGAATTATGCTTAGTGAAATAAGCCAGGCAAAGAAAGAAAAATACCATATGATATCACCTAATACAGGAAACTAAAGAACAACCTAAACAAACTAAATAGGACAAAGAGCAGAATAGCAGTCAATGGGGGTGGGGGAGAGAAGGGGGATAAGTAAGGGAAGGGCTTAGTCAAGGAACATGTATAAATGACTCATGGACATGGACAATGGGGAGGGATATGATTGTGGGAGAAGGGGTGGGCTGGGTGGGGGAGAACAATGGCGAAAAAATGGGACAACTCTAATTGAAAAACCAAAAAAAAAAAAAAAAATTGACCTGGGTGATATATTGTTATTTCTCATTAGATAATGAGTACCAAAGAAGTTCTTGACTGAGGGAGTTGTTTGAAGTTCAGGAAAAATTAATGTTAGGAAAAGAAAGTGTGTGGCTACCATTAAGAGGTATGCTAAGTAAAATAAGCTAAACATAGAAGGTAAAAGACGGCATGACCACTCTTATATGTAAAATCTAAAATAGCTAAATACATGGAAGGTGAGAGTAGAATGGTTTGTTTTGGGGTGAGAAGGTGAGGAATGTTGTAAGATGTTGGTCAAAGGTTACAAAGTTGTAGTTATGTAAGATAAATAAGTCTAAAGATTCAATGTATACCATGATAGGTATAGTTAATAATACAGGGACGAATGCTCCAAATTTACTAATAGAATATTTCAGGTGCTCTCATCACACACATAGAGAAATATTAACAATGTGAGGAGATGATGTTAATTAGCTTGAGTGCAGTATTCATTTTGCTACATTTATTTATATCAACATGCTATATACCTTAAGTATATACAATCTTTATTTTTAAAAAGAAATATACATCTTGTTATGTAATTTCTTTTGTTAAAACTTTACACTGACTCTTCTTTTTTGCACTTAAGTCTTAAATTTATTTATGCATTTGCTGCCTATTGATCCATTCATCTATCCATTCATCTATTAAAAAATTTTTATATAAGAAGAAGAGAGATGGAGAAACAGGTAAGACAATAAAAAACATATGGTCAGAAAAAAAAAAAGAGATGAGAGATTAGGCATAATAAATTACTGGAGCAGATATAGTCAGAGAGAGGCCCTAACCAGAATTATCACAGAGAACTAGAGAAGACTGAGATCAAGAATGGGACTTCTGATTAGGAGATTTTAAAGTCGCATGAAATCAGTTTTAGTGATCACTGTTGTGGAAATGCTAAGCATAAATCCAGGAGTCATTAGGTAGTAGAAAATGGAAATAGTAGTAAAAAGTACTATTTCTGAGAAATGAACTTTTAAATTGTTATAACAGAGCTATGGTCACTTTTATTGTGCCAATCTAGATTACTCAATGTTCTCCATTCTGTTTTATAAACAAGTCTTTTTGTTTATTTGTTTAAAGTTTTCCAGCTTTGTTGAGATACATTTAACATGTAACATTGTATAAGTTTAAGGTGTAAAATCTGATGGTTTGCTATACATATATATTGTGAAGTGATTACCACATTCAGTTAACATATCTATTCACATGGTTATCATATTGTATGTGTGTGTGTGTGTGTGTGTGTGTGTGTGTGTGATGAGAACATCTAAGATTTCCTCTTAACACTCAAGTATATAATAAAGTATCATTTCACTATAGTTCGTGTGTCGGCAGCCGTCTGTCTCGAGAGACGATGGTGTAGCTTCTTAAGAGTCTATCTGCACCGCAGAGAATGGCTGTGCAGTCCGACTCGGGAGTGACACGGTATCTGTCTCCTCCCGTGTTGAATCGACATCTTGCGATGACGCTGGAGTGTCCTCTCCAGTGAAGCTGAAGCTACAGAGCCTGGGCAGGGTGATATGGAGGGTCTGCTGTTGCCCATGCAGCAGACCCCCCCTCTCTTCGCAGCTGAAGGGTCCAAGGGAAAGACGGAGTCAATACAGCTTGGCTTCAGGTGCGCCGCAGGAGTTGCCGGTGTTGACTACAACGTCAAACCGCCTTAGGGACTCCGGCTCTGGATTTTCTGTCGGGGTTTACTCCCTTAGCCTTTCCCCTGAAGAGGTATGCTGCAAGGCAGCGGAGGTTTTTTGGAGTCAGAGTTTTCCTTCTCTGATGTGCCCTGACTGGAAGATCGAACCAGCGACACTTAGCTCGCAGGTCAACGCTCGATCCACTGAGCCACTATAGTTACCATGTGGTATATTAGGTCCCCCAAACTTATTTAGCTTTTAAGTAGAAGTTTGAACCCTTTGAAAAACATCTCATTTCCTCCACTTCCCAATCCCTCACAACCACCATTCTAATGTTGGTTGTTCTATTTTGTGTTTTAGATTTTACATACAGTGAGATCATATGCTGCTTATCTTTCCCTCTCTGACTTATTCATGTACTTTAATGTTCTCCAGGTCCATCCATGTTGTTCCAAATGGCAGGATTTCCTTTAATTCCATGGCTGAATAATATTCTGTTGTAAATATATATCACACTATCTTTATGCATTCATCCATCTATAGACACTTAGGTTGCTTCTGTGTCTCAGTTTTTGTGAAAACTGTTGCAAGAAATATAGTGGTACAAATACCTTTTTGAAATGGTGATTTTATTTTTTTCAGATATATACCTACAAGTGAGATTGCTGGATCATGTGTTAGTTCTAGTTTTAATTTTTTGAGGAAACTCCATGTTATTTTTCATAATGGCTGTACCAGTTGTAATCGAGTTGGCAGCCGTCCGTCTCGAGAGACAATGGTGTAGCTTCTTAAGAGTCTATCTGCACCGCCGAGAATGGTTGTGCAGTCCGACTCGGGAGTGACACGGTATCTGTCTTCTCCCGTGTTGTAATCAACTCTTGAATAAATGGGCCTAAAATGAGATACATGCACAAGATTAATTTGTAGAAGCCTTGTTATAGGTTAGTTGTGTTCTTCCAAAACTTATATGTTGAAGTACTTCCAAATATGACCTAATTTGGAAATAAGGTTTTTGCAGCTGTAATTACCATATTTTTTGCTCCATAAGATAAACGGTTTTTCTCCTAAAAGTGGGGGGAAGACTTCCGGCCAAGATGGAGGCGTAGACAGACATGATGCCTCTCCGTCCACAACTAAGAAGGAATACTGTTACGGCTACATAGGCGAGATTGAACACTCTGAAGCGGTGTATAAAGTTAAGCAAAGGATTTTTAATATTGGCCAGGAGTTGGGCAGACCCTGAGCAGGTCTCTAACATGCTCCAACCTACAATGGAGTCTAAACGCTGGGTTTTTATACTGGTGCAGTCTCTTTGTTTCTTCTTTGGTGGGAAACAGTCTTAGGAAGAGGGTGC
The DNA here is from genome assembly GCF_987537825.1 of Furipterus horrens. Classification (NCBI taxonomy): domain Eukaryota; kingdom Metazoa; phylum Chordata; class Mammalia; order Chiroptera; family Furipteridae; genus Furipterus; species Furipterus horrens. The sequence goes on along the minus strand of NW_028327172.1, from coordinate 162,247,469 downwards.
TGGGCAGGACTGCAGGAATGTCTTGGCAGTAACAGGAACAGAAATTCGCAAGGCTAAAGGTTATCTTCGACGGCAGCATAGCTCTTCAGCCAGGGACGAACTCCCTGTGAGGCAATTTATTTTCAAAGGGCTAGACATTCTGCAAAGCACAACCTTCACAAATGTTATAAACCAGACACAAGCAAGCAAATGGGAGGTGATAGAGGCTGAAGTCCTTTTAGCTTGTAAATCACTAATTGCTATAACACTCCTTCTTACATTCCTTTTTCCAAGGCCTTTTAGCAAGTCCTTGCTACTTCTTACAAAGAACATTTAAAGCCCTTACATACTTATATATTGAAACTTTTTACAGGGAATATTTGGTGCCCCTACAATACAACTACCTCAAAACTAGAAACAACCAGAAGTTCCAGAAAATCAAAGTGCATAGAAGTCCAGCAAACAAAGATATAAAGAAGAAATACTCATCCAGAAAGGTAGAAGGGGCCGAGCCAGGGCAGAGAGAACATGTTGTAATGGTGGCACCAGCGGCAACAGCAGCAGGCCGGCAGAAGCACAGTTACAGGTTTTAAAAAGGCAGGAGGGACACCTGGGAACGTTTCCAGTTCCCCACCAGGCCACACAGTTCACTGTCCCAGCACCGGAGAACATCAAGCCTTATTGCTTTTGACTGTGGAAACCAGTGGGTGTTGGGATGGAGGCAGAAACTGCTGGTCTCTCAGCAGAGTACATTTGTTTAAAGGGCCGCCATGGATCTAGAACATCCATAGACCTACCCACTCTGGGAAAGATGACCAGGGCAGCAACTAGAGGGATGCCAGTCCAGTTCAGAAGTGGAAGAAGTGCCTGGAAAAGGGGTGAGTGCTACGCAGGCGGCATTGTTCCTTCTTAGACCCCTCCCCCACATACAGCGCCACAACGTGGTGAAAAAAGTCACCTGTTACTGATGAATACCTAAGACTCTGCCCCTTACAATGTAGTAGGAGTGACAGCTCTCCCTGGGAAAAGAAAACAAACAAACACAGGAGACTTTCGGCCAAGATGAAGGCCTAGACTGACATGCCCGATCTCCCTCCACAACTAAGAAGGAATAAATACAACTACCGCAAAACCAGAAATAACCAGAAGTTCCAGAAAATAAATGGAAGTTCAATGTATGAAGTTATAAAGAAGTGGTGCTTGTCCGGACAGATAGGAGGGGCGAAACCGGGGAGGAGAGTTCAAGCTGTGCTTTCCACGGCAGCAGCAGCGATGGAAGCAGGACAGTGGTAAGTACAGACACCAGTATTTAAGGGGGAGTGAGAAGCGCCTGGGGAGCACCCTCAGCTGCAGACCAGACCCGTAAGCTTGAGATTCCAAAGCCAGGGAAGGCAGACCTCCATTGCCTTGGACTATGAGGCCTGGAGGGGGTGGGGACAGAGGAGGAGGCTCCCAGTCTCTCAGAGGAGAGTGAATGGCAGTAACCCATCTTGGACCTCCACCCCCGCAGAAAATGCCACAGTGTGGAGAGATAAGCTGCCTGGTAGTGATGAGTGCATGGGGCTCTGCCCCCTATAGCGTAGGAGGTGTGACAGCCCTGCCCAGAAAGCAAAGGTAAACACAAAGCTGTCAGGATGGCACAGATCATGATAGAGATCCTGGTGACACAGCTGACCAGACAGCAAATATCTACTCCAATGACTCAGCAGATAGGAAATCTTTCTGAGGCTCAGTTCAGAGCTTTGGTTATAAAACTGCTTACAGACCTAACAGAAGATCTTAAACAAGACAGGGAAGGAATCAAGGCTAGTACAGCTGAAATGAACAAAAACACATATGAAACTAGTGGTGAGGGAAAGAAAACCAGGGATCAAATCAACAAATTGCAACATAGGGAAGGAACAAACAGTCAACCAGTTGAGAAAGAAGAAACAAAAAGTGAGGAAAATGAGGAGAGGCTCAGAAACTTATCGGACAGGTATAAGTGGGCCAGCATCCGAATCAAAGGACTGCCAGAAGGTGAAGAAGAACTAGAAATGGAAAAATTATGTGAAAAGGTAATGAAGCAGAACTTCCCTCACATGGGGAAGGAAATAGATTTACAGGTCTAGGAAGCACAGAGAGTTCGAAAAAAAACTGGACCCAGGGAGAACCACACCGAGACACATTATAATCAAAATGTCAAAAATTAAGGGTAAAGAGAGAATCTTCAAAGCAACAAGAGAGAAGAAGATAATTACATACGAAGACTCTCGGCTGATTTCTCAAAAGAAATTCTGCAGGCAAGAAGGGACTGGTAAGAAATATTCAAAGAAATGAAAAGCAAAAACCTACGATCACAATTACTCTATCCAGCAAAGTTGTCATTCAGAATAGAAGGGCAGAGAAAGTGCTTCCAGGACAAAGTAAAACTGAAGGAGTTCATCAGATCCAAACCATTGTTATATGAAATGTTCAAGGGACTTGTTTAGGAGAAGGAGGATCAAAACTATGAACATTAAAATGAAAACTGTCTCACAACAACCAGCAACAGAAGCTAGGGAATTGAAACAAAGGCAGACTAACTAAGCAATGAGAGTGGAAAACAGTTATAGGTATGGAAAACATTTTGGGGGGAGGTCAGTGGGAAGGAGGAAGGGGGGAAATAGAGGGAGATAGTACAGGAATTGAGAAGCATAGTAGGAGGGAGTGGAGTAGACAGGAAGATGTTGAGAAGAACAATATGCACAACCAATGGGCATGGACTGAGGGGGAGGGGACAACTGGAGGGAGGGGAAACAAAGGGAAAAGAAATTGGGATGACTGTAATAGCATAAACAATAAAGCATATTTTTAAAAAAAGAAAAAAATCTGGGGGGAAATGTCTGTGCGTCTTATGGAGCAAATATTGCATCACAGACCATGATGTGTATTACCTGACCTGTCAGTGGTGGTGACAGTTTTAGAAGAGGAAGTTATGGGCCCATGTGAACCCCCTGGGGATGCTTAACTGTCCCACTTTACTGCTGAATCTCAGGGTGTCTGGTCAGTTACCAAATGTCTCTGCCCATCACCCAGGACTTGGGAGAGTGCAGAGAGCCAGCTGACACTCCCAGCTACAACTGCTACCTATCAATTCAGCTGAGGCTAATAATGGGCATGAGGCACAATGCCAGTTTCCAATTGTCTTTGACACTGGGTGGGGTCTGTGTCAGTAGAATCGCCTCCAATCACCAATCACTTTGTCTTAAGCTCTGCCAATCATGAGAGGCAGATGGGTGGAGCTGAAGTAACCTGTTTTCAGCTGGCTACTGGCTCCGTTAGATGTTGCTACAGCTGTCTTGTCTACCTCCATACTGTTTCCAGTGCACACCAGATTTCTGTGTGAGGAGGCCAGCAGTAACTGGGTGAGCACCCATAAATGCTGAAGTTTGTAGTATATAAAGGGAGTTATGGTGGGGTCACTATTCTAGTAATAACACGGGCACTGAGGGGAGTAAGGGGTATCACTCGCCATAACAGGTTAACAGGCACTGAGGGTAGTCTGCCAGAACCTGTAACTAGGATAGTGATACTCTCAGTGACTGTTACAAATAGTGATACCTCTTAGGTCCCTTAATGCCTGTTATTGAAGGCCCCCATAAATTCTGACACTAGCGATGATAAGTTCTTGGGGTTCCCAGAAAACTAGAAGAATACTTGAACCTTAAAGTCTTTCCTCGTTTGTTAATGACAGTGATAATCATTCTTAATACTGCTGTTGACTGATGTTCACTTTACATGATTGAAATATTATTGTTATATTTTATTAAATATTTTAGTACACCATTTGGTTCAGAATTTTTTTTTTTTTCTCTTCTAAACCTAGGTGCATCTTATGGTCAGGTGCATCTTATAGTGCAAAAATATGGTAGTTAAGATCAGGTCATACTTGAGTAAAGTAGACTCAATCCAATAGGACTGGTGTCCTCATAAAAAAGTGAAATTTGCACACAGATACACACACAGAAAGAACTCCATATAAACATGAAGTGTATGTGATGTGTCGCATCTACAAGTCAAGAAATATCAAAGATTGCCAGCAAACCATGGGAAATTAAGAAAAAGGCATGGAACAGAATCTCCCTTACAACCTTCAGGAGGAACCAATTCTGCCAACAACTTCATCTCAGACTTCTAATATCTAGAACTGTGAGACCATAAAATTTTTGTTGTTTACTTCACCCAAAGTTGTGGTATCTTGTTAAGCAAATTCTAGCAAACTAGTAGAGCATTAAGGACTTAATCTGTGAATCTGAATTCTAATTTCAACTATAAACACCAGCAATGAATCAAAGGCAGAAGACAGAGGTCTCAAAGTCAATGGAACACATTTTGGAAAAAACACAGGTATTAAAATAAAACATATTACTCTTTTTTCCTGAAAAAACAAGTCGTAGACAACAGGTGTGCTTGTGTGTCTATTGGATGTTCAAAGGGAGTTTTAGTGGGATTTTTTACTTTTCCTTTAACTATAACAATTTCCTATAGTTATTTATGAGTCATGGACTCCCATCCTTGACAAAATGTATTATAATATTATAATATTCAAAGTAAAAATAATCTAGATCTAAAGTCAGCCACACTTGGGATTTCAGCTTACTTGGGATATTTCATATTTACTGACATCTGCTGCCTTGACCTGCTTCTGCTTTCTCATGCTAAATTTCTACATTTGTATCTTTAGCTTTCATCCATTTACTTAGAACTGAAACTGTGCAACCTCCCTTTCAAGGACTTGAGTTTAAGACCTTTGGCTGTTCTTAACCTGCAGCAATCCTTTACCATTAGCTCGTTTATCTGCAGCCTGACCTTCTGTCCCCTTGACTCCTTCTGACCAGTTTTATCCATCTGCTTTTAGGTCCTAGGTATTAAAGTGAAATTGGATTTTTATCTTACATCAAACATAAGAAATGACTCTTGCTTGTTCTGAACTTGGGTGAAGAATCTTCAAGGCCCATTCTTTTACTATACAACTTTATATTGTTATGTAACAGCTGGAGTAATATAGACTGCTTATTGTCTGAGGGCTGAGTCTTCAAAGATATGTACATTACATGGTCAGTAATCAAATTTACTCTTTAAATAAACAGTAGATTAAAGGGCATACATTGACTGATTACCTAAAATCATGGGGTATTTCAGCATGGTTAATTTTAGGAATCAACTGTTGCTAAAGAGCTAAGTTAATCTCCCCAAACAGCCTTACTTGTTATGAAGCTGGCATTTAGACCTCCATTTGTGTGACTCCTGGGTCTGTCTCTCCATTATTTCTACATTTGCCAATAAAGTAAAATAAAATAAAATAAAAATAATAAATAATAAATACATAAAGTAATTTATTAATTTCACATAGCTCTGGAAATAAACAGTGGGATATTTATGGTTTTTTTTAGTTTCCTTCACCTTCCTTATTTGAATGGTAGAACTGTCAGTAGGGACTTCCCCCTTTCTGGCCCTAGCAAGTGAACTGTTCCATTTGGCCTTGTGGAGAGACAGTAATTCTTCTGCCATGTGTTGAATCACTTTATCTAACTCCTTGATGACATACAATTGGACTGATTTGGGCTCTATATTACAGCTAAATTTGGTAATCTGCTCTGACATAGGCAGTAGTCTACTGCCACACGGTATCTATAAAAGGAGTTCCCTATAATAAGCTCATATGGAACCACAACAACATTAAGTGCTGAATCTCAGGCCTGTGATATTTATTAGTTGCTCACTATACAAAATATTTTCCAAAATATATAATTCTCTAGAAATCAATAGGCTAAAAACCCTGGTCTTTTTGACTTATAGAAATTCTTTAAAATTGTATTACCAACTAACAAGTATTTTAATATTATGCACTTATGAGATTTTATGATAAATATTTTACTCAAAATAATTTCCATTGTTTTCTTAAAAGAAATAATGTGATTTATACTTCTGTCCTTTTAAATACAGTCACACCATATATCATTGTTTTAACACCATCTACAACTGGTTTTTTATTATAAACTTCTAGAATTCTGGATATGTTTCCAATGGAAAAAATGTATTTGGTATTTACTGTTGTAGCTGCTGAACAGTACTAACCTATCTATAGTAAAGATGTTTAGTTTTCATATGTAATAAAGCAGATTGAAAGAATGAAAAAGAATGTCGAGACATAGTTTATAATTTTAAGAATGGAGTATTGATGTAAAAGAAAAATAGCTATTGATTAGTCCATTAACTAAATATGATATAGATAAGGTAAATAATATGTGCCAGTCTTAGGCCATCTGCTGCAGATACAGTTATGAAGGTGATACAAAAGAATGCTACTCCTATTCCATTCTAGTGGTATAATATAGAAACTAAATAACTAACAGCATTTTTCTTAAAAATTACCATCAAGTAATAAATGCACATGGACAGTAGGTATGCAAATTAACTTGGTGTCTACTCAGTCTTCCAGATATTTAATTCAGAAGAATGCTTATTTGGGTCTCAAAATCTCAACTATTTGTTTTGAAGGCTGAAATTTGTATTTAGATAGAAGTTTTGAGAGAGAGTCATGTTTGTAAAAATCCAGTGATACTGTCTGACTTTTTTTTTGAAAAGCCTCTTCTTCTGCCACTCCATTTACCTTTCTGGTTACTGATTTAGTCATTCAGCACTACCTTCTGCCATCTTGCCCACTGGACTTTTTGTCCTCTGTTTGATAGCTACTCTATAACTCTATTTTTGACACTGGACTCTGCAATGGCCATGTCTATATCTATCTGCTGCTGATTCAGTTCTGGTCTCTTGTGCCATTCACCTCTTTTCCTTTTAATATGTTTTTGTTGTTGTTCTATTAAAATTGTCCCAGATTTTTGCCCTTAGCTCTCTTTTGCCTAGCCCAAGCCCCACTCCCAGAGTCAATCCCCATTCTGTTGTCCACAGCCATGGGTCATGCATACATGTTCCCTGACTAGTCCCTTCCCTTTCTGTCCACCCTTATCCCTATTACCCTCCTGTCTGGTCACTGTCAGTCTGTTCCTTGTTTCTGTGCCTCTAATTCAGTTTTGCTCATTTGTTTGTTTGGTTCATTAGGTTTCTCTTATTGGTGATATATGGCATTTGTCTTCCACTGCCAAGCTTATTTCGTTTAACATAATACTCTCCAGTTCCATCCAGGCTGTCATGAAGAGCAGAAGTTCCTTCTTTCTTTCTGCTGCATAGTTTTCCATTGTGTAAATGTACCACAGTTTTTTGATCCACTCATCCACTGATGGGCACTAAGGCTGTTTCCAGCACTTGGATATTGTAAATTATGCTGCTATGAACATAGGGGTAATAGGTTCTTTTGAATTGGTGTTTCAGGATTCTTCAGGTATAATCCTAGCAATGGGATTGTTACAGAAACAGGGGAGTCCAAAAATCCCCAGGGTTTGCGGCTGGGGCATGGAGAGAAGGAAGCATCTTTTCAGAATGCCTCCACATGCCTGAGGCTGGTGGCTAGTGTCTTTCTTATGCAAAATGGCTTTAATGCATCCAAAGCCTCAGGTAGATGGGAGGAGTCTTGAACCAGGGGTTGGTATGGAAAAAGCACACAGAGCCTGTGTGAGGTTCTGTGAATGGTCAGAACTGGTTACCGCACCCACTGCATCAGAGGACGTAGTCATGGATTTAAAAATAAGCGGCAGATATTTTAGCCAGGCTGACTGGGCCCATTTAACTGAGGCTGAAGCTGACTGTGCGGATTTGACTGAGGCTGAGGCTGACTATGTGAATTTAACTGAGACCGACGATGCAGTTTTAAGGAAGGGATGTACCTTGCTGCTTTGAAAAGGAAAAGACTGACCATGTGGATTACAAAAGGACTAACTATACAGTTTACAAGGAGGGTGAGAATCCACGAGGTTCTGGATTAAAAGCTGGTGGACCCCATAACACAGACAAGGTCTCCCCAATCAGGATTGAATGATTGGCAGCTACTGGTAAAGCTGAACTGTGTTTGGAAAGTAGGGAAAGGGTTTCCCTAACTTTTCTAAAACTAGCCTGATTTGGTAGGGGGGTAGGCAAGAATATGTGTTTATGGGTCTTTTAAAGAACATAAGACTTAACAACAGAAAACTGCAAATAACTATATAACTGTTAAATAAGCAATTCTTTTTCTTTTCACTAAACTCTGGTATTGAGAGTTATAATTTTGGCGGCCGGCAATCGGGCCCCTAACTAAAGAGCCCGTGGATTTGTTTTCAATTGGAGCAGCCCAGGGGTTCTGTAACAGGATCACTGAGTCAAAAGGCAGTTTCATTTTTAGTTTGAAGAAATTCCATACTGTTTTCCACAGTGGCTGCACCAGTCTGCATTCTCACCAACAGTACACTAGGGTTTCCTTTTCTCCTTATCCTCACCAGCTCTTGTTTGTTGATTTGTTAATGATGGCCATTCAGACCAGTGTGAGGTAATATCTCATTGTGGTTTTAATTTGTATGTCTCTGATGGCTAGTGATGTTGAGGATTCTTTCATATGTCTGTGGGCCCTCTGTATGTTCTCCTTGGAGAAATATCTGTTCAGGTCTGTTGCCCATTTTTAAATTGGATTGTTTGTCTTCCTGGTGCTGATTTATATTAGTTCTTTATGTATTTTGGAGATCAAACCCTTGTCTGAAGTATCATTGGCAAATATGTTTTCCTATATGGTTGGCTCCCTTTCCATTTTAATGACTGTTTCTTTAGTCATGCAGAAAATTTTTAATCTGATGTAGTCCCATATTTTTGTTTTTTTCCTTTATTTTCCTTCCCCTAGGAGATATATCAGCAAAAGTATTGTTGTGTAGGATATCTGAAATTTTACTGCCTATGTTTTCTTCTAGGACTTTTAGGGTGTCATGACTTATATTTGTTTTTTATCCATCTTGAGTTTATTCTGGTGTGTGATGTAAATTGGTGTCTAGTTTCTTTCTTTTCTTTTCTTTCTGCATGTACCTGTCCAGATCGCCCAACACCATTTATTGAAGAGGGTATTTTTACTCCATTCTGTGCTCCTGCCCCCTTTGTCAAATATTAATTGACCATAGAGACATGGATTTATTTCTTGGCTCTCTATTCTGTTCCATTGATTTACGTGTTGATTTTTTTGCCAGTACCCCACTGTTTTGATTACAGTGGCTTTGTAGTATAGTTTAATATCAGGTATTGTAATCTCTCCTACTTGTTCTTCTTTCTCAAGATTGCTAAGGCTATTCAGGGTCTTTTCTGGTTTCACAGCAATACTATAACATGGGGCAGTGGTGGCATGCTCTCACCACTCTCTCCAGTGATTCTCAGCCTTGGATGGGTCTGCTCCCACTATGCTGTTTCTGTAGCCATCAGCACCCTGGCCATCTCTCTCCACCCCTATAGTTCATGGCTCCTGAGCCAAACACAGACTCTTCAGTCAGATTCTCTCCCATTCTTGGTTCCCATGGTACCCAAGGTAAGGAAGATAATAGCCCCTTCCCCAGTAGGTACTGCAGTCCCCAGATCCTGGCTCCTGGTGGTAGTAGGGTTCAGTGCCCTGCCAGAGCAGAGGACATAGAGAGATGTCTGGGTGCTGAGGTGCAGGCACTCCAGAGACTTCTTGCTGAGGAGCATATTTAAAATTCCTCAGTATGGCTCCTGCCCCAAATCTTCACAGCCAGAAGTGCCAGGTTGGGCAGTGGTGCAACAGCTGCTCCATTAGGAGAACCCTCTCCCAAGTGCCCTGCAAGCGGGCAAGCTCTTGCCCACTCACACACATGCTCTGCATACTCATTCCTGTACGCACTCACTCATACAGGCACTCACTCACTCTCAGCTGGATTTTTAAGTTGATTGCTCTGTGGTTTAGCTACAAGACCTGTCTGGGTCTGGGAGCAAGTGGATGGAGCTTCCAGCTACTCTGCAGCCATCTTGGACCCTTGTGCCCTTGACTTTTGTCTTACTACGTCTACCTTGGAGCTTTTAAATGGCAATAACTGTGAATAAGTTTTGGATATAACCAGTATACTATCTTTATTTCAGCCCACTTTACCTGCATCTCACTTGCTTAATAATAAAGAAATAAACTGTCCTTTGCTTAGAGCTTAAAATCTGAAAACTGTTAAATTGTTTTTTGCTAGCTTATTGATATTTCAATCATGTATAAATTTTAGAAAAAATAATCTTTTGTATTTGAGCTGCAACAGACTTCTGCTAACAAAAACTCTTGCCAACTCGAACTTATAGTTTAAAGCAATGGATACGTTGAGACATTGGTTTGAAAAATGAGTGCAGTGTGACTGAAATCCAAGTTTAATAAGCATACATTGCTCACACAATATTTACTTTAGAAAACATAGTTTGGGAAATAGAATGATTGATGATTTAGTTTTATATCAACTCACATTTGAAGCATTTTGTTTTTGCTATTAATTTTTTCAATTAAATTTTACAGTTATTCTTTTCAAAAAGAAATGTCAATATAATAATGAGTTAGACTAAAGGACACACTTATCTTTTCCAAAAGAAAGGTTGTCACCAAACTTGACATCCTGAAAAACTGAGCCTTTTGTAAGTGCTGTTTATGAGATTTTGTTCTTTGGGCCAAAAAGTCCTTTGGGTAAATGAGCCAGACTGTCCCCAGTGCCCTTGTCACTTTGGAAGCTCAGCACAGCCAGCTGGGTTCAGCCATCCCGGATGGACACTGGAGGAGTTCCCTGGGGTGAGACAGTGCAGGGGAATGAAACAAAGAAGTGAAAAGTTGACTTCAGTCTTATGAGTCAAATCTACCCCCTTCATACATTGTTGTCACTAAAGAGAAAAAGTATTAATGAATAGTCCAATTGCTTTTAACCAGTTATACTAGCATCAGAACCACAGCGAACAAGACAGAACAAAAACAAACAAAATGATGCCTAAATTAGATAAACAAATGCAGTTTAAAAAACCAAAACAAAGGATAGGATAAAAACTTTCCAATCTCCGTATAAAATTTTTAAGACAAAAGTTAACAAATCTACATTGAACAAAGAAACATGAAATACTTTTATTAAGACCAAGTGAAACCTAGAACTTCCAACCTTTCTATTTTTTTTTTTCCATGTAAGAATGCAAGTGAGTGATATATTCAATCTTTCCTATTCTGGTAAACAATTCTGGGGAGAAAATGAGTTAACTGTAAAAGCAATGGTTTGTGAACAAGTGTTCATTAAAATGAATAAAATGAATAATTTGGCACCACAAAAATTTTCTATCTAAATGCCACTCATTTCATGACTATTCTCTGAGAAGATAAAATTAACACAGAACTGCTTTCTTCATGTTAGTAAAAAATGTAATCCATGCTCATAGTGGCCAATCTAAGAACAAATGAAGTGTCAAGGAGCAGAATCAGATTGGAAATCCTTGGATATTTCAAGTGAAGCTGATGTAACACAATTCTGAGCTAAACACACCGACATACTTGAAGTTATTGCTTTGCGCACAAAATAAATCTTTATCATGAGGCTAGCAACTATAGTCCTGCCTCTTTTTCACAAAGTGGTGACTATTGCTACTGGTTTGACAAGACAGATTAGTGTCTTTGATTTCACAGGGTTCCTGAAGTTTTGTTTCCAATAGCTTTCTTCTTCCCTTGATCCTGATCTGATGGCAATATGGTAACTATTAATTTATACATATTGCTTTTTGTCAATAGATAGCACAAAACATTTTCTTGTCTATTTCCAGCTTGACCCTCTTTCTTATATGTACACAACAAGCCACATCAGGAAGTTCTGCAAAATTGAGTTTCATACACAAAACCGTGTAGATGTAACATAAATAAAATACTTAATAGGAAGTAAAGTAATCAAATGTCTAACAGACTGTGCTTTTAAATATTCTTTCCTGGTTATAATCAGCAGTCTTTATTAGTTAGTGACTGATGTAGAGGACTTTGTGGGATAGAAGATCTCTTAAGAGATTAAAACTTTATAATAAAACAAAAGACATTTTACTCCCTCAAAGACTATTTTCTTACATGGCAACAGAATAAAGACATTAAAAGGAAACTTTCTGCTTATGTGTATTTAACGTTGTCCATTTCCAAAACAACAGATTAATTGTCCTTCTTCAAGGAGAAAAGAAAAGAGAGAATGATTAAATGTACAAATAGTATAAGTCACAATAATAATAAAGTGTTTCAGAGTAACTATAGTCAAGAGTCACTATTTGTCTCTTATCTTGGGAATAATGTGATAGGAAAATAACATTGATAATTACTGAAAAATTCAACTTAATATTATAGTTGTTTTATTTTTCAATAGCAAAATCATTAACTTTTTCTTTATATGTCTGACCTTATATAAATAATATTTCTTTAGTTAAAATTTAAAGTTCACTTTTAATTGATGGTGATTATAAAGAATAAATATGGAATATTATTTTAAAATATTTTAAATAGCTGTGGCATATAATAATTATTATTACATTTATTTTTCAGTGAGAGTTAACATTTAAACTTTTTAAAAGGTCCTTATTTTTCCCAGTATTTATTAGGTCACAGAGTTGATAATATATGAGCTACTTCTTTTTTTGCAACTCATGTTATGTATCAAATGTTTTACCTATTTTTTTAAAAACAAAATATAATCTTCCACAAAAACTCTTCAATTCAGTCTTATCCTTATTTTTTCCATGGAAAATATGAAGTCCATACTGGTTAAATAATCCCAAGGTCAACAGCTATTATTTGGCAAAATACTATTTTGATTGAAGAGCTTGAATTCTTATCACTGCAGCATATTCCTTTCAGAGTTGCATAATATCATATATGTTTGGAATTCAATTTGAACTTAGGTGCTACAGAACTGACATCAGACAGATTTCTTGGAGCTGCCACGTCCATTTACCTAGGCTTTCTTCTGTTTTTATTCTATGGTCTCTTCCTAGGCTAATTTAAATTCAAAGCCTCAACCATTATTTTTATTCTACTTATTCCCAAATAAGTTGACCAGTATGACATCTCTTCTGAATTCAAGATATTAGATGACTCCAAGTAACTGCAAAGACCTCTTATCCAGCTTGCCCAATTTCAAGCTATTTCCAATAAATCTGATTATTTTCTAGTTGTTGACTCAGCAATGACACAACCGCCCAACTAAGTTTTTCTGTCAAATTCAAAAAGTCTCCCTTGCTATCCCTTCTCCCTTATCTGCTGTTTCCAATGTATTACCACATTCAATCAACTTTAACATTTAAATATTTCTTATATTGATCCATTCTTCTAAATCTCCTCTGCCACAAGCCTAATACAAGCTACCATCGCTGTTTATCTTGATTGCTATAAAACCTAATTTAGTGCCTATTATTCACTCAGATATCCACTTCCAATCCACTAGGCACACTACTGCTAGAGGCATCCTTAAAACATGCATCAGGTCATGTCTTACAAGTTAAACTCTTCAATGACTGACTATTGCTTTAAACTTAAATCCATTAAGCTTTCCTACAAAATCCTGAATGGCCTGCCTCTCATGACTCATTATATAACCACTCCCCCATCTAGCTAATGTATCCACTTCAAAGCCCAGGAGGCATTTGTGAGTGTTTTACAATCCTCTTCATCAAGCAGTTGTAAAAAGGCAAGTGATCTGCCCTGCCCTGGAGCAGGGATTGGATGACTGCCAATTGCACTTGAATGTCTCATTTGAGATAGGGAAGGATGGGAAACTACATAGCAATGAGGATTAACTCTGCCCAGGCAGTGGAGAAAGTTTCTTGAGTAGACCCTGACTCTGTTCTCTGGAAACAAATCTTTTGTCCTTTTTTCCCGTTTTCCTTTTCTTTCTTTCTTTCTCCCTTCCTTCCTTCCTTCCTTCCTTCCTTCCTTCCTTCCTTCCTTCCTTCCTTCCTTCCTTCCTTCCTTCCTTCCTTCCTTCCTTCTTTCCTTCCTTTCTTTCTTCTTCTTTTCTTGCAGTCCATGGTCCATGACTACATTTGTAATGGGCATTAAGTAGTATGTCCTCCTTGTAGAATTCACATTCTATAGTCTCACCATGCAAGTGCAAGTGTGGAGGTATTTTTAAGCTGGGCTTCTTATGGTTAATTTGGCATACAAGTCTTGCAAAAATGTATCCAATCATCTCAGTCACTACAACATATCTGTAACCACACTCAAGTTCTTTGATAGTTGTAATTGTGCAGCATGGTTCTTTTGTTTGGGTCTTACCTCTTTTATTTTTCTTCCTCTTCCTTTGAAATTAATGACAGCTGTTTGAGGCCATGTGCTTTGAACCCTGTTCATCAGTCCTCTCCACTGTTCAATTCTGTTGTTTAGCCTTTTTTCATATGTGGCTAACCGGGTTTTAAAAGAAAACAATTTTACAAAATATTTAGCTATGACAACAATATGCGTTGCATCTTTCCAGAATCTGATAACATTTATAACCTGATAACTAAGCCAATTGAGGCATGTTAACTTTATTTATTACTAATCTTATGAGGTAAAATTCGTATGTAAAGAAGTACACATAGCTTCTTCCTTAGTTTAGTACATTTTGACAAATATATAAATTTGTATAACTAATACCGCGATTGAGATATAGAAAATTTTTATCATCCTGGGAAATTTCTTTGTATCTCTTTCCAGTCAATTGTCCTACACCAGGAGGTATTCAGTAATCTGATTTTTATAGTCATAGATTTGTTTTGCTTGTTCTTGAAATGTATATAAATCAGACTATGTAGATGTACTATTTGCATATGTCTTCTTTTGTTTTGTGTAATGCTTTTTATTTCATTCATTTTGTTATGTATATCAGCTGTTAATTATTTTAATTGCTAAGTAGAATTGCATTGTGCAAATATATCACAATATGTTTTATATCACTTCTATTGACAGTTGGAATGTTTGCAGTTTGGGGCTTTGAATATATTTGTATTAGTCTTTTTGTAAATATATGTTTTTATTTTTCTTGTGTAAAGAACTAGAAAATTTTGTTATTGAGTCATAAGAAGGTAATATTAAACTTTATAAGAACTTGCCAAATAGTTTTTCAATTGGTATCATTTTATCTTTCCACTGTCAATAAATGAGAGCTTTAGTTGCCTTATATCTTCACCACTATGCATACTTTCACTTAGTATTCCTCTTCTTAATTTTAGCTATGTTAGTTGGTATGTGATGGTATCAAATTGTTTTTTCCTCAAATGCAGTTTGAGCACATTTTAGTATGCTGTTTATAAATCTTCCTTTGTGAATTATCCAAGTCATTGTTGAATTGAGTTACTGATTTTTAATTTGGACTTGTAGGAGTTCTTTACATCTTTAAAATATGTCTTTTGTCAAATATATGTATTGTGAATATTTTCACCTGTGTTGTAGCTTGTCTATTTTATAGTGGTGACATTGATGAGCAGAAAATTTTTATTTTGAAAGAGACCAACTTACAGGTTTGTAATAGTTATACACTTGTGTGTGCATGTGTGTGTGTTGTGAGGTGTCTTATCACACTACAAGGTCATATAGATCTTTCCCTATATATTCTTCTTTTAAAAAGCTTTATTGATATATAAATATATACCAAACACTTCACTTATTTAAATTATAAAATTATTATTTTTTATTATATTTACCAACTTGTGCATCCATCACCATAATATAATTATAGAACATTTTCAACATCCCCAAAAGAATGCTGCACCATTAGCAGTCACTTCTCATTCTTTCCCACTCTAATTACTAGCTCTTGCTAATAGTAATCAACAAATAGGAGGGTAAAAATTAATCTGAATAAATGACAAGGGAGGATATCTTAGGAAGTTATACAATCTAACTGGTGGGAAAGGGCAAGGAAGATGTGGTAATGCATTTATGTAGACAATTGCCTCTGTGCAATTCACTATAATAGGAAGATTGATCATCATTATAAGAATGAGAATGGGCAAGCAGGAAGTGTAGGAGTTTTAATGGATAATTGAAGAAAGTATAAAATCATTGTTCAGAAAAGCAGGTATGAACAAATCAGTAAATATATTGTGATTATCAGTTAGCATGAAGAACCATTTGAGGCTAGTGGTCATAAATTTCAGTTTAGATGAGATAACATGACTGGGTATATTTTCCAATGATGTTCTGGAGTGGAGGATGTTTAGAATAGGCAGTGTTAGAGTTAACTGTGGTTGGGATTTTACCAGCTAAAAATAGCAAAGCTAAAAATGATATGGGTTTTAGAAACTTACATAAGAAACTGATGGTTATGATGGATCAAAACGTTTAAGCTGGGTAAGATGGGAACTGAAGATGGGAGCAGTGCAGTAGATAATGAAAAAGTGATGAGGTCAGTGGTTTATAACTCCAGCTGTGATTGAAGAATTGTTGCACTCAAGACATCAGAAGGTGCTTCTTTACAAACATTTGGTTTTGATTCTGCAAGTAACATGCTGTACCAGGTGCAGCTAATTTTAGAGTCCATTATTTTCCACTTCAACTACATCAAGACTTACACCAGTCCAAGTTTTAAAATTCTTTCTTTCTCTTTTTACCCCTTCCAAACATGCTAATTAACAATTGAGGAAGTGCGATGCTTTGAACATAGATAGTGCTGACATTTCCAGCTAGATTTCTTTTTTAGTACTTGGTTTTAATCCTGGATCCAAGGACAGATATCTACTCAATTTAACTTAAATATATTTAGAAAATGGGAATTGTAATAATACAAAAAATTAGAAACTGAATGAATAAAGCCAGGTGTCATGAAAACAGTGTTTAGAAAGATAGGAGTGAAAGTCATATTCTCCATTTTTAAGGGTTGTCTCATCTCTCTTATCTATGCTTTCCTATGGTTTTTTTTCCTGCTGGGTTGGACTCTCCTATATAAACCTGTGAGTCCATGGCTGTCAGCTCTAGGACTCTGGTTTTAGATGTAGGACCCATGACTGTCTGACTAGCTTGTGTGTGATTTTAAATGTGACTAAGCTTAAACTTTGGATTCAGTCAAGTGTGCTCTACTGGCCCATTCTGTTGTGTCCAGGGCAGGAAAGTGGGTCTATGTGTCAATCTTTTCAGCAACTCAATTGAAGTACAAAGTAGAAGAAGAATCACCCTCTAATATTTGGTCATTTAACTCACATTCTTAAACATCTAAAACTGAATTAATTAGCCTCTTCTGCAAATCAGCCCCCTATAGTTTTGTTACATGTACACTACTTTTCCAGTAACACAAAGTAAAACCCTGAAAGCCATTCTTGAGTGCTCCATTACCTCTGTCTTTTTAAAAAAATCGTTAGTTTTTTTTTTTTTCCTTCATAGTTTATCCTTTATTTTCCCTTCCCATTACAATTAATGTAATTTAGGTGCTGTGATAGTTAGTTTTATTTTTAAGGAGGTTAACTAAACACTAATCTAGATATTGTGTGATTAGTTTTTAGATGTGATTAGTATCTACAGTCAATTGACATTAAATAAGTGAAGTTGTCCAATCACCTTGAAGACCTTTAACAGCAAACTAGTTTCTCTGAGAAAAAAAAATTCTTCCATTGGACTGAAGTCTTAGCTCCCTCTTTTTATTAGATATGTGATCAATTTGACCACACTCATCATACTAGTTTCATTTCCCTGGTAGAACTCTGACAGATATAGACTTTTATCACCTTTTACCAGAGTCAAACTGGAAAACTGTTTTGTTAAATATTACTTTTTTTGTTTGTATTTCTGAATACATGACTTTATCTGTAACCAGTTTCAGATATCGCATAAGTGAGCAGAAGCATATGTGTATTAACTGAGATAATTTCAAAAGTAATGAAGTCTGACAGAGTTGATAGTAAATATTCTACAATTAAAATAAGATTGTGTACCAAAACACCAGGCTTTAACATTAGATATGTACAAATATTTTGCAAACTCTTTGAAAATAATAAGAACCAAGTGTAAAGGCCTATTGTACAGTTTCTTCTACAGGTACAGAAAAAATATCTCTTCTGCCCATAATAGTGATGGAGTTTGCTATTTAAGAGTAGTAAGAATGTATTGCAAAGGAAGAAAGATACTTAAGTACACTGCTACTTGGTAACTGATAAATATTTTGGAAATATTCAGTGAGAGATGGGTAGCTCAAGAACATAAGGGCTTGTTTCTTGCTTCCCTTGGGATACTAACAAGGGTCTGTATGTTTCTCGTGAAATCCCTGAAAACAATCGCTTCCAAGATGGCACAGACTCAGTGATAGAGGCATCGCACCAGAGGTGGTGGAACAGAGGTTTTTGTTATCCATAATTCAGTGATCCCAGATATTGCAGTCTTCCCTGAGGACATAGGCATAAAGGCAAGAACCTAGATCAGAATGAGAAGTTGTTGAAGGTTTGGGCTTCAAGACCAGAAATCAGTGACCAGGACCACAGACTACAGTAGTGAGCACTAGCATATCATATTTATTTCCAGAAAGAGTCAGGTAGAACCAGTGCAGCTCATCAGTCATAGTCTAGTTTTAGGACAAGACAGATTACTTCAATACCATAATATGTGAAGTTCTAGAAGGTCCCTGTGACTATGAACACCCCTTCTTCTATAAATCCCTAAAGTTATTTAAACCATACTTCCTCCACCATACAGTCAGATGCTATTTTAGAAAGAAACAGAAGGAGGGAGGGGCAATTTGAGGGACTCATTGTTTTCCTAAAAGAGTCAGAGTGTTTACCTTGGAAGATTGTTTACATTATCATATTAGATTAAAACTGTAGATTGAATTAAAATGTGTTTCACATACAACTTAGCTTGTTTTCTACCTTCATTTCAGCTCTCGTATGCTATTTGGTTTGGAATGTTTGTCCCTCTATATTTCTCCCACAAGGCATGGCAATATAAATAACAGCCATATCATACTCACTTTTATATCCCCTGAAACACCAACCACAAATATTGACAGAAAATCATTGCTTAATTTGAATTGAAGTATCAAGGGCAAAAGTAGATCAGTGATTCAACACAGCAGCTCATCTTGTGTACGGCTACTGAAATCAGCATGAAGGATTGTCTGTGCTCTGTACAGGTATTAAGTAGTCTGGAATAAGTCAGTTAAGGGAAATTTGAGGTTAGATGACCCTGAGAGGGAATTATATTTTATTCTATGCTGATATTGAAGCATAGGATTGGATTCTCTACAAAATTCCCCAAATGTTAATACTGTCCTTCAAGACCCAGCTAAAGTGATTTGAAGCTTTACTGGGGGACAGCAATTTTATTAGCACCATTCATTTAACAGTTGTATGATATCTAATGACACTCTATGGCCAGCATTGCATTCCAAATTAGCTCATTATTATTAATTGATTTTTCATTTGACTAAGCATTTTCCTCTGAACTCAATTATGAGCTCTTTGAGGACAAAATGTTGGCATTCCTTTGTATTTCCCTAAAGTCTTCAAAGAAGACATTTAAAAATATTGCTTGGTTAATAAATAACTTAATTTCTGTGTTGGCAGCAGGAAATATCTAACTGTGATTTTTATAAAACAATGCCGTAGAAAAGAAGATCTTGATTTAATTCTGAAATTTATATAAAATGACAATCAGGAATTGCCTCCTGAAATTTATCATATTACAAAAGGAGAATCAAAAATAAATGAAAACACAGCAAAATGCAGTTTTGATATATGAAAATATATGAATATTATAATTTCAATATTTATAAAGAATATGGTTTTGTGATTAAGCCACATATTTAGAATTTCAATGGAGAGATAGCCAACACAGTACCCTATTGCAGACAAAAATTTTAATGTTAATGGTGTATATTCTGTCTTTGGAAGTTCAGTCAATCCCATAATCTTTTGACTAGAAAAAGAAATAGGCAGAAGTTGAGTTGATTAAGAGATTCAGTTCAGTGCTAATATTTTACAACTCATTATTCTGGTCATGTAGTGAGGAGAGTGAAGGCACACAGGGAAGTAAAGAGAATATGAGCTAGATACAAGGAAGAAGATAATAGAATCTTTCATCAATGTGTCACTGGTTCATAATGTCCCTGAACAAACCTGAAGACCATGGACTCTGCTCTGAATTCAGCTTGAGTTTTGAATTTGAAAGCATATTAACATCTTGTAAATGGCTAAAGAAAGTATCACATGATATGATTTTTATTGGCACTTCTTGGATTAGTTCACTAATTGTTGATGTGTCATAGTGAAATTACTAATTGAATATGAAATTTCTGTAAAACCCTATTGAAAATATTGCAGTGCTATTGCTAGGTGAATTGGCTGTGCATTTCCCATTATGTTAAATGATAAATTTAAAGGTAACAAAAAATTAACTTTTCAATGGATTCAAAATCCTCAGGATGGGATTATTTCATTGGCAAAGTAAAATAAATAAGGCATTGTAATTTACACATTTAGATAGTCTCTGTAATTTTAAATGCAAATCACTGCTTTAACATGTATTCTAATGAAAGTGCTTTCTGTGAGTAAATATACATGAAATTGTGTTTAATGTGAGTAAGAGTAAAATGTTTGCTTTTCCAAAGAATATTCTTTATTACCTGCTAATTTACCTGAAATAATATTATTGGAGGCATTAATCTGGAATAAATTGAGTTCCAGAAGGCTGCACTGAAAATATAGCTATTTTGTTGAAAGTGTGTGCCCTATGCTCTTAGATAAGCATGCAATTTTGCATATGAAAGAAAGAAAATGAGCTCCCAGTGACTCTGTGCTACAGGTCAGGTTTCATGCTTGGCATTCTGAAGCACCTGAAAAGAGTGTTTTGAGGTAAACTGTGTCTTCTTCATACTTAATACCAATATGTAGACAGTAAGCAAAAAATAGTTATCGAGTGAGAGATTTTATTTAATGTCACAAAAACCACAAGAGAAATGTATTTTTAATCTTTAACAAAATATTTGTTTTTCAGTCTTCACCAAGGATATTTTTATTGCTTTTTAGAAAGGGAGGAAGAAAGAAAGAGAGAAAAACATGAATCAGTTGCTAGCTCCCCAACCTTGTACCCTTCCAGGCTGGGAATTGAACCTCAACCCAGATATCTGCCTTGATGGGGAATTGACCTCACAACCTTTCAGTGTTCGGGATGACGCTCCAACAAACTGAGCAATCCAGCCAGGGCAAAAAAGAGGTAAAAATCTCATATATATAAACATTTTGAAGCTCTGCAAGAGAAGATTATATATATATATATATATATATAGAGAGAGAGAGAGAGAGAGAGAGAGAGAGAGAGAGCTTTTATTTTATTAAAATATATATTAGGCATATTTATATATATGCCCTGACAGGAAGCTGAACCCACAGCCTTTTGGTGTATGGGATGATGTTCCAAACAACTGAACCACCTGGCTATGGCAGTATTTTTATATTTTTGAACCATTCTGGTCTGGGACAAATTATACAACTTGTCCAAGATGACACAGCTCATAAGTGGTTAGTCAGGATTACACCAGGTCCATACATACCTTCTATATCACCATGATACCTCTACTCGAGAAAGATTGAAATATATTTATTTTCCTCACTTGGGTAATGTAGAAATTAATCCACAAGTTTTAAGTGGTCCATGGAATGGCCCAAGCAGCACAATGGTTTACAAAGGCAGCTGATCCAGGTAATACCTCTTCTCATCATGAGCAGCCACCAAAGGTGCAACTCTTTCACTTCATAAGTTAATAGATCCTCATTTCTGGGATAAACTCTATAAATTATGTAGAGCTTCTCAATCTCCCCCCCCCACCCAAGAGGAAGAAAGGTTATAAAGGCATTAGAAATATGCTGATGATAATAATAATATTGTTAATATAAAAGTATGGTTAAAATACATTGGCCAGCTATTTTTATTACACCTCTTTTTATTACAACTCTGATTACTTATGAAGATATTAGTCTTTTTAAAAAAGATTTTATTTATAAATATAAATGTGTGGCTGCCTCTTCTGTGTCCTGGCTCACAACCCAGGTGTGGGCTCTGATTGGGAATCGAACCTGCAACCCTTTATTTTGCAGGGCAGCAGGCAATCCACTAAGCCACAACAGCCAGGGTGTGAAGATGCTAGTCTTGAGGAGATTATGTAATGAGGTGGAGTTCGGTCCTGAAGTTAAGAAGTCCTAAACTCCTGATCATTAGCTCTTAACCAATAGTTAACAGTTGTTGAGGTTAAACTATCCTTGCCTTCAAGTTTATTCTCTCCATTGTTAACATGCCCAACTCAGTCTTCTGTCATTTTAAGTGATACTGATACCACCTGTTTAAAGCCATCTATGACATGTTTTTTGAGGAACAGAAACAAGAGAAAATATTATGGACCAAGCCTTAACCAATAGTTAACAGTTGTTGAGGTTAAACTATCCTTGCCTTCAAGTTTATTCTCTCCATTGTTAACATGCCCAACTCAGTCTTCTGTCATTTTAAGTGATACTGATACCACCTGTTTAAAGCCATCTATGACATGTTTTCTGAGGAACAGAAACAAGAGAAAATATTATGGACCAAGCTGTAATACTGTCCCAACTATGTTAAGAATTTATGTTTAAGGACTTCTGGCCAAGATGGAGGCATAGACTGACAGACTCTGTCTCCCTCTACAACTAAGAAGGACTACAGCTACCACAAAACCAAAAATAATCAGAAGTTCCAGAAAATAAAGCTACATGGAAGTCTAACGTATGAAGTCATAAACAAGTGGTGCTTGTCCGCACGAGTAGGAGGGGCAAACCTTCAGCTGAAAGATTGAACTATGCTGAAGGTGGCAGCCGCAGTGGCAAATAGCAGGACCGGGTAAGCAGACACCCATATTTGAGGGGAGGAGGGAAGTGCCTGGGAGCCAGCCCCGGCTGTAGACCAGACTTGTCAGGTCATGATTCCAACGCCTGGGAAGGCAGACACCCATTGTCTCGAACTGTGAGACCTGGAGGGCATGGGGATGGAGGAGGAGGCTCCTGGTTTCTTAGCGGAGAGTAATAGCAGGAATCTATCTTGAACCCCCGCCCCAATGCAGAGCGCCACAGTGTGGTGAGAAAGGTCACCAGGTTGTGACTAGTACATGGGGCTCTGCCCAATATAACATAGGAGGTGTGACAGCGCCCCGCCCAAAAAGGAAAGATAAACAAAATAGTCAGAATGGCAGAATTAATGATTGAAATACCAATCACGCAGCTAACCAAAAAACAAATAAAGGACTTGACCGCTGAACAAACAGAGACTCTTCCTGAGGCTCAGTTCAGAGCTGTAGTTATAAGGCAGCTTACAGACCTAACAGTGGGACTTAGTTAAGACAGGGAAGGAATGAAGGCTAGTCCTGCTGAAATGAACAAGAATACATATAAGACAAGTGGTGAGGAAGGGAAAGCCAGGGATCAAATCAACAAATCAGAACATAGGGAGGGAACAAAGAGTCAACTGGTGCAGAAAGAGGAAACAAAAAGTGAGGAAAATGAGGAGAGGCTCAGAAACCTCTTAAGCAAATGAACATCTGAATTATATGATTGCCAGAGGGTGAAGAAGGAGAACTAGAAATTGAAAAGTTATGTGAAAAAATAATGAAGCAGAACTTCCCTAACTTGGGAAAGGAAATAGACTTATAGGTCCAGAAGGCACAGAGAGTTCCAGATAAACTGGACCCAGGAAGAACCACTCCAAGACACATTATTATCAAAATGTCAAAAATTAAAGATAAAGAGAGAATCTTAAAAGCAGCAAGAGAGAAGAAGAGAATTATGTACAAAGGGGTCCCAATTAGACTATCAGCTGATTTCTCAAAGGAGACCCTGCAGGCAAAAAGGGACTGGCAAGAAATATTCAAAGGAATGAAAATAAAAAACCTACAACCATGATTACTCTATCCAGTGAAGCTGTCATTCAGAATAGAAGGGCAGAGAAAATGCTTCCAGGACAAAGTAAAACTGAAGGAGTTTGTTAGATCCAAACCACTGTTATATGAGTTGTTGAAGGGACTTCTTTAGAAGAAGGAGGATCAAAACTGAGCATTAAAGTGAAAACTGTATCGCAACAACCAACAGCAGAAGCTAGGGAATTGAAACAAAGGCAAATTAAGTAGGCAACGAGAGGGGAAAAAGAATTATAGGTATGGGGAACATATTGGGGGGAGGTCGGCAGGGAGGGGGAAAGAGGAAAAGGCAGGGAGATGATGCAGGAATTGAGAAGCCTAGTAGGAGGGAGTGGAATAAACAGGAAATTGTTGAGAAGAACAATATGCACAATCAATGGGCATGGACTGGGAGCGGGGGGGCGGGACAACTGGAGGAAAGGGGGTCATGGGGTGGAGGGGAGCAGAGGGAAGAGAAATTGGGACAAATGTAACAGCATAATCAATAAAATAAAAAATAAAAAAGAATTTATATTTAGCCTAAAGAGGCCTGAATCAACTGCTTTTAAATAATATTTTAAGTGATGCTGTGTTATATCAAATAAATGTTTAAAATTCCATAATTTACAATGGTGAAAAAGTGACTTTTGCTATTAACTGACCATTTACATTACCATCAGAAAAAAATCCTCTCTCTGGATTTTGTCCTGTATCCAGGACATTTTAAGGAAGTTATTTATTATAATGCTCTCTTAGTCCTGCTTTTTAAGTTGTGCTTAAGGTACAGCCTCTTCTAATAAAAAAGTGGTAAATTTTGTTTAGGGGAGAATCTCTCCCTTTTCTTAAAATTGGCAGTGCTATTGTTTGTTCTGCCCTGTCTTTTCTTCTGATGGCATTGTGTTTTTAAACATAGCTTACAACATTTTATCTATCATTTCTGCCTCATTTTTGATGTTTCTGAGAGTTCTCTAAGCCCTTAAAGAACTTTTGATTCTTACTATTTTTCCCATCCCAGGACATTTATTTCCTTTCTCATAAACATTTGGTGACACTTTAAAGTGATGAGTTAGTTTTTAAAAATATTTTTAGAATGAAATATTAATTGTTAAAAAAATAATTACTCCCATCTAAGTGTTGAGTAGTTTTTGAGGAAATTTTGCTAACAGATTAAATGGTTTGTGAGGGATATACACTTTAAACTGTAAAACCAATTATCAAATGTGATGGGCTGAATTGTGCCTCACACTCACAAATTCCTATGCTGAAGTCCTCAGAATGTGACTTTATTTGGAAACAGGGCCTTCAAAAGTGTAATTATGTTAAATGGTGTTAACGGGGCAGGACATACTCTAGTATGAACTGTGTTTTTATATGAAGAAGAGATCTGAACACAGACCGGCACAGAGGAAAGAGGATGTAAAGACAGGAAAAGGCAACCATCATCAAGGCAAGGAGAGGGGCATGAGAAGAAACAAACCCTGCTAACTCCTTGACCTTGGACTTCTAGCTCCCACAATGGGGAGGAAATACATATCTGGGGTACTTTCTTAGGGAAGTCCTAGCAAACCAAAACACAAGGTAACTTTGTCTATTCAAGTCTCCGAGTCTCCGAGTCTCCATGTAATACTACCCTGTGAGCATTTAAAGATAAAATCCCTAAAACAATGGTGGCACTAAAGAGCCATGGGTTCCCACATTTAGTTTGTAAATTTTGGAATGTGGGAGATCATTTAGGAGAGAAACTAACTTTAGCTCTTCTTTAGTATCCAAATAGTTTTGGTTTGCTTGAGAAATATAATTATCTCTCTTATTGCCAAGTGAATGTTGATAGTAATCATCTAGAAAATGGGATCAGAGCCACTTTGTGAAGATAAACATGGAGCCTGCTGGTCAGAAGACCAGGGAGAAAGGCAGCCTTACCTGGAGTTCCAGCTCAGGGGATACTGAGTTTTCACAGAATAACAACAAACCCAGCTGTTGTGGAACCTAATGCTGATTCTTTTTTGTTCAGCAATTGGAAGAATATGTGAGGCAAGGTTGGAATCTCTGACAGCTCCTTTATTGCATAGCACCACAGGCATGCGCTGGATCACCAGCTGGCTGCCAACCATGCTCCTGCAGCTCGGCTCAGAGCCCTTGCTGCTCACTGTGCCACCGCTCACTGTACCAATCCTCCCATGGGGGTTCCACCTCTTTTATATTTTGTATAGACAAAGCCAGCTACTAGCCAAAATATGACATCAATGCTTATATAAATGCAAGTGTGCTCCACATGTGAATCTAATATTATCTCTAAACAGCCCACTCCTGGGCATCCGGGGTGAGGGAACCTGAGTAGACTTCGTTGTTCTCACATCAACTATATCACCTTGTCCTTCTTTTTTAGTTAATATAGGAAACTTCATGACTCTTGTATATCAGTTTCAGAAAAGTGATATTTACAGACAAAAATGGAAGATTTATTGGAGATTAAACCATTTCCTGCATTTTCTTATTTTTGGTTTCAATTAAAATATTTGCTTTCAAAGGATTTTTAAAAGGCATGGAAGAGTTCATGCATAAATTTTCATCATGGTTTCTACATCTATCCTTGGTTGATATTGCTATAATTGAAATCTATTTTCTAGCCAATATGAATGTCAAAACTGAAATTATTTTATGTTTTTATAGTTTGTTTTCAGCAGCAATATACCACACAATGAAGAAAGTTTGTAACATAATACTGTCTTGTGTTTAATTATTTCTTTGCTTTAAAATAAAGAAAAGAGTTGAGAATAATTACATTAACAACAGTGTTTAGTAAGGGCTTATTGACTATTAAGTTAACACTACTTCTATCCTTTTATTCATCTTTATAAAAACCTAGTAAAGTTAGGTACTTAAATGTTTGTGGAATAAATAAATAAATAATTAAATTGTACAGATAAATAAAAGGCTAGAGAAGTTAAATAACTTTTCAAGTTCATAAAGTTAGTAAATGGAAAAGAAAGATTTGAATCCAGGTTTCTATGACTCCATATTATTAACCACTTTATTATGCTATAAAATACAATTTTTAATAAAATGAAGCTGAGAACTGACACTTATACAGAAAAGATATTTAATAAGTAGAGCAGAATCATTTATTCTAAAAGAACCACAACAAACTAAATACTTACCATGCAATTAACTATTATATAACTTTTATTCGCAAATCTCAAAACTTTTCTATAAATGTAATTTTTGGATCAATGCTCCATGGTGGCTGTATTATTTCAATTAAAAGCTAAAAATTTAAACATTATAGCCATCAGTGTAAACGTACAGTATGTGGCTGGACTGAGCCCATATATTTAACTTACCTTCACAAATATCATTGAAATGACAGTAAAGAAATATGCAAAGTAACATTTTTACAGAATGACCAGAAGGGGTAAAATAAAATACAAGGTACCATCGGCTAACAGTGCACCATAGAGTTTCATGAGTTTCTGGATTATGAAAGGTGGTTATACTGTATGGATGCCTAAAATGAGTGGAGCTCAGGGAATGCACAGAAAAAAAAGTAACATATAAGTTATAATTCTTTCCAAAGCACAGCATATCATATGAGGAGGCTTCTGGGCTCTGAATTAATGGGTAGAGTGAGACAGAGCTGGGATGGAGTATTTTATTAAAAGATTTATCTACTGAATAACAGCATGAATAGACCTCCTTCTTTTCTAATCACACTCCCCAGAGTAATTTCCACACATAGCAAATCAGTGGTAAAACATGGACCAGAAATTGAAAGTTCATACCTGGGCCTCACCTGTGATTTATGTACAAACCAAGACCCAAGAAATGGGGTTGATTTTTTGGGTTATTTTCCTTCCTCTTTTATAACACCATTTACAAACTGTAACAGCAAAATGTTTCTTCAAAACCCAGTGAAGTGTGAAGTTTGGCCAGTTTGCTTTTTATGGGCCAAATTGATTACTGCAGTCTATATTTCATTATGCTTTATTTATGGATCTATTGCTTTATGCTAGTCACTTCTTTAAAATTATATTTGGTTTTTTTCCTGTGAAATAAAATATTCTATGGTAAGTCTATCAAAGAGAATAGATTAAATATATTCTATGATTACAACATTCTGCTTTAAGTTTTACAATATCTAAATGCTGTCTTGGAGAGGCTCACAATGACATAGGCTGGATGCTTTTGTTTTTGCAGATATGATACTGCACAGATATAGGCCCTTTGCTTCTCTGGACTTTCAGAATTCAGGCCAGGTTAAATACCCATTGACATGAGACAATTGTCAGCATTTAAAAACAATAGAAGGTAAAAGCTGATGAAGATTCAAAGCATGTTTACAATAAATGTAGTGAAAACCATCAATGCCTCCTCCTTCTACTACATGGAAACTCAGTTGTAACTTAAAAGCACATTCTGATCATTAAAAATATATTTACAGATTTTAATAGCATCAATCCTTCAAAATCATTTATTAACAAAATTATCATGCTGCTTTTGAAACTATTCATTTGTTCTGAGCTTCATCACAGGCCTGAAGAGCAAACCAACCATTAACTGCTGACGTCATCTAAATCTTTACGGGTGTAGAAGCAGACTATAAATTAAGTTTGGAATTAGCACTATTAATTAGAAAAAGAGGTTACTTGTGCTCTTAGTCTTTAGTTGAAAAAATTGCCCATCTTGAGTTTAGCTGACAACATTGCATTTTTAAATTATTTTTGATAGGCTAGCTATCTTATATCTGTTAATAAAAATTTTGTTTTTTATTATTGAAAATTGTTAAATGTTCAGTATCTGACTTTAAAGCCTGGTTCACCAGGTTGGAATTTTCATATAGATTAAAAATACAAAAACAACACATCATACAGACTTTTTCTCTTTCATCATATCATATTCTTATAAAATAAACACTTCAGGATTTTGTATAATTTAGTTTTTATTCTCCACAAGAAATTTTCTTATTTTCATAATTTAATTAAATTTATGCTCTTAGGAAATGTACTTTCTGCAGTCTTGATGGAATTTGCCATTCTCAATTTTCAGGTATGATTATTTATTTATTGGCTTTTCTAGAGTAAATTTCTTAAACTTGGTATTTAAGATATCTATGTCTTTTAAATTATGTCATTAAAGATTTATTATGTATTGAAACTTTACATACTAGGTTAGAACATATTCTTAACAGGACAGAGAATTAGATATTTTTCTGAGTTCTAAGGAATTCATTTCCTTAATTATCTTCTCTCTTGTTTTCAGATAACAGAATAAGTAATTACATAAGAAAATGATAATACCATTGTGTTTCTCTGAATGATATTGCGTCTTAGAATCTGATATCTGTTTTATTGCTAGAGCTCACTTTTCACTTTCAGAAAATTAGTTATGTCAATATTACCCTGTAAATCTTTAGACATTTCTCATCTTTACCCACCTCCACTCTGTCTTAGACCAAGTTCAAAACATCATTTCTCAGCCAGACTATAAAAACAGCCTATTTTCTGTTATCATTTCTTCAGTCTTATCTTTTCCCAATATATTTAAGTTCCATATCAAAGTGAATTTTCTAAATAACTTTTATTCTCTCACTCAAAATTCTTTATTCATGTTCTAATACCTAAAGAATGATATCTTAGTTCTTTAACGTGATATTATTATAATATCTTGAATATTGATTCAGTCTTATCTTTTCTTAGTCTCTGCTTTCAATAAATGGCTTTTAGTTAACTAAACCCACTCTGCAATTCATGTACCTATTTACTTGTCTCCATTATCTAGAATAATCTTTCTCTTCATATTTGCCTGGAAACCTATTACTTATGCTTTAAAATTATGTTCAAGTATGGTGCATCTTCAGGAATGGTAGAATAAAAACCTCAGCAAATCCTCTCCCCTAAAAAGCAATAATGAAAAAAAAAGCTCAAATTACCAAAAATGAACATTTCAACACCAACATTTTAAAAAAACAAGCAAGAAAAACTACTGAATTTTGGTAATGAGAGCGAGGTGTGTGGTGCATTAACTTGTGCCTGCACAAATCTGTTAGGGCTCATCTGGTCTGAGGCTTCATAGAGAAGACTCACATCTGGGGCATCGTCAAAATAACCAGCAATTAGTGGCAAATAATAGGGGAAAGTCAATATCTCAGCTGACTCAAGCTGTGGTGTTAGTTCGGAGAGTAAGCGACATAAAACATAAAAGGGAGATATAGGGAATGAGACAGTCAAGAGGCTTAGAAAAGCTTGAAAGGCTTCAACATATTCCTGGTAATCTAGAAGGCTGTGTGTATGTACAAGGTTGCATATATGCTCAGGAAATGAGGGATATGATCCCAGTTAGTTGCTTATACCTAGAAGAACATGAGACACTTCTAAGGAGAAAATAAAAGTCAAAACAATCAGGTAAGCTCCCTAACCTTTGAATATGTGCCACAATGAACACACAGATTTCCTTAGCAGATGATAAGAAACTCACTGGCCCATGATGTTTAAAAAATGTTTTGCCCAATCTTTAAGTGACCACTAAGGTCTGCATAGGAAACTGAATTTTTAAATAATAATAAAAATAATTTAAAAATAGACATAGATCTTAGTGTTTGAATACTTTAGGGAGGTTTTTACAGAATTAATATAGGCAAGTCACTAACATACAAAATAGCAAACAAAAACAACAACTAGAGGACATTAGACCCCAGAGTTGCTACACTAATTTACCTAAAGTGTCCAGTCTTCTCCAAAAATTATGAGACATTTGGGGAAACAGAAACTGGGTTATACAGAGGAAAAAAAGCAACAATGGAAAGTGTCTCTTACTTTGCCACTATTCAAAATATGTTTAAAACACTGCCACTATTAAAAATATATTTAAAACACAAAAGGAAACTAAGCTTATATAATTTTAAGTTTATGACCTCAAAAACTCACCAGGTAAAGGATATGCATAAAGAGATACAAATTCTAAAAAGTGCAAGTTCTGTGGTTAAAAAAAAAAAAAAAAACAGTAACTGAAAAATGAAAAATGTGCTGGAAGTGCTTGACTGAACATTTGAGTTAGCAGAAGAAAGAATCAGTGATTATAAAGATAAGTCAATAGAGATTTTCCAGTCTGACGAACAGAATGAACAATGAGGAAGAAAACGAACAGATCCAGAGAGAACTGTGGCTACCATTACTATGCCGATATATACATAATAAGAATCCCAAAAAGAGAGGAGAGTGAGGGACATTTTTTTTAAATACCGATACAAAAATTGATGAAAAATTAATATACATATCTAAGAAGCTCAACAAAATGCAAGTAAGAATAAACTCAACTCAAAGAGCTCCATACCTAAACCCACTATAGTCAAACTATCAACAAACACAAAAAGGAAATCTTAAGTGAAGAAAGAAAAGAAAATAATGCATCATATACAAGGGAACCTCAATACGAGTGACAGCTGCCTCTTCATCAGACATAACGGGTACCAGCACCAGTGGGATGACATATTTAACATGCTGGGGAAAATGTGCACGCCCAAAATAACAAACAAACAAATAAATAGTCTCAATAAATAAAGACTGAGAAAGTTTGTGCTTGCAGACTTGCTAAAAGAACTTCAGGCTGTTAAAAAGTAGCTCAACCCAACACCAAGGATAAAGTACTGGCAAAGATAATTACATAGATAAACATAAAAGTTAATATATAAATATATTTTTTACTCTTAACTGAATCAAGAGACAACTACATAAAACACTTTAAAATATTGTGTTGTTGGGCTTGAAACATTTAAAATAATCATATGTATCACAATGGTGAGAAGCAAGGAAGTAAGCAAAGGTTCTACATACTACATAAATTAAGTTGATATTAACCAGAAATAGGTTGTTTTAAGTTAAGATGCAATTTTCAATTTTCAAACAGCCTAAGAGATGCTTAAAATAACTAAGAAAATAACTGAAAATCTTTAAAAATAACTTAAGTGACACACTACAAGATATCTATCTGACACAAAGGCAGCAAAGAAAGGACAAAGGAACAAAAAAAGATATTAGACATTAAAAAACAATAGAAAAATGAAGATGTAAATTCATATTACTAATTACATTGAAGGTAAAATAATTAAACAGTGCAATCAAATTGTAGATATTATCAAACTGAATAAAAGCAACCCAATTAAATACTTCCCACAAGTGACAGGCTTTAGAGTCAAAGAAACAACCAGATTAAATTTAAAAGGATAAAAAATTATGCCATACAAAGAGTAACCTTCAGAAAGCAGGAATGACTACACTAATATCAGACAACATAGATTTTATGACAAAATGTGCTACTAGTAATGAGGACATAATAATAAATTTGTAAGTTCATCATGAATATATAATAATTATAAACATATATGATCTGAACAACAAAGCCCTACATACATAAAACAAATATTGGCAGAGTTAAAGGGAGAAACAGACAATTAGCGCCTCACTAGTAGTTTCAGACATCAATACCTCCCTCACTCTCAATAATAGAACTACCAGGCAGAAAATAAACAAGGGTATGCTACACTTGAACAACAATGATATTAAAGCATTTTACTAATTTATTCTATTTGAAAACAGCAGAATTGTTCCAGGTGTACGGTATGAGATACACAATGGCCTTTTCACAGAAATAAGCGTGGCACATCCAAGGAACTGAATGCATAGTACATGCATATATGCGTATCTGGGATGATGGAAATAAAATGATGCTATTGAGTAGAACCCTTGAGAATTTTAAAGAACACATAGGAGTTTAAATTTTATCATAGTGGAAAAGGGAAACTAGGGATCATAAGCAGAAGAATAATAATAGATTTACATGCTTTAGGATCAGCCTAACTGCTTTTATGTAACTAGATGAGAAATGCGCAAGACCGGAGACAATTATGAGTAACCCAAAAGACTGCTGACAGCAATGTTACGTTCATGCTGGCTTATGAGAGGTAATTGTTATATTGTTTAATTCTATAATTTTAATCCTTTCGAGGCGGAAGCAGCGTCAACAGCAGCAACAACAGCCATCTGCCTTCACCTGTAACAAGTGCGGCAGGGATTGTCACTCCCGAGTCGGACTGCACAGCCATTCTCGGCGGTGCAGATAGACTCTCAAGAAGCTACGCCATCGTCTCTTGAGACGGACGGCTGCCGATGATGATGAATCCTGCCTGTATGAAGACTCCAAGTACGGATTCTTTTAGGCAGTGTCATATGTATAGATTTAGAGCTTTGAAAATAGAGTTAAAGAAAATAAAATAGAGAGCTGTTAACTGAATTTATAGAAGTGAATGACCTTGTTACCACAGACAGTCAGTCACAGCCGGGGAGTCTCCCCCATTGGCCAAGATGACCTAGGGGGAGGCTCTTATACTAAGGTGTGCCAAAAGCTTGAAAGGGGGATAGACAGAAACCAAATGTGCCAAAAACTAGAAAGATGAATAGATAGGGTCCCAGTGCCCTGAAAGCTAGCAAGATAAGTGGATAGAAAAATATTCCTCCCTTGCCTATCCCTATAAGAACCATGGGCTTGAGTAGGACAGGAGCATGGTCTTATGAATGGGAGTTCAATGTTCTCCCAGGTTGCAGTACTTGAGTAAACCTCTTTCCTTTTGCACCTGCACCTGTCTCACAGGTTTGACTTCCATTGCAGGAGGCAGCCAAACCTGTGCTTCGGTTACAGTTTTCACTCAGAGAGTGGATATAAGGTGAAAAGAGAAGAGGAAATCCTAAGGAACCATAGACTTTAAGGGATTGTCACACAAATAAACCAGAAAATCTGTGGCCAGAAAAGTAGGAGGAAAACTGTAAGAAAGTCATGTCACAAAATTAATGTTTTAAGAAGGAACAGGGCTTGATGAATATAGCTAATCTATCACAATATATTTATTTATGCACTTCTCTTAGTTAATTGGTATAATCAATTTATGCTTTAATTAATTTGCCCCTTTATCCTCTCTATTTGTCATTTGCTTGCTTAACATACTCTCTTGAATCTGAGAAGTTATAACATTTCGGCATATTTAAGGAAAAGCTCCTCTGGTTATGTGTATGTTCTCATTTGTGACAATACTTTAAAAATGAATAGTGATTTATACTTTAAGAGTGTACATTAAACCCCTTGAACAGTCTGCCTCAAACCAATTGAGATTATGTAAACTTTTACTTTTCAGAAAATATTTTAATAAAATTTGTCCAACTACCACAGTTAATTTCTATTGATTCAGTACAGATGGTAGCATGGGTCTCAGGGTCAAAACACCACTTTATGAAGGTTGAGAAACTATATAGAAATAGCTACTAGAAGTGGTTAATGTTTTTATGGATTCCAACTGCCATGGTATATAATTCTGTTGCTCATAGCCTCAAGTAATCTATGTAGAGCTTGCCATATTTTTTCCAATATCTTCTCTCAGGTATATGTTATATTTTTCATTAAGCTTGAGTCTAAAAAAAAAACACAGTAATTTGCTTTGGCTTTGTGATTTTTTCTAATGTGCTGCTAGCAATGGCTAAACCACATTTTAATTTATTACTGATGGTCCAATCCTTTGTAGACTATCCATAGGCTTTATACGAACCCAGCCTTTGCATTGTGAGAGAAGTAGGCAGGATTTGGGAAATCAAGGAGGCTCCAGCACAGGCCCCTGTGGCTCAGTTTGTTTCAGCATCTTCCTATACCCTGAAAGGTTGCAGGTTCGATTTCTGGTCTGTAGAGGCTGCTTAGGTTGTGGATTCAGTCCCTGTGAGGCATGTATGAGAAGGTAACTGATGTTTCTCTCTCATTGATATTTTTCTCTCCCTCTCTCTCCCTCCTTTCCTCTTGCCTCTAAAATCAATAAGCATGTCCTCGGGTGAGTATAAAAGCAAATTTAATAAAAAAGGAGGCTCCAGAATCTGAGATAGTTCCTCCTTGCAACGTTTTCTATTGTGTGTAGACTCCAAGGAAGTAGGACATCCCACAGGGTGCTAAGGGCATTAGTCTCTGTAGCTAACTAGTTTTTCCAGAATTTGTTTCTAAAGTCATCAGCATGCTTTCATAACATTCAGTGTGTGTTCTCACACATTTCCTATCTCCAATATCATAATAATTCTGAGGGAAAGCAGAGATTACTGTAACCTTTTAACAGTCCAGGTAAAGGAGTTTCAGAGAAATTAAATGACATAGTTGGTCTAGAATAATAGGATAGAAGTTAAAAGATTATGGTTTTAAAGTGAGACACATTTGAGCTTAAATCATAGCTTCATCTTTTACAGACTCTGTGGTCTGACATTAGCAAATTACTTAAAATCTAAGAGAAATTTTTATTTCAAAAGAGCTATGGAGATAATTAACTTCATGGGGTTGGTAGTGAAGATTAAAGTAGATAAAATACGTGCTCAATTTATGTTAATTATCATCATCATCATCATCAAATTCTGATCATTACACAAATACTAATGTCTTCCAGTTCTTGCAGACCAGCTTCTCAAAGGGTTTTCAAGTACACTGTCCAGTGGGGGTGGAGATGGAGAATAATGCTCACTTTCTTTATCTTCTTTTTCCAAAGTAATGATTTATTTATTCTCTTGGATTTTCATAAAAGTATGATATAAGATTTCCATAGTATAAATGTATTATACCATTGTTGTTACTAATTAAACTTAAGATATATTTAATACATGTAAGTCCTTTAAGACGGTTTATGTTAAAGCCTTTCTTTTATTATGTTATTCATGAAATGCATTGAGAAAACTAGGCTTTTCAATGATGCCATTTGACTAACCAGATAACATTTGTTTTGAAATAAGACTTACACAGACGCAAATCTCTTCTAAGGACTTTAACATATTGCCAAATTTGGTATATTGTCATTGTTTATTAACATTGACTGACAAAGTAAGGGTTAGGTAGTATTTTTAAATGAATGGAGAAAGCCTTTAACAACAAAATCCCCTGCTTATATGCAATATTCAAAATATTTTCTTTAAGGGTGCCTTATTAATTCATAGGTAAACAAAACAAGGTATTTACAATATTATCAAGTGAGATATTTATTATGAAATGTCCAACTAATTTTATTTCTAAGTTATAATAATAAAATGATACAACTTCATTTTTACTAAATAATTTTTTAAAGTATATTTTATTGATTATGTTGTTACCGTAGTTCCAATTTTTTTCATTTGCTCCCCTCTGCCCAGGACCCCTCTTGCCTCCAGCAATCCCACCCACCTTAGTTCATGTCTGTGGGTCGTGCATATAAGTTCTTTGGCTTCACCATTTCTTATATTATTCTTAACTTCCCCTTGTCTATTTTGTACCAACCAATTGTGCTTCTTGATCCCTGCACCATTTCACCATTTCTCCCCCTTCCCAGTTGATAACCCTCCAATGATCCCCATACCTATGATTCTGTTCCTACTCTGGTTTCCTTAGTTGGATTTTGTTTTTATTTTTTAGATTCAGTTGTTGATAGTTGTGAGTTTGTTGTCATATTAGTGTTTATAGTTTTGATCTTCTTTTTCTTAAATAAGTCCCTTTAATATTTTATGTAATAATAGCTTGATGAGGAAGAACTCCTTTAGCTTTACCTTGCCTGGGAAGCACTTTATCTGCCCTTCCACTCTAAATGATAACATTGCTGGATAGAGTAATCTTAGTTGTAAGTCTTTGATTTTCATCATCTTGAATACTTCTTGCCAGTCCCTTGTTGCCTGCAAAGTGTCTTTTGAGAAATCAGCTGATAGTCTTATAGGAACCCCTTTGTAGGTAACTCTCTGATTTTTTCTTGCTGCTTTTAAGATTCTCTCTTTATCTTTCACCTTTGGCATTTTAATTATGATGTGTCTTGGTGTGGTACTCCTTGGGTCTAGATCATTTGGGACTCTCTGTGCTTTCTAGACTTGTATGTCTACTTCCTTTGCCATAGTTGGGAAGTTTTTCTTCACTATTTTTTCACATAAGCCTTCGATTTTTTGCTCTTTTTCTTCTCCTCTGGCACCCCTATAATTCAGATGTTGGCATGCTTAAAGTTGTCCCAGAGGATCCTAAGTCTCTCCTCACTTTTTTCAATTTTTGTTTTCTCATTCTGTACTGGTTGACTGTTTTTTTCCTTCCATCTGTTCCAAATCATTGATTTGAACCCTGGTTCCCTTCCCTTCACCACTGGTTTTTTTGTGTATTTTTCTTTGTTTCATTTAGCATAACCTTCGCTTCTTCCCTTATGCATTTGCCATACTTAAGAATATCTGTCAAGCCTGTGAGCATCTTTATCACCAGTGTTTTGAACTCTTCATCTATTAGGTTGGCTATCTCCCCATGGCTTAGTTCTCCCACTGGAACCTTGATCCCTTCCCCCTTTTGGGCCACATTTTTCTGTCTCCTCATCTTGACAGGCTCCTGTGTTTGTTTGTCTATGTCTTAGGTAGAGCTATTGCTCCTGTTACGTTGTTAGGGGCGGAGCCTTGGGGATTCGTCAGTACAGGGTGACCCATTTCACCATGTTTTGGTACTGTATCTGGGGGAGGGGTCTGAGAGGGAATACTGCCACTTGCTCAGCACTCAATCCTTTTCCAGGCACTTTTTCCACTTCCATATGGGGCTGGTGCTCCTCTAGCTGCTTCCCTGGTCATTGTTCCCAGAGTGGGTGGGTCTATGAATGTTCTAGGGCTGTGAGGGCCCTTTGAACAAGTCAACTCTGCTGAGAGATTGACAGTTTCTTCCTCTCCCCCAACTCTCACTGGTTTGCGCAGTCAGAAGCAATGAGGTTTTATTCCCCCAGGGCTGGGACCGTGAGATGCACGATCTGGTCTTATGCTAGGAGTGCTCCCCAGGTGTCCCTCTGGGCTTTTTAAAACATATGACTGCATTTTTCACGGGCCTGCTGTTGCCGCCACTGCTCCCGCCACTACACTGCATCCTCTGCACCCTGGTTCCGCCACTCCTACCTGTCTGGATGAGTATTTCTTCTTTATATCTTTGTTTGATGGACTTCCATGCAGCTCAGTTTTCTGGAACTTCTGGTTGTCTCTAGTTTTGAGATAGTTGTATTCCTTCTTAGTTGTGGAGGGAGATGCAGTGTGTCTGTCTAGGCTCCGTCTTGGCCAGAAGTCCACTAAATAATTTTTTTTTTATGTCAGTGATTATTTTAATGAGACTCAGACCCAATGCCAAACTAGACAAGGAAACAACAGTGGAAAAGGGAACTGGATTGGATGCAGGATTCAAGGTAGTTTTAGGTGATGCATTTGTATTTTTAGTTTGAAAAGGTAAATGCATTTTTGTGTTATTTTTGTAATTATCAATAATTAAAATGAAATGTATTGTAGGAATAATGGACAGACACTGAAAGTGAACACTATAATAGTACCTGTTTACATTAAGTGGATATTGCTATAGAGGACACACCAGTGGCTTTCTCACTATTAGGTCTTGTGATTGTATGCTTTATGGAGAAAAACCTATAGCTTTAGCTGGTGCTGCTGAATGTTTGAGAGTAAATTTTGGATTACCACTCCCCCCACATAGAGAATAATGGACAGTGAGCAACTCAGGTATGTGTTGTTTCTAGCCTATTTCTATAGAAAAGGGACTAAGGCAAGGTAATTCATCATTATGTCTATTAAAGTACACTACATTTGTAGGTGCTTCCTTCTTTAAAAAAACATGTGGGACTTCCAGCCAAGATGGAAGCCAGACAGACACGCTGCGTCTCCCTCCACAACTAAGAAGGAATACAACTACCTCAAAACCAGAAACAACCAGAAGTTCCAGAAAATCAAACTGCATGGAAGTCCAGCAAACAAAGATATAAAAAAGAAATACTCATCCAGACAGGTAGGAGGGGCGAAGCCGGAGTGGAGAGGATGGGGTGTGGAGGTGGCAGCAGCGGTGGCAGTGGCAGGCTGGCAGAAAGAGCAGTCACACATTTTTAAAAGTCAACAGGGACACCTGGGGGGAGTTCCCAGCTCCTCACTGGACCTCACAGCTCATGATCCCAGCATCAGGGAAAATCAAGCCTCATTGCTTCTGACCATGCAGACCAGTGGGGGTTTGGGATGGATGCAGAAATTGCTGGTCTCAGCAGAGTTCGCTTGTTTAAAGGGCCCTCGCAGTCCTAGAACGTCCACAGACCCACCCACTCTGGGAACGATGGCCAGGGCAGCAGTTAGAGAGGTGCCAGTGTGGTGCAGAAGTGGGAGAGGTGCCTGGAAAAGGGGCAAGTGCTGGGCAGGCAGCATTGTTCCCTCTCGGACCCCTCCCCCACACACACTGCCACAACGTGGTGAAACAGGTCGCCCTGCACTGACGAATCCCTAAGGCTTCGCCCCTTACAACATAACAGGAGCGACAGCTCTACCTAAGACACAGAGGCAAACAAACACATGAGCCTGTCAGAATGAGGAGAAAGAGAAGTATGGCTCAAGGTTCCAGTGGGAGAACTAAGCGACAAGGAGATAGCTAACCTAACAGATGAGGTAGCCAACCTAACAGATGCAGAGTTCAAAACACTGGTAATAATGATGCTCACAGGCTTGACAGGTATGCTTGAGTACTGCAAATGCATAAGAAGTGAAGGCTATGCTAAGTGAAATGAAGGAAAAGCTACACAAAACCAATGGTGAAGGGAAAGAAATTGGGGTTCAAATAAATGATTTGGAACATAAGGAAGAAAAAACAATCAACCAGTGCAGAATGAGGAAGCAAGAATTAAAAAAAAAGATGAGGACAACGTCCCAAATTTTGAGAAGAAGATGGAGAAACAGGTCTGGGAAGCATGGAGGGTCCCAGGCGAGCTGGACCCAAAGGGGACCATACCAGGATGCATCATGACTGAGATGCCAAAGTTGAAAGATAAAGACAGAGCCCTGGGGGCAGCAAGAGAGAGGTGGAGAGTTGCCTACAGAGAGTGCCTATAGAACTATCAGCTGATTTCTCAGATGACACTTTGCAGATAGGAAGTGACTGGCAAGCAGTGTTCAATTGATGAAAAGCAACCTACAGCCAAGATTACTCTATCCAGCAAAGCTATCATTTAGAATGGAAGGGCAGATCAAGTGCTTCCCAGAGAAGGTGAAGCTAAAGGAGTTGATCATCACCAAACCGTTATTATATGAAATGTCAAAGGGACTTATTTAAGAAAAAGATCAAAACTATGAACACTAAAATGGCAAAAAAACTCACAACTATCAACAACGAATCTAAAAAAATAAAAACAAAATCTAACAAAGCAAACCAGAATAGGAATAGAATCATAGGTATGGGGATCACTTGGAGGGAGGAGAGGGAGAAATGATGAAATGGTGCAGGGATTAAGAAGCATAATCAGTTGGTACAAAATACACAGGATGTTAAGAATAATATAGGAAAGGATGAAGCCAAAGAACTTATATGCATGACCCATGGACATGAACTAAGGGGGGTGGTATTGCTGGAGGGGAGTAGGGTACTGGGCAGAGGAGAGCAAAGGTGAAAAAATTGGAACTACTGTAACAACATAATCAATAAAATATACTTAAAAAAAAGACATGTGAGTCCTCACTATTTGTTAATCATCATAACAGCTTCAGATATTTAGGCTTATTAATTAACCATTTTATAGTGGTAGAAGTTTACAGAAAGACTGCTTGAATTATCAGTAAAGCTTAGTGTACATATCTTTGTTTTTACTTCTATTAATTAAAAATGTTTTTAAAAAGCAGTAATTTTATAATCAAAGAAATTCATAAATGGATAAATCATGCCCAGTAAAATGTTTTGGAAAATGTTGACACTCAATAAATTCTTGCAACTAAATGAATATTCAGTTAACTGTAAAATATATCATTTGAGTGTTTTTTACTCAATTGATGATTATAAGGACAAAATATCTTGTGTTGTTATCATGTTTTGATACAGTACATATTCCCTGATTGTTAGCACTAAAGTGAATTTCACAATTAATCACCTTCTCAACTTTCATTTTGTATACGAAGAGCTGAGACCAAAAGTGAAAAAATTAATTCTGACAATAATGGTAATAGACCTTTTTATTCTGTGAGACTCTAGACTCTTTATTTGAATTATGTTTGATCCTTTCATTAATGAAGTAAAACATATACTATTATTTTACTCATGTAGGAAACATAAGACCAAGAGGAGTTTAACACATTACCTAAAGCTTTTACCTTTAGACCTAAGCAAAAGATTACTTTTTCAAAAGGTCCTGCCCTTTCCTGACTACCTTAAAGACATCCTCCTCCTAGTCTGTCTTGACATTCCCTCAATTTATTTTGACCTTAACATTTTTCCACTACCTAATTTCTTTTTGTTATTTAGCACCTGTGATCCTATTTAGCAAACGTGTAAGCTTAATGAGAGAAGGGAACTTTATCTGTTTTATTTACCTAAAAGTATGTCCAGCACAAACAGTTCTCAATGGCTATTTAATGAATGAATAAATATATCACAATCTTCTTTTTTAGGGCTTTACTTATGCCTTTAGGAGAAGGAACTTTTTGAAAGTGTCAAGTTGTTTTTTCTACTGTCAAATTCTTTACCTTAAACATAATACACAAACTTTATCTTACAATCTGCACAAATTCAAGTATCCTCATGAAAGATAATGATAGGAAAACATATTCAATGTGGG
Source organism: Furipterus horrens (assembly GCF_987537825.1). NCBI lineage: Eukaryota > Metazoa > Chordata > Mammalia > Chiroptera > Furipteridae > Furipterus > Furipterus horrens. The sequence continues at coordinate 162,206,084 of NW_028327172.1, read as the reverse complement.
TTGCATTAGGTACTTGATGATTTTTACAGAAATGGAAGCAATGATGTTTGGAAATACTATCTCAGAAAAATTTTATATTCATCATTAAACAGTCAGCATCTCTCAAAATGGATGCTTCCACTGCTGTTATGTGGAAAATTTTAGCAATATTTAGAAATGTCATTTGAAGTTTGAGATCTATTATGTTATATTCTCTTTTTACCAACTTGATATCACTGTATTTGTGACTGTAAGATGAATAAAAGTATCAAGACATTGAAATCTCCTCTCAATAATTCTATCTTGATATTTCTTTCCTGCTTTGAAATTTGGGCTGCAATTGTGCATAAATGGTGCATTTTTCTTTTCATCTGAGAAGAAGTGTTTTTCATTTATATTTTGGGAATAACAACTATCTTGTTCATACTTTAAGAAATTCTACCTTTACCCTATCTTTGAGTCAAAATATAACATCTCATCAGCAATTATGACTCCTCCTTTAACTAACTGTGAAAGAACCTATTTCAAAAAGATAGTTTTGACTTTCAAAGTGTGAAATATTGTCTGTTATAATTGAAATACTGAAAAACCAATGCATTATAATTGAGATGTGTCATCGTCGGCAGCCGTCTGTCTCGAGAGACGATGGCGTAGCTTCTTGAGAGTCTATCTGCACCGCCGAGAATGGCTGTGCAGTCCGACTCGGGAGTGACAATCCCTGCCACACTTGTTACAGGTGAAGGCAGATGGCCGTTGTTGCTGCTGTTGACGCTGCTTCCGCCTCGATCTTTTCTGAACCGCCTCCTCGTTGCGCGCAGCCTCTGCACGTGACGTACCTTGCCTGACCGCGAGCCTCCAGGCTAGGCGGTTGTCTGCTTGAACTTCCCATGTGTTGAGATTGATGGAGCATTGTGTCATGTCCTTTTTGCAGATGTCTTTGAACCGCAGTTTTGGGCGCCCTGTCATCCTCTTGCCTTCTGCTAGCTCGCCATAGAGGAGGTCTTTGGGGATACGGCCTGCATCCATTCTTTTGACATGGCCGAGCCACCTGAGGCATCTCTCGCTAAGAACTGCATGCAAACTGCTCATATTGACTCGCTTCAGCACCTCAGTGTTGGGGACCTTATCCTGCCAGGCGACATGCAGGACGCGTCGCAGCACCTCATGTGGAAGCTGTTGAGTTTCCTTTCGTGCCTTGCGTAGGTGGTCCACGTCTCACTGCCATAGAGGAGGGTGCTGAGTACGCAGGCTTGGTAGATGCGCAGTCTGGTTTTCTCAGTGAGGCTGGAATTGTTCCACGCTCGCCGGTTCAGTCTGGCCATAACTGTGGCTGCCCTGGCGATTCTCCGGTTGACCTCCAAGTCGACTGACAGAGAGCTCGAGATGGTGGACCCGAGGTAAGTGAAGTCGTTGACAACCTCCAGGGTGTATCCGTCGATTGTGATGCAAGGGGGAGTCCCCGTGCCTTGAGCCATAACATTCGTCTTCGTCAGGCTGATGGCTAGTCCGAACTCCTTGCATGCGTGGGAAAGGCAAGTGACTAGCTGCTGGAATCCCTCTTCAGAGTGTGATGTCAAAGCTGCGTCGTCGGTGAAGAGCATCTCACGGATGAGCACCTCTTTGACTTTGCTCTTGGCTCGTAGACGGGCCAGGTTGTAGAGCTTGCCATCGGATCTGGTGTGAATGAAGACACCCTCGCTGCAGTCCTTAAAGGCATATTGGAGGAGCATGGAGAAGAAGATTCCGAACAGCGTAGGCGCGAGGACGCAGCCCTGCTTTACTCCGCTGCTGACTGGGAAGGCCTCAGAGGTTGCGCCGTTGTAGGACACCATGCTGTGCATGTTGTCGTGAAAGGACATGACCACAGCAAGCAGATGTGGTGGACAGCCAATCTTCCGTAGCAAGCTGAAGAGACCGCTTCGACTGACCAGATCAAACGCCTTCGTAAGGTCGATAAAGGCGAGGTAGAGTGGTTTATGCTGCTCGTGACACTTCTCCTGCAGCTGGCGTAGGGAGAAGATCATGCCCACTGTTGAACGGCCAGCTCTGAAGCCACACTGGGACTCTGGGTAGACGCGGGAAGCAAGGGTCTGCAGGCGGGCAAGAGCGACCCGGGCGAATACTTTGCCAACGACGCTGAGGAGAGAGATGCCCCGGTAGTTGTTGCAGTCGCTGCGGTCTCCTTTGTTCTTGTACATGGTGATAATGTTGGCATCTCTCATATCCTGGGGGATGTAACCCTCCTTCCAGCAGAGACAGAGTAGATGGTGGAGCGGCTGTAGCAGGACTGGTTTCCCGCTCTTTAGGATTTCTGGAGGGATTCCGTCGCTTCCTGGTGCTT